>NC_079890.1:7451428-7770235 GCF_024868665.1 Triplophysa rosa
ATGACAATCCAGTAACTTTGTTTACGTGAGCCTCTACAAGCCTGTGAGAAAAGGAGCCGTTCAGATGTCGTTCGCTTTCTGACGTAGGTAGTCGTTCTTATTATAATATTACCGCCCCCTTTTCTGAACGTGTCCACACATTGCGCTGCCGCCATTTTTGTTTTTCGCAAGCGACATATGTGAATTAATTCCGGCAAAAGTAAGCAAAGCATGCTAAGTGTTGTGTTGTTGGCTGCACAGAGCAGCACAGAACACTGTTCGCAGCCTGACAGGAGAGCAATGGATTTATTTTGTCTTCAATGGAAACACGATGCGTTTGTCTTGAGTATCTTCACTTATAGAAAGCAGTGTGTATGATCTGTAAACACGCAATGCGTTTGTCTTGAGTATCTTCACCTATAGAAAGCAGTGTGTATGGTCTGTAAACACGCGATGCTGGCCCCTGCTGTTCAAAAAATGTATTGCGATTCAGTTCAAGCCTCAACCGAATTGAATCGTCACTCATTATAACCGATTTTCAACCGGCTCACGGTGAATCGTTACATCCCTAGTGGACAGGTAAGAATGTCATGTGATATACATTGCGCAACTCATAGGGCACTTTATTTACTGTATCTGTTCATTAGGTGAGGAGCGAGTGCTATGTTTTTTACGTCTTTTTGATTAGAGAGAGTAGGTTAGCTAGGGCGTCTTGGATGCTGAAGAATTTAGTTTTCTCTGTCTGTTTTGTTTTTGGGTTAGGCAGCTAATTTTGTTTGGTTTTGTTTATTTCTTTGATTTAGCACCACTCACGTCTAGGGATGGGTACAGAGAACCGGTACTTTTTTGGACCGGTACATAATTGGGTCGATACCAGAGTATCGATAAGCTTCATGACAAACGATACTGTTATCGATACTTGCGTTGTTTTATCTCTGTGTATTCGGGTGTAAAATGGCGAATTAGAGGCTGCTACCTGTCTTTTTCCATCCCTGAATGATGTCCGAATGGCCGAAGTTTGCTCGACGTATGTGTGATATCTAGGGCCATATGATTTCCGCGATGTATTTGTAATCTGCTTGTTTTGCATGTTTATGAGTGAAAGAGTGGCATGGTTGCGCTTGTGGGGCTTTCAGCATCCACGTTTCACAACGAGGAAGCTTCCGTCAAACACCCCTTTGCGGCAACCCATCAAAATAAAAGTAAATAAAAGTAAAACATTGTTTTTAATAATTCGGCCACGGAGTATATTTACTTACTTTAGTAAATTGAAGTAAATGTGCTAGTAAAATGATAAAAAATAGTACATATAATTAAAAAAACATGACTTGCTTAGAAAATAGTAATTAAATTTATGTAGACCTAAAACCAGAAGGAAAAAAGAAATACGGTCTACCAGCCAAATAACCACAGTGATGTAAAGTAAATATGTTGAATTACATTATGATGTGCTCCTATGCACATGCTAAGTGCCGTAAGTGGTATTCTAAGGAACACACACACGTTTTGTTATGTCGCATTTTCTGTTTGATCAGAAGCATTTGTAAACTGCAGTTCTAAAGCTCAGCTGTAATAAAGAAACTTAAACTATTTAACATCTTTTCACATATGTTTTTGCATCAAATTATAGCGCATAGTATCGATAACACTATTGATAAGTACCGGTATCGATAAGCAGTATTTTAAGGATACCCATGCCTACTCACGTCCCATCTCTCCTCCCCTTCCCTAGTTAGGATCTTGGATCTGTTAGAATTCTCATTATTAGAAACATATATAGGAAAGATATAAATTTGGCACACAGATAGAGGTCAGTATCAACATTAACCACAGCAAATTTGTAGTCTCTAACTCAGTCCAAATTTGTGCTCATAACTTATGAACCATAAGTCGTAGAAAGAAAATTCATCTGAAGCCTTGGCTTGTCCCAATTGTACCCTATGATGTCATTTTCCGTCATGAAAATTTTTCCAGCTTTTTAAATTTCGAACTCCTTCTAGACCATTTTGTCCAATTTGTACAAAAGTAGAGACAGTGCCAACAAAAAAGTTATTAAAAAAGTTTTGATTGTCCAATCTGTTCTCATATAGCGTGTCAACAAGTTCTATGTCGAACATGCCAAAATGGATTTTATGCTGCATCTTTGATAAACTTTTGTGTATTGACACGAAACTAGGTATATGTCATCAAGATCATAACCTGAAGTGACATGCACAGTTTCGTCACAGCGCCACCTACTGGTCCAAATATATAGAAAATGGCTCTTTTTGCTTAGAACATTTGAAAAGTTTGCTCTAAAACCATGAGAGTGGTCTTGTTTGATTCCTTGCGTCATGTCGAGTTGATTGATACCGTCTTGGTTACGGATGTAACCTCGGTTCCCTGATGGAGGGAACGAGACGCTGTGTCGAACCGACAGAATGGGGTTTGTCTTGAGAACCTATCATCTTCTGAGTATTTAGAAAAGGCCAATGAAAATTGGCGAATGAAATTTGCATGCCGGGCTCCTCCCTAGATGTCCGGGTATAAGAGGGAAGCCGGTGTTCTCATTCATTCACCTTTGGTCTGAGGAGCCTTAAGCATCCTCCCCCGACCGCTGGGGTGGGCGGCCAGTGTTGTGGCATGATGGACACAAAGTCTCGTTCCCTCCATCAGGGAACCGAGGTTACATCCGTAACCAAGACGTTCCCTTTCTGTCGGTCTCTCGACGTTGTGTCGAACCGACAGAATGGGGTTCCTATGGAAAACGCCACAGCACTGAGCCGCGTCACAATCTCTGCGGAGCGACGTTGACTGGCCTGGGCGAGTCAGACGAACACGCTATGCGAAATTATGACCATCCAGTGGAGAGGAAGGGGGACCCAGAGCTTTACACAAAAGTTGGGAAGCCCCTAACACCGGCCGTCACAGGCGGAGGCCTAGATTCTCTAACAGCGAGAACCGTACGGGCCACTGGGTAAGCATTATTCCCCCCGGGGGAAAAACGCGGCAGAGGCCAGTACCTACCGTAGGGAGGAATTAGTGGAGACACCACATGGTCTCACCATCAGGGGAGAACTCATGGGAAGAATGTGCGGACTGCAGGAGTTAACCGCAAGGTGGGAGTCCACCTGGGGAGGTCATGGGTTGCCAAGGTGGGAACCATTCATGAGGATACATCAGACGGAACAGCCCACGGAGGGGGGGTTACCACGTCTGGAGCACTAGGTCCGGTTAGAGCTATGTGGGAGATAACTCAACTGTTCCCCGGCCTAAGAGGGCAGGGCTGCTCTGCCCAGCCTGTCCCCTGGAAGGGTGCTTAGTGATGGATGGAATGCCTATTCTTTACCCGAGGGGAAAGAAGTGAGGCGGGATCGCCACTGCTCCCCACGGAGGGGGGAGCCCAACGGCTGCCGGTCCTACCTGTTGCCCTGCAGGACGCGGGCTGATACCGGTTCAACGCAGAGGTTGTAGAACCTCACGAAGGTATTGGGCGCAGCTCTGCAGATGTCTGCCAGAGAGGCGCCCTGAGCCAGTGCCCACGAGGAGGCGACACCCCGAGTGGAATGCACCTTAACTCCTAAGGGGCAGGGTCGATCTTTCTACCGGTATGCCAAGGATATGGCATCCACGATCCAGTGCGCCAGTCTCTGTTTGGAGACAGCTCTCCCCTTCTGCTGACCTCCAAAACAGACAAAGAGCTGCTCAGAGCTTCTGAAGCTCTGCGTGCGGTCCAAGTATAGGCGCAGTGCGTGTACTGGACACAACACGGATGGGGTTGGGTCTTCCTCCCCGGTGGGGAGTGCCTGCAAGTTCACCACCTGGTCCCGGAAGGGAGTGGTGGGAACTTTGGGCACGTAGCCGGGCCGTGGTCTCAGGATAACGTGAGAGTCTCCAGGCCCGAATTCTAGAGAACCCGAGGACACAGAGAATGCTTGTAGGTCCCCTACCCTCTTGAAGGAGGCGAGCGCTACCAGGAGGGCCGTCTTTATCGACAGGCGAGAAAGATCGGCCTCTCCTAGGGGCTCGAAGGGGGGTCTCTGGAGGCCCTCCAGGACCACTTCGAGGTCCCAAGACGGTACGGGGCGCGGGCAAGGCGGATTCAACCGTCTCGCGCCCCTCAGGAACCTGGTGACCAGGTCGTGCTGTCCTAGAGACTTACCAGCAACTGGATCGTGATGTGCGGCTATAGCGGCAACATACACCTTCAGTGTGGAAGGGGAGAGGTTCTTCTCAAGTCTCTCCTGGAGAAAGGACAGTACGTACCTGATCGAGCATCTCTGTGGGTCTTCTCCGTGAGAAGAGCACCAGGACTACAAGATGCGCCACTTGAAGGCATACAATCTCCTAGTGGCCGGGGCCCTAGCCTGTGTGAGGGTCTCTACCACTGCCGGGGGTAGGTCGCTCAGGATCTCCTCGTCCCATCCAGGGGCCAGACATGGAGGTTCCAGAGGTCTGGACAAAGGGTTAAAAAAAGACAAAAAAAAACCCACAATGGGGAAAACACGAATAACAAAACAAGAATACAAACTTCCCACTAGGGGCAAAACAAACAAGGTCCATGATAATATAAAACAATAAGTCCAAAAACACGACTGGGTACAACAAAACAGGAACAAGGTAATCCACACAAGACGACACAAAGGCAGGTACTCATGTGAGTAGACAAATGAACGGCAATGAACCGACACGGGACAATGAAAACAAGGGGCTTATACAGGTCGCAGGCAGACAAAGGGTTAAATAAAAATACTTTTATTAAATAAAACAAAAACCCATGATGGGGAAAACACGAATAACAAAACAAGAAAACAAGAACAAAACTAAAACTTCCCACTAGGGGGCAAAACAAACAAGGTCCAAGATAATATAAAATAATAAATCCAAAAACACGACTGGGTACAACAAAACAGGAACAAGGTAATCCACACAAGATGACACGAAGGCAGGTACTCATGTGAGACATATATGAACGGCAATGAACTGACATGGGACAATGAAAACAAGGGGCTTATAAAGGGAACACTAACAAGGGATAATGATATAGGGCAGGTGACGGCAATCAAACACCGAGGGAACGCTAAACGAGGGGGCAGGTCAAGACGAGACAGGAGAGAGCGCATGGCATGTCAAAACAAACAATGCCATGTCTTTTTCTACACTAAACACATGGGTCTGTCATGATCCTGCCACAAGACTAAGGAAAACATGACCAAAAGAGGCAGAATCATGACACACCTGATTTAAATATATTGTGTTGACTTCTTGAGCGTCAGGGAATGTTTGTATCTTTTGTAATAGTTGTTTATGAGTCTCTCAATTCTCCTCAGTGTGAAAAGATGAATTGCAACATTATACAGTCATTACTGGACAGAGATCAAATATGTAGAAGATACTGAAAAACAAAGATTGTGGGGGATCTGGAGGATTTCTCAGAAGACCACTGGAGAATTTATTAGCTCAGATCAAACAAGAAACTCTTCAACAGCTATCACAAAAGCTGTCATTAATTGTTAAGATAACATCATACTGTATTAAGAATCAGGTGTATGTAAACTTTTAAACTGGCTTACTTTTATGAATTTAGTTATAATTCTGTATAAAAGACTTGTTGTAAACATATGTTATCTGAAATAACCAGGCCCATTTTCTTCAATAGATTCAGTCTTTAACAGTTTCCAGATTCTGCAAGGTAAATTTAAACTCTGGACCACACAGACAGTATGTATGGATGGATGGGATTTGAATAGTTTGCAAGTCATTGCATTTGGTTTTTATTTAAAGTTTGAATGGCAAGATTTTTGTAAATGGTACTGTAAATATTGTTTTATTATGTTTTATTAGAATGAAGTATACTGACAATTAACATATCATTGAAACATTGCTAAAACAGTTTCCAAATTTTCTCATTGTAAGCTTAGTGAACAGTAAGACATGAGTGTTTAACTTATTTGACTTTTTGTGCAGACACTATCCAAATGAAAGACAAGATGGACAATGCCACTGTTTTCTGTATTATTTTGTGTATTAATGTAACTGTTTTAATATTTAATATGCCATGCAGATCGGAGTTGTGGGCATCACAGCACCGTCCGCCTCGCTCCCTGCAGCCTCTCCCCCACCAGTCAGCCTTCGAGGCAGGCGAAGAAGGAGGGAGTCCTGGAGTTCCTCGTCGGAAGCGTCCAACCCAGAGCCAGCTGCACCCTTCACCTCATTCCTTCAGCCGACCACCAGTCAGGTGGTTCGGCTGAAGAAGAAAAGGCAACGGAGAGGGGCACGCAGCCCAGTGCTGCCGGCGTCCAGTCCGGTGCAGCAGCCGGCGTCCAGTCCGGTGCAGCCGGCGTCCAGTCCGGTGCAGCCGGAGTCCATTCCGGTGTCCTGTCCTGTCCTGTCCTGCCCAGCCGGCCTTCCAGCCGGTGCAGCAGCCCACCTTCCAGCCGGCGTCAAGCCCTGTCCAGCCGGCGTCTAGCTCGGCCCAGCCGGCGCCCAACCTTGTCCCCCCCAGGACTTTCCCCCCTAAGTCCCCCAGAACTCCGCGCCCTCGAGCGCACTCGGGGACAAGGACTGTTCCCCCACGCACCCTTGTTTTGTCCCACCCCCCTCCCATGTTTGTCATCCTAATCCTATTGTTATCCTGTCATGTTTACCCTTGATTTTGTTTTCATTGTTTTGCCTTGTCCTGTCTGTCACCCAGTCGGTCTTGTCTTGTCAGTCTACCCCTTGGTGAGCACCCGGAGGTGCTCATTAAAGGGGGGGCTTCTGTCACGGCTCTGCCTTATCTTGTCAGGTTTTTCTTGGTCTTGTGGCAGAGCCGTGACAAAGCCTTTGGTTTTGTGTGAGAAAACCATGAGGTGTTTATCTTTTGACACTCCATGTGTTTTCTCGTGTCTTGTCTTTAGCCCCGCCCCTCTCGTTTCATGTATTGCTTCCTTGCCGTGTCTAATGTTTCCCACCTGCCCTGTGTCATTATCCCTCATTTGTCTCTCCTATAAATGCCCTCATGTTTCTTTGTCCTGTGCTCGTGGATTGTACGTGTACCTTGTGCTTACCTGTGTATGTATGTGTACCTTGTGCTTACCTGTGTATGTACGTGTACCTTGTGCTTACCTGTGTATGTACGTGTACCTTGTGCTTACCTGTGTATGTACGTGTACCTGTACCTTGTGCTCCTTGTCTCATCCGGTCCAGCATTGTGCTTTGATGTTTGGTCATGTTAGTTTTTTGTTACTTTGTCCTGCAGTTTTTGCCCCTTCATGGGAAATATTTTTGTTTCTGTTTTTATATTTAGTTCTGTCTTCGTTACCCCATTGTGGGTCTTTCGTTTTGTTTCTTTATTTAATAAAAGTTTGTGTTAACCCCTTCATCCCCGCTGCCTGCATTTGGGTTCTTCAGCCACGACTTTCGTGTCACATATATTGTAAATATTACCAATGCATTTTATTCACCTTGTTAACACCATCATTACAACAAATCACTTGTTTTTGGACTGAACCATTGTCTTTTTTATTGCCTGACATATTAAAAATATATTTTATTAAAAGTGTTATTGTTCCCTTACCACTGGTTACATCTGGGACATAACATTCACGTTAAGTGTTTACCATAGAAACCTTTTATAAGGAAAACACTTAAAGGGGACATTTCATGAAAATCTGACTTTTTCAAATTTTAAGTGCTATAATCGGGTGTCTGGTGCATCTACCAACTCAGAAAACATGAAAAATGACAATCCAGTAACTTTGTTTACGTGAGCCCATCTCTGCAAGCCTGTGAGAAAACGAGCCGTTCAGATTTCGCTCGCTTTCTGACGTAGGTTGTCGTTCTTATTATAATATTACCGCCCCCTTTTCTGAACGTGTCCACCCATGGCGCTGCCGCCATTTTTGTTTTTGCAAGTGACATATGTGAATTAGTTTCAACATCATGGCAAAAGTAAGCAAAGCATGCTAAGTGTTCTGTTGTTGGCTGCACAGAGCAGCACAGAACACTGTTTCCAGCCTGACAGGAGAGCAATGGATTTATTTTGTTTTCAATGGAAATCCACCAGACTGAACGAGGCAAAGCTGCAAATAAAGACATTGTAAGTACCGTTATTTTTTAAGTAAGACCTCAGGGACCTGTGGCAACTTAAAAGTAGGTAAAACATCATTGTGAAACGTTTGTCCGTTCACGCAAAGAAAGCAATGTGTATGTCTTGTAAACACGCAACGGGATTGTCCTGTGTAACGTTACTTTCACTTAGAGAAAACACGATGCGTTTGTCTTGAGTATCTTCACTTATAGAAAGCAGTGTGTATGGTCTGTAAACACGCGATGCGTTTGTCTTGAGTATCTTCACTTATAGAAAGCAGTGTGTATGGTCTGTAAACACGCGACCGGTTTGTCATATGTTATTTCGCATGTAGAAAACATGACGCCTTTGTTAGGAGTCTTTTCGGTTTTAGAAAACATTGTGTTTGGTGTTTAAAGACGGAAACAGCGTTTCTCATTCGCTTTATGTGACCCTTCTTTTGTCGATGGAAGCACAGGCTCACAGCCCTGGCTGAGTTTTCTGAGAAAAGGGGGCGGAGACTAGCAGCTCATTTGCACTTAAAGAGACACACACCAAAACAGCACGTTTCTCCTCACATGCAAAACTGGGCAATTAGGGCATGGTATAATAAAAGATCTGCAGTGTATTTTGAGGTGAAACTTCACAGACACATTCTGTGGACCAGGATTTATATTACATTTGTGTAAAAGTAGAAAGAAACCTCTCCTTTAACATGGTAACATAGCATAAATCCACTGATATTAAAGGCGCAGTTCTTGATTAACAGCGGCCACTAGCATTGTATTATAGATTTGCCACGAATCGCTCAGTCCAAACACGATGGTGGCCACCACAGTGCAAAAAGATGTCGTTCCCATGTTGACGCAGGGAAGAGATTTTGCTGGCATTAGAAAGACTGTAGAAAGAGCTATGTCTTATGTATTACATAAAATAAAAGGTTTGTGGATTTTAAGTTTAAAAAGAAGGATAAAAGTCAGGCAGGAGCTAGGACCTGTGTTAATATTATAAAGTACCCGCGGTACTAAGGCTTTTAGCAGATACACTCACAGATATCTATGGAGATACTTTCCAGCAGAGAGAGACGTTGGAGAGAAAGATTGTCTAAAAATCACCCCCGAGGAGGTTGCTTTGATTTAAATGAATATGAATGAGTGACTAATAACATACCAAGATATGTTGTTGTTGTAATATTAGCTGTGTGACGGAGCAGTTTTGAGCATCATTGTTTATCTGGAACTGCTTTAATATTGTACTCATCCAGATACTTGAGAGAGAGAGAGCGAGAGCGCGATGGAGCTGAAACTGGAGAGCGAGCGAGAGCGCGTTTTACTCTTTTACTCAAGATAAATAAACTTTCAGTTAATCCGCAGGTCACATGCATTCCGCACTAGAGAACACGATCCGTACGGATCACGTATCTTCCCCCGATCCGTTTCAAAACGATACCGCAGCGGAGAGGAAGAGGAAATGCGCGTTGTAGAGTTGTTTGTTTGGCAAATTCAATGTATGTAGGGCCGCTCTGTATGTAGATATAAATAGCTTATTCTAAGGTATTACAAAAATGGTTCATTATGTAAGGTCTTTATACAGCTCTGAAGAAATAGTTTTGTATATTATATTGCATTTCCGTCAATAGATCCTCCTAAAAACGCCGTATTGTTCCTTTAAAAGATGACACTTACTACACACCTTATAAATAAAGCACACTATGTAGATGTGATCTGATAAGCCTAGAAAATGCAACAAGCATTCAGCGTTTTTCAATTTAAACCTTTTTATAATCTCCAGAGAAATGCAGGTCTCATATTTGCAGTCAGTGGGTGATGACAATCCAACGCTGTTCTACATGACATTCGGCTTATTTTGAAGGAAATGAGGCTAATCATGTATTACACGTCATATGGAGAGATACTACCCTTCATTTTCAAAAACAGAGCTGGGTTTAATATTACCCAGCATTTTTATAGTGTAAAACCCACATCTTCATCTTACCTTGGTGCAAATGCGTCTGTTTCGTCTGGTCCAAACCACCCTCAGTTTATCTGGCTGCCTGTGAATGACAGATAATACACAATTACACGAACAATAGAAAAAACACAGAAGGCATCATTACATTTAGCATTATCGTTTAGATTTATATAGCATTAGTAACACTGCATGACGCTGGGCCTAATATATAAGGAGAATCTGAATTAAAATGACTCATGAAACAGTGGCATATATGCAGCTGGGAATTTGCCTTTAGCAACAGCTATACACACATAATATGTGATTTGCTTGAAGAGTGGTAGGCCACTGGGAATCCATTGTTTTCAGTCACGTGACCTACCAGGGGGGTTGGCGGTAGGGATGTGGCGGTGATTACATCTTCCCACCAGTTAATAGACGTGTAAAAACACCAGTAGTACCGGTGACACCGGGGGTGGAGGGTTTGCTGTGGGGTGGTCGAAGATGCGGCCGTGAAGCATTTTACTAAGCGGTAATTCGGGAACGGCAATTGTTTGAATTAATGGTGGGTTCAATACCTTTCTTAATAAAAACACACAAAAGTAAAAAAAAGGTAAAATGGCATATGTTTATTAACCATGCAAAAAATTGCCTTTAACAAAATTAATAATCACAACACACATCAAGCAAAAAATAAATAAGTAACGAAACCTTTACGTTAAATAAGTTGCCTATATTAACAAAATGAGTGATCATGGCACAGACTGTGCAAAAAACAAATAAATAAGATACAAATAAAAAAAGGAATAAGAAACAAATAAGAAACGAATACAAAATGAAAAACGTTTACGTTAAATAAAGGGCAAAGCACCGGCTTTTTAAAATTAGAACAAAATTTAAACTTAACCGGCTCTTGATGACAGTACATAGTATACTATATGTTCTTTGACAGAAATGCCTCCGCCATCGTCTTGTCAGTCAGCACTTTACCCTCCTAACATGAGGAATAAAATCTAACTCCTTCTGCTGATCTTTTTCCGCTTACGCTGAATGCAGTAGCCGCGTTCAGACGCGCAACTGTAGTTTGGTCTTTAACTAAACTAAGTGATTTATTACTATGGTTGTGAATCGAAAATCAATTCCAATTTGGAATTGATAGGCTAGGAATCGGATCGGAAACAAAAGGAATAGGAATCGGATACTTGAGATAAAAATTGTAATTCCTCTTATCAATTTCTGTGTGCATATTTTCAGAAAGTACACGCGTTGCGTGATCTGCTGATATCTCAATAAAAGCCCTTATGAAAATTAACAATATTTTACTATACTAAGCATAGTTTAACTATAGTATTTGCTTAAAAAGCATAGGAACCACAAATTAACTATAGTTTCATTATAGTTACTACAGTTTAAAGATGATGTAGTTCAGCTTTGGTAATACAAATTGGAATAAATCAGAAAAACGTCTTGGTTATGGATGTAACCTCAGTTCCTTGATGGAGGGAACGAGACGTTGTGTCGAGCCAACAGATGGGGTTTGACTTGAGAACCTATCATCTTCTGATTATTTTGAAAAGGCCAATGAAAATTGGCGAAAGAAATTTGCATGCCGGACTCCGCCCCGGACATCCGGGTATAAAAGGAACACGGCATGCAGCATTCATTCAACTCTTCGTCTGAGGAGCCTGAGCATCCCCTGACCACTACGGTAGGCAGCCAGCGTTGTGGCAAGGAGGACACAACGTCTCGTTCCCTCCATCAGGGAACTGAGGTTACATCCGTAACCAAGACGTTCCCTTTCTCTCGGTGTCTCGACTTTGTGTCGAGCTGACAGATGGGGTTCCTATGGAAAACGCCACTGCGCCGCGTCACAATTTCCAGCGGAGCGACGTTGACTGGCCTGGGCGAGTCAGACGTGAGCGCTAGCGCGGAATTGTAACCGTCCAGTAGAAAGGGAGGGGGTCCCAGAGCTTTTGAGGAAAAAGGTGGGAAGCCCCTGCCACCGGCCGTCACAGGCGGAGGCCTAGATTCTCTAACAGCGAGAACCGTAAGGGCCACTGGGTAAGCATTAATCCCCCCTGGGGGGAAAACGCTACAGAGAGCACTATCCTACCATAGGGAGGAATTAGTGCAGACACCACATGGTCTCACCAACAGGGGAGAACTCATGGGAAAACGTGCGGACTGAAGGAGTTAACCGCAGGGTGGAAGTCCACCTAGGGAGGTCATGGGTTACCAAGGTGGGAACCATTCATGAGGATACATCAGACGGAACAGCCCACGGAGGCGGGGTTAGCACGTCTGGAGCACTAGGTCCGGTTAGAGATATGTGGTAGATAACTCCTGTTAAGCTGTTCCCCGGCCTAAGGGGAACTCTGCCCAGCCTGCCCCCCAGGGAGGTGCTTAGTGATGGATGGAATGCCTGTTCTTTACCCAGTGGGGAAAAAGGGAGGTGAAATAGCCGCTGCTCCCCCTAGGAGGTGGATATAACGATGGCCTCCACGATCCAGTGCGCCAGCCTCTGTTTGGAGACAGCCGTCCCCTTCTGCTGACCTCCAAAACAGACAAAGAGCTGCTCAGAGCTTCTGAAGCTCTGCGTGCGGTCCAAGTAGAGGCGCAGTGCGCGTACTGGACACAACACGGACGGGGTTGGGGCTTCCTCCCCAGTGGGGAGTGCCTGCAAGTTCACCACCTGGTCCCGAAAGGGAGTAGTGGGAACCTTGGGCACGTAGCCGGGCCGTGGTCTCAGGATCACGTGAGAATCTCCAGGCCTGAATTCCAGGCAGTCCGTGGACACAGAGAATGCCTGTAGGTCCCCCACCCTCTTGATGGAGGCGAGCGCCACTAGGAGGGCCGTCTTTATCGAGAGGTGAGAAAGAGCGGCCTCTCCCAGGGGCTCGAAGGGGGGCCTCAGGACCACTTCCAGGTCCCAAGAGGGTACGGAGCGCAGGTGAGTCGGATTGAACCTTCTCGTGCCCCTAAGGAACCTAATGACCAGGTCGTGCCGTCCCAGAGACTTTCCACCAACTGGTTCGTGATGTGCGGCTACTGAGGCAACATACATTTTCAGTGTGGAGGGGGAGAGGTTTCTCTCAAGTCTCTCCAGTAGGAAGGACAGCACGTGCCTGATCGAGCATCTCTGTGGGTCCTCTCCACGAGAGGCACACCAGGACGAGAAGAGGCGCCACTTAAAAGCGTATAACCGCCTAGTGGCAGGGGCCTAGCCTGGGTGATGGTCTCCACCACAGCCGGGGGTAGCCCACTCAGGAACTCCTCGTCCCATCCAGGGGCCAGACATGGAGGTTCCAGAGGTCTCGCCTGGGATGCCACAACGTGCCCTTCCCCTGTGAAAGAAGGTCCTCCATCAGGGGAATCGGGCAGGGGGAGTTGTTGTCAGAAGCACCAGCTCTGAGAACCAAGTCCGGTTGGACCAGTAAGGTGCAACTAGTACCACTTGATGGTGTACTTCCGCTTGTCCCGCGGCCAGCTGTGCGCAAGGGCATCCGTGCCGAGGGGTGCCTCGGTCAGGGAGTACCAAAGCGGGCAATGGGTAGAGTCCGGGGAGGCAAACAGGTCCACCTGTGCCTGGCCGAACTGCTCCCAAATGAGCTGGACTGCGCGGGGATGGAGTCGCCACTCTCCGCGAGGTGTCGACTGACGAGAGAGCGCATCTGCTATCTGGTTCAGGACGCCCGGGATGTGTGTGGCTCGCAGGGAGCTGATCACCTGCTGACTCCAGAGGAGGAGGCGCCGGGCGAGTCGTGTTAGCTGCCGTGAGCGAATGCCACCCTGACGATTGATATACGCCACGGCAGCTATGCTGTCCGACCGGACCAGCACGTGCCTGCCCTGCATGAGAGGTTGTAGCCTCCTTAGTGCAAGTAGCACAGCCAACAACTCTAGGCAGTTGATATGCCAACGCAGGCGGGGGCCCGTCCATTGCCCTGACACTGCGTGCCCGTTGCACACAGCACCCCAACCCTGCAGGGAGGCATCTGTTGTCACCACGACGTGCCTTGAGACCTGCCCTAGGGGGACCCTTGTCCGCCAAAAAAAGGTAATTGAAGACCAGGGGGTTAGGGTGCGTCGGCAGAGAGGCGTGATGACCATACGCCTCCTGCCGGTGTGCCACACTCTCCAAGGAACCCGACACTGTAGCCAGTGCTGGAGCGGTCGCATGTGCATCAACCCGAGGGGGACCACCCCCGCCGAGGATGCCATGTAACCCAGGAGCCTCTGAAATTGCTTCAGGGGGGACCGCTGATTGTCTGAAAAGCTTCAGGCAATTCAACACTGACTGGGCGTGCTCTGTAGTCAGTCGCGCTGTCATGGAGACAGAGTCGAGTTCCATACCGAGAAAGAGGATGCTCTGCACAGGGGAGAGCTTGCTCTTTTCCCAGTTGACCTGTAGCACCAACCGATCTAGGTGCCGGAGCACCAGGTCCCTGTGTGTACACAACAGATCTCGCGAGTGTGCCAAGATTAGCCAGTCGTCGAGATAGTTCAGTACCCGCACACCTCTTTCCCTGAGGGGAAGGAGGGCGGCTTCCACGATCTTCGTGAAGACTCGTGGAGACAGGGACAGACCGAAGGGGAGGACCCTGTACTGATATGCCCACCCCTCGAAAGCAAACTGTAGGAACGGCCGATGACGAGGGAGGATCGAGACGTGAAAGTACGCGTCCTTCAGGTCGATTGCCATGAACCAATCCTGACATCTGACGGATGACAGGATGCGCTTCTGCATGATCATCCTGAATGGCAGCTTGTGTAGGTGCTTGTTCAGGACACGCAGATCTAGGATGGGGCGCAGCCCCCCGCCTTTCTTGGGGACAATGAAGTACGGGCTGTAGAACCCGTTGGACATCTCGGCTGGTAGGACGGGCTCGATCGCTTCCTTCGCCAGAAGGGTGGCGACCTCGGCCCGAAGCACGGGAGCATCCTTGCCTCTGACTGAGGTAGAGAGGATGCCCCGAAACTTGGGCGGCCGTCTGGCGAACTGGATCGCGTAGCCGAGAGGGATCGTCCTCCTCAGCCAACCTGATGGCCTGGGAAGCCGAAGCCAGGCTCCCAGGAACAGAGACAGGGGGACTAGGGGCTCGATCTGCCTCATTGCCCCCGCAGGGGGTGGTTCGATGGCCAGCAATGCGGATCCCTTGCCGGGGGAGAGCCCCCGGGGAGGAGATCGGCTGTGCTGTTTTTCCTGCCTGGCGTTTGTGCAGCTCAACGCACTGTCTGACTGAGAGTGCTGAGGGCTGGTGTTTATACTCAACATTGCGCTTCGCCATGGCGCAACGTCGAGTTGCCGTCCACTGTTGTGTCGAGAGTGGGAGCGGCTGTAACGACCCAGAGAGAGAGGAAAATCTTTTGTGAGAAAGTGGGCGGAGGAGGCCAGCAGATGGTGAGACGGGGCAGGAACCGTCCCTGTCTGATCCCCCAGCGATATCGCTGGGGTCGGGCCTGATGGTAGCTCGATCTCCCTGGGGTCCTCCCCATCAGGGCCACTTCTGCTTCCGCTACAGCTGCTGACGGTTTCCTCTTCGACGTCCTTCTCCTGGAGGCAGCCTGAGAAGGGGGCCCTGGAACCGGACCCGGAGTCGAGGAGGACCGGGGCTGCTGGGAAGCAGACACCGCTCGGGACCTCGAAGGCCTGAAGGCGGCAGAGTCGCGGCGGGGCAGGATGTGTTTGATCGCCTCCGTCTGCTTCTTCACCGTCGAAAACTGTTGGGAGAAATCTTCGACGGTGTCACCAAACAGCCCACCCTGCGAGATGGGGGCATCTAGAAAGCGAACTTTCTCAGAGTCCCTCATCTGCGCAAGGTTTAGCCAGAGGTGCCTCTCCTGGACCACCATGGTGGACATCGCCCGACCCAGGGCCCGCGCCGTCACCTTAGTCGCCCGTAGAGCGAGGTCAGTGGCGGTGCGGAGTTCCTGCATTGCCACTGGGTCGTTCCTACCCTCGTGGAGCTCCTTCAACGCCTTGGCCTGGTGAACTTGCAGGATGGCCATGGCGTGGAGGGCGGAGGCAGCCTGTCCAGCAGCAGTGTAAGCCTTCGACACCAGGAATGCCAAAACTTGGGGTGGAGGCAGTGTGGTACACTGCAACCCAATGCTCGCGGTGGCCCGGAATAGCATGGATGACATCTCGACGTCCGCTTCCTCCTGGGCTCGACCCCCCGAGGGAGGGAGCTCCGAGGAGTCATCGGGGTCAGATGCCAACAGGTCGCCCTCCGATGCAGCAAGCGACATCTCATCCTCGTCACGCACTCCCGAGTACGTGACTGAGGAACAAGACTGGGTAGAACCGTCTCCTGGGGGACGGTCAGACGAGCGAGACGGGGCGTGAACGGTCCGTGAGCCTGCGGCTGACGGTTTAACGCTCACAGTGATCCCCATATCACCCCCGGTGCTAACCGAAGCGGACAGCAGGGCCGTAGCCCTTGCAGTCTCGGAACGGGTAGCAGACGGGTTGGTGGCTGTGTCCATAAAGAACACAGCCACCCGTGACCGCAGCGTCTGGATCGCCAACCGCCCGCAGTGCAGGCAGGACGTATCCACAAAGGCTGCCTCAGCGTGCCGGAGACCCAAACACCTGAGGCAGACATCGTGTCCGTCCCCCTCCTTGATGAGTGCGTTGCACCCACGAGAGCAACGGGCCATACCACGCTGAGGAAATTTGCTCTTTTAGAAGAAAATTTACTCTTGACACCTCCGGAACTGCCGAGACGCCCAAGGGGGGGTAGCTGCAGGAAGGGACTGTCCGCTGCACCACATCGTAGATTCCAGCAGGAAGGTAGATCGTGAGATCGCAAGATAAACGAAGATCTGCAGAAGATCATCAGATGCGTAGGCTCTGAAGACCAAAAGGTGAATGAATGCTGCATGCCGTGTTCCTTTTATACCCGGATGTCCGGGTCGGAGTCTGGCATGCAAATTCCATTCGCCAATTTTCATTGGCCTTTTCAAAATAATCAGAAGATGATAGGTTCTCAAGTCAAACCCCATCTGTCGGCTCGACACAACGTCGAGAGACCGACAGAAAGGGAAACATGATTCTTTGTGTATAGATAGACAAAACGATGCTCATAAATATCTATATATCTCAAGTCAATAAGCAGGCTAAATGACCATACAGGTTGATATCTAAATGTTTTACTTCAACTGTGGAATCGAAACTGGGAATCGATAAGAATCGAAATTGATACATTTCAAACGATTCCCAACCCTATTTATTACTATAAAAATTCAAAATGATGGTGGGGGTCGGTGCCGCGGTATGTAATTGGTTGGCGGGTAGACACCGACTATTGCAACAAGTCTAGTTGGCGGGGAAGAAAGTGAAGACTTACAGTACATTGAGCTCTCCATAGAGACACAGCATTAGCCAGTCAATCACTGTTTTAATCTACAAATATTTAAGTCTCCTCTCAACAGAAGAAGAACTAAGATTCATATGAAGAATGCATGTAAACTACAAGCTTCGGCACTTGCAATCCATATACAGCACCCACTGCCATATTTTAATCACAAAAAACCTGTCAGAGCTCCACATTGGTGATGTTGTATACATTTTGTGGAGAATTCCTCACCTTTTACAACCAGTAGGATTGTATTAATACTAGGGCTGTCAAAGTTAATGCGTTAACGCATGCGATTAATTTTTTCAAATTAACGCGTGAGAAAATTTTTATCGCAATTAACGCAGCATCCGTTTGTTTTGACATCCTTTGTCTAGCGTTACATTATGTAATCACGCTCTTATTCGTGTACAGGCTTTTAAACCACTTAAGCGCGATTTGAAACAGTTGCTTTGAGGCGTTCAATGAAGATAGACAGCTTCTAAACTGTGGGACGCGGCAAAACGCAACGAGAGGTCCAGTCTGGTGTGTACAGTAACGGCTGCATCGGTGAATCTCTGTCAGACAGCGCATCCGTGTTAAGTTCTCTTTCGTGCTTGAATGGATAAAACCACACAAGATTATGTCAGAAAGCCCGTTTTGTCTAGCATTTTCTTAAGCACAGACTTCAAGGTGTAAAATAAAATCTTAAATGAATGCAAAGAGTTGTGAAAATGGGAGTGCGGTGACGGTCAGATCTGCGTACTAAGACAGCTCTTAAAGGGGCCACGTTCTTAAACGTGCTGCTGTGACTCCTGTCACTAATGTTAATCAAAGAACAAAATAAAAGAAGAAATCAATGTGATATTATAGCTTTAATGAGAATTCTTCTGCATTTAATTTAGCATTAAAGACTGTAAAGTGTCCTTCAATTTCCTACATGAGCTCTCAATTATACTGTTGAATGGCTATAATTAATGTTAAAATATCAGTTACAATACTAATATCAAAATGTTAGCTTTCATAAAATGATGCTGTTAAATAAATATGTTGTTTCTACATCAATTTGAAGATTAAATGTGAAATTATTAAAATGTAAAAGTATATTTTAAAATAAAATTGTTGTGTGCGATTAATCGTGATTAATCACAGAAAAAATGTGTGATTAATCCGATTAATTTTTTTAATCGATTGACAGCACTAATTAATACTAATACTAATATTATATTGTATTGTATTGCATTGTATTGTATTGTATTGTATTGTTGAAAAACAATAAAGTTCAGTTGGAACACAAGTCAAAGGATTTGCAAGTAATTGCATTTTCAGTTTATTTACTCTAATAATGGACCGGGTTGCACACACATCCGACACTGCCTCCCAGTCTGATCATAAAACCAACACAAACTAACGTACACAATACCAGTTTAAAAAGCGACACCTCATGAGAGCGCTCTCAGCAAAGAAAACCGGTGACTACACTAGCAGGCAGTACATGGAGATTCGCTAGTGAATAAACTATTAATAATAATAATAATACATTTATTTTATATAGCGCCATTAAAAGTTGCTTTCTAGAAGTGCTTCACAGCAGACATCACATCAGGTAAAACAACACAACAAAAACAAATAATCCAATCAAGTAAAAGAAATCCTAGAAGAGATTTAAAAGTCGCTAGTGAATTTGCCCCCTGATGTCAGCCGGGAGAGAGTTCCAGGCCTTAGGAGCATATGAGGAGAAATGCTCTATCACCCATGGATCGAAGCCGTGTCTTGGGAATAACTAAAAGACCACACTGAGAAGAACGCAGATTTCGACATGGTGTGTAAGGCAATAACAGATCAGACAGGTACTGAGGAGTCAGGTCATGCAAAGCCTTAAATGTTATCGTAAAGATTTTTAAAACCAATACGGTACCTGACAGAGAGCCAGTGTAAATATTCCAAAACAGGGGAAATATGATCACCAGACCTGGCCCCAGACAGAATTCTAGCAGCCGAGTTTTGTTCATATTGTAGTTTGTTAATGGAGGTTTTCAGAGGTGGACAGTAACGAAGTAAATCTACCTGAGTACTGTACTTAAGTACACTTTCTGAGTATCTGTAGTTTACTTGAGTATTATTTTTTCGGAGTACTTGTACTGTAACTTCACTACATTTGAAAGAAGGTCCAAAAGTAGAAAATGGTTTCTATGCAGCGGGGTTTCCTGTGTGCGCAATTTATCTGGCTTGCGATCTGCCAGGACCTTTTACTGTTGCCAAGTATTTCAGTTTTTCTAAGCTCGCGGTTTTCCGGCAAGCTTTGAATGGCCATTTGGCGGATTTTTTACGCAAATCTGGCAACTCTGGGATCTTCCCCGCTAAACTAATGTAAACGTATAGGCGCTGCTACACCGTTGAGAGCGCTCTAAAAAGGCAAATAGAACAATAAAATACTAAAAAGGCACATGTTAAAGTGTGGTGTAATCATCTGTGGGTTACGATCAGTCAAAGATCGTAGAAACATTGTCATGAAAATGATCGGCTAAACGGTAAATAAGCATCACATACACCTTGAGCGTGTTAACTTCTGATCTGCTGCTATATCATTTAAAGCGATTTGGAAAATGAATTATGTTTTTACTGCAGTAACTATAGTTGAAGTGTTCCTGTATATCTGTATAAAAACAATAGAACCCTGCCCAAAATACAACATAAAATGTAATGGATTTAATGGTTATATTGGGAATTGTACTATGGATACTTGTTGTCTACCTGTATGTGATGGATTCTTTTGATGGGATGGTAAATCCTACTGGAATAAAACCCCAAACACACTACAAAGAGGAATTTAATTTAAAAATCTTATTCTAATTCAAAAATGCATTGTTTTTTTTCCTCAGGGATGGTATTTGCAGTAAAACCACAGTATCCACAAATTTACCATTTTCTATATATAGGAACCATACTCCAATTAATAATCTTTAGTAAAACCACAACAACTAAAAATACCATAGTTTCATTATACTAGCTATAGTTTATGTTTGTAGTTAAGTTATGGTAATACAAATGGTAATACATCCAACAAACACATGGCTTCTACACTTTATTATTTACAAGAACCTTACTACTTACTGGTAAATTGCTGCTAAAACTGGTAAAAGGAATATACAAAATAAAAGAACACTGCTCATAAATACATATAGGCCTAGGGGGCTAATGAGGATAATTAGGCTAAATGATAATACAGGATTATATCTAAACTAAACATATATGTGCTAAACATATAAAGCTCTTAAAGGAGTTGCTCACTGCAAAATTTGTCCCCATTGACTTTCCATAGTAGGAATAAAAATTACTATGGAAAGTCAATGGGGGCAAATTTTGAAATGAAAACTACCCCTTTAATACAACTGTTACTGTGAGCTCCTCAATGTATTCAGTTGGTTGCTTCAGAGGCATAAGTTATACGACAATAAAACAATGCACAACTGACATAAAGGAAATTTACTTTTAATACTTGAGTACTTTTAAAGCACGTACTTCTGTACTTTTACTCAAGTAAGAATCTGTCTTTACAACTTTTACTTATAGTGGAGTAATATTTGACCAGTAGTATCTGTACTTTCACTCAAGTAAGGAAGTTGTGTACTTCGTCCACCTCTGGAGGTTTTAGATACTCCAGCAAGAAGACCATTACAATAGTCAATACGTGAAAAAAACAAAAGAATGTATCAACCTCTCAACAACTGAAAAAGGACAACAAAGGACATAAGCAAGCTATATTTATCAGATGGGAAAAGGATGTCTTAACCGTAGGCATGTAACAGTATTGTAAATATCGAAGTATCGAGATAGCATTTTTTTTCGATATTATCGTGGTCGCATGACGATAGATCTTCCAGGCAAAGTGTAGTTTTTTCAGCCGAATGGAGCGAGTTGAGGGAAGCAGGAACTACAATTCCCATCAACCCATGCGTGCCGCCCGCTACAGATCAAGTTGAGCGAAAATGGCGGATGCCGCTAGTGACATAGAAACGGATTTACAAATTGTTGAAGCCAAAGCGAATTATAATTCGGATGTGTGGAAGCATTTCGATTTTCCCGTGACAAGAAATGAGAAAGGAGAAAAGATGACGGACAAAAAACAATATGCAGACACTCCCAGACTGCGGTGAAGTACAATTCGGGGAATACGACTAATATGAAGAGCCATTTGTTACATCATCAACCCGAAAAGTTTCATGAAGATACGAGGAGCAAAAAAATAGCAGTGAGTGAGGTGAGTGAAGCAGTGAATGAGGTGAGTGTGTGAGTGAAGCAGTGAATGAGGTGATTGTGTGAGTGAAGCAGTGAATGAGGTGAGTGTGTGAGTGAAGCAGTGAATTATGGCGTTCCAAAGGGTCCTAAAAAATGACTTTGCAGCACACACTCCTCTCACTGAACGTCTCACTACACGTCTTAACTGTTTTTGTATTCTGCTATTTATTGCAGTGAATTCAAGACGCAGACGTTGACGTAATGCTGTAAATCACGTGTGGCCGTGAAGCGTCTATGCAGACGTCACGCGTCATTCACGTGTAGCAGTGAAGTTATTTGTTTTCATTTTTGCTAACACGTATTGTAACAAGCTACTCTACATGGCTTAATGCAGAGTGTCAAGCGTCTACTTCGTTAACTTTCACTTCACTCATTCCTCTCAATGAACGTGACGTCTGCGCCTAGGAACTAATGTTTATGTGTTGTTTCCTTGACATTCTGTTAATTGTGTTGCGCACTGGTAAGGATCAGCTGTCAATCTTAGTTTATGCTGTTTGGTATGCTTTGTGTAATGTGTTTGTGCAATACATTTAAGCCCAGAACCATTTTATATCTCATTATTATATGCTGTGCATGTTATTGCTGCTTTCTGATGTTTATATGGTTCTGATGCGATCGATTATTGCTGCTGAGTTTTCCGATATAATCATTGAAAACGTACATCATTGTCCATGCTGTAGCGTTGCATTCCTAGGGAATTATGTAATTGCTTACAGCAAGATTATTCAGCGCACTACTATGTTATTGTTAACTCCATTGTGACTTTTGATTTGTTTTATTTGTTTACATGCAATTGTTTTGTTTTTAGCTTTTTTTTTTCTGCAAAGCTCAGCTTTAGCATCTTTATTTTAGCAACATTATTTTACTTGTTGTTTAATGTGTATGTATTTGCAAGATTTTACTAGTTTACTGGCACGTCATATTATTGTATTTGTGTTTATTGTATATATAGTGTTGAATATACAGTGGCTTGCAAAAGTATTCAACCCCCTCAATTTTATTCACATTTTGTTATGCTGCTGCCTTACCTTAAACTACTTTAAATGATTCTTTTTTTACATTAATCTACACTCCATGCACAATAATGACAAAACAAAAAACTGATTTTTGACAGCTTTGCAAATTTATTAAAAATAAAAAACAAAAATAAGTACATTGCATAAGTATTCATACCCTTTTCTGGGACACTTGAAATTTAGCTCAGAAGCATTAGTTTTGCTTGTTGATGTTTATACACTTCGAGTGGAGTTAACCTGTGCCAAATTCAATTGAATAAGTATGATTTGGAGCGGCACATACCTCTCTATAAAGGGTGCAACAGCTGAAAATGCATATCAAAGTAAAAACCAAGACATGAGGTCAAAAGAACTGCCAGTAGAGCTTTGAGACAGGATTGTATCAAGGCACAGATCTGGGGAAGACTTCTGAAAAAAATCTGCTGTATTGAAGGTTCACAGAAGCATGTAGCCTCCATTTATCCTCAATGAAAGAGGTTTGGAACCACCAGATCTCTTACTTGAGCTGACCTCCTGTCCAAACTGAGCCATCGATGGAGAAGGGTCTTGGTTAGAGCGGTGACCAAGAAGCTGATGATTACTCTGGTTGAGCTCCATGATCATATATGGAGATGGGAGAAACTTACAGAAGGACAAACATCACTGCAACACTCCACCAATCTGGGCTTTATGGCTTAGTGGCCAGACTCAAGCCTTTGCTCAGTGAAGACACATGGAAACTTGAAATATGCAAAAACGTACTTCAACGAATCTTTCAAACTGTCAGAAACAAGATATTCTGGTCTGATGAATCTCAGATTCATGCATCATGTCTGGAGAAAAACAAGCACTGCTCAACACCTGTACAATACCGTCTTAACAGTAAAGTGTAGTGGAAACAGCATCATGATGTGGGGGTGTTTTTCAGCTTCAGGGACTGTACACAAAATACGGAGATAATGATCATGAAAACCTAGCCCAGAACATTCAGAACCTCGGACAGGGCAGAAGGTTCATTCTCCAACATGACAATGATCCTAAGCACACAACTAAAACAATGTAAGAGTGGCTTATGGATAACTCTGTCTATGTCCTTGAGTGGCCCAGCTAGTGCTTGAACCCAACTGAACATTCTCTGTAGAAACCTGAAAATGTTTGTCTACTGATTATCTCCATCCAACCTGTCAGAGTTTGAGAGGATCTGAGGAGAAGAATGACAGAAAATTGCCAAATGCAGATGTGTAAAGCTTTTCACATCATACCCAAAAAGATTTGAGTCTGTAAACGCGCTTTAACCATTTTCTGAGTTAAGGGTGTGAATACTTATGCAATGTACTTATTTTTGTTTTTTATTTTTTAATAAATATGCAAAGCTGTCAAAAATCAGTTTTTTGTTTTGTCATTATTGTGCATGGAGTGTAGATTAATGTAAAAAAATAATAATTTAAAGTAGTTTAAGATAAGGCAGCAGCAACTGTAAGTCGTGGCCTAATGCTTAGCGATTCGGACTTGTGACCAGAAGGTCGCTGGTTCGATTCTCAGGACCGGTGGGTAAGGACTGTGGTCTGCCTTTTTATGTAACTGATTTAAAGATATACTATAAGATGTACAGTATAGCTTGCATGTACTGTAAATCGCTTTGGATGAAAGAGTTTTCCAAATGCGTAAATGTAAATAAGTTAGGACCAGTCAAACAGAAAAAAATTGATGACTAACTTGTAAGAGCCGTTTACGCAACCTACACAAGACTTGAAGAACGCTGAAGATCTAATTAAATAGTATGCTGTAATTATGGTTATAGGTAACATAAACCGCACAAAAACTGCACTACTGCGTGGATAAAATAAATCTTCAACAGTGGGCCAGTGAGATGTTTAAAGTTCTGCCTTTGACACGGCTTGGGGCCATCATTTATGGAAATGAGACTGATTTTGACAATTTATGGTCCCTCTTCTTATTGTAGTCTCCCTTAGAATATATCACAGGTTTGTTAAAAAGGCGTTGTGTGCTTAAATTTGAAAGTTTACTGTTTTTTATTTGCTGCTGGAGGTAGGGCTGACGGTAAGTTTTTGTTTCTTACCGCGGTGAAGACGCAACAAATCATGCGGTTTGGCAATTAATCGCACCCAACAACACACCTCCACAAATATACCATTTATAATATTTTTTTTCAGATTGCAACATAAAAGAGGGTTTTTCTCCGCAGAAGCTGCAGAAAGAACAACAGGGTAACAATATAAACGCACTTGAAACTTTGAATAATTTATCGTTTTTAACAGCAAATTATCATTGAAATTATATAACTATTAATTAGGCTACATTTAAAAAAACAACCTTTTTCAAAGCGCAACACAAAAAGGGAATATCGGGCTAGCCTGTAGTACAAGTGTTCGGCTGTTGTACAACTACTGGGCCCCTTTAGTGAATCGGCAAGGTCTTAGTGTTTCGTGCGAGGAAAACCAACATGTTCACTTTGTCTGGTTTTAGCGAGGCTCTTAACTAGCGATGTGCACGAATGTTCAAATACTGGATCCGCAATAACTTTTCGAATAAAAATGCCATTCGAATATTCGTATTTTTCATAAGAATAAAAACTGCGTCAACACAGGGTTAAGTTACCTCTGCAGAAGACCCTAGAGTTCTTCCCTTCATCTGTAATGAATTTATAATATACACAAAGTATGAAAAAATCATATGTTCCTAAATCTTTGTTCAGATCGCAAGCTAGTTTAAATATTTTAAGTTTACACACCGGATGCTAGGATTGCATTTTATGCTCGGCTCATATCACCATATTAAAATGTTTTAAAAACGTGAGCCACAAAATTCGTTAACATTACTTAAATATGAGTTGGAATAAGAATACCAACGTAATATTAAATGATTCATTTATGTATTTCCATAACTTGTTCAGAGCGGTTGTTAGAAATATATTAGGCTAACTAATTCTGATTTCAACAACTTGAAACATTAAAATGTACATTTCACTGCAACTAATGTTAATAAGTTTGGCCTTGACATAAGACTGGTACCTTTTACCATTCGCCTGTAAATAAATTCGCACGGATGTTTTTTTGTTTGTTTGTTTTAAAACGCACTGCAATTCCATAGTTAGGCTACCTTAATTGATTTTATTTATTGATGCAAATGCAATGCAAAGCTAAACAAGACAGACACATTATTTATAAATAACTGGAAGAGTTTTGAGGGCAGACCTGACCTGTTGAAACGAGATGGTCTCCATCCCTCCTGGGCTGGGACTTCCATCCTGTCTAGAAATATGGCAAAAAGTCTTAATGCTAATGCTAAAACTTGACTCTCTGGGGCCCAGGTCAGGGAGCAGACAGTATGGCTTAACCAACTGTCTGCTTGCCGTCTCACGTCGCAGAATACACAAAATGTACAACATGTAGTAATCCGTTCTCCCAAACATCACAAAATAGAGACTGTGTCTGTCCCCCGGATTAGCAAACATAAAATAATGCGTAAACCTCTTGAAAGTAATTTAATAAACGTTAAACAAACTAAACATGAACAAAATACAGATAATCAACTGTTACGACTCGGATTGCTAAATATTAGATCTCTCTCTAATAAAGCACTTTTTGTTAACGATATGATAACAGATCATAAAATAGACATGCTCTGTTTGACAGAAACATGGCTAAAACCAGATGATTATATTGCTTTAAATGAATCTGTCCCCCAAGATTATTATTATAAACACGAGCCTCGTCTAAAAGGCAGAGGGGGAGGTGTCGCAGCACTTTACAATAACTCTCTTAGCATTTCCCAGAAGTCGAACTCTAAATATAATTCTTTTGAAGTCATGGTTCTTCATGTTTCAACACCTAATACTAAAGATAAAACTCTTTTTAAATTGATTCTAGCTATTGTATATAGGCCTCCAGGGCACCACACAGATTTTATTAAAGAATTTGGTGGGTTCTTATCAGAACTAGTACTGGCCGCAGATAGACTCCTTGTCGTTGGTGACTTTAACATCCACGTAGATAACGTTACAGATGCCTTAGGAATGGCTTTCAAAGACACTCTTAACTCCATGGGCATTAGTCAACATGTGTCAGGACCCACTCACCTTCGTAATCATACTTTAGATTTAATACTGTCTTACGGTATAAATGTGGACGACGTTAAAATCCTTCAGCAGAGTGAAGACATTTCGGATCATTATCTGGTATTATGTTTGCTTCACTGGCCTACGGCTGCAAATAAAACTCATTGTTACAAATATGGTAGAACAATAACTTCAACTACCAAAGATGCGTTTCTCGATAATCTGCCCGAATTGTCTCAAATCATGAGAAATAACGTTGAAGATCTTGACATTACCACTGAAAATTTTAATTCCACCTTCTCGGTAACGCTAGACAAAGTTGCTCCACTACGTTTAAAGAAGATTAAAAATGGCAGCCCCACACCGTGGTATAATGAACACACTCAGGCTCTAAAGAAAGCGGCCCGAAAAATGGAGCGCAACTTTAAGAAAACTAAATTAGAGGTATTTCGTACAGCATGGAAGGATAGTATTCGAAAATACAGGAAAGCCCTAAAAACTTCTAGATCCGCCTACTTTTCATCACTAATAGAAGAAAACCAGCACAACTGGACTTGCGATTTGCGTGACACCTCATTGTTTATTGCTACAAATTGAAAACGGTCGGATAAATAAGATTTAAACCATTTCAAAGCTATTCCCTTAATGCCGACATAATTTTCGAGTCTATGTAGGAGTGTGCTGTGGTCAATGGTATCGAATGCAGCACTAAGGTCTAGCAGCACCAATAACGAGATACAACCTCGGTCAGACGCAATAGCAGATCATTTGTAACTCTGATCAAAGCAGTCTCTGTACTGTGACATGCTCTAAATCCAGACTGGAATTCTTCATTGATGTCATTCCTTTGGAGGAAGGAGCATAATTGAGTTGAAACTACTTTTTCCAGAACTTTAGATATGAAAGGTAGATTCAATATAGGCCTGTAGTTCCTAGTTCTCTAGGGTCGAGTTGGGGTTTTTGACAAGGGGCCTTATAACAGCCACCTTATATGCTTTAGGCACATGTCCTAATGTCAGAGATGAGTTAATAATACCAAGAAGAGGATCTATAATTTCTGGGAGCATCTCTTTCAGTAGATTTGTAGGTATAGGGTCTAGATGCATGTTGTTGATTTAGATGATCTAATAATTTTAGACAGCTCATCTTGATCTACGGTATAAAATAATTGCATTTTCTCCTTAAGGGCGCTGTAGTTAGTTTGTTCAGCGGGTTTCACTTCTGATTGCATGATAATTTTTTTCTATATCTGGATTTTATATGTGAAGTAGTTCATAAATTCATCACTGCTATGCTTATACTACACTACATTTTTTGTAATGACCACTGATAATATTTTATTTGTCAATCTGTGTATAGCTTTGGAGCTGTTTGATGTAAGTTACTGTTTCTGAGGTCTAG
Source organism: Triplophysa rosa (assembly GCF_024868665.1). NCBI lineage: Eukaryota > Metazoa > Chordata > Actinopteri > Cypriniformes > Nemacheilidae > Triplophysa > Triplophysa rosa. The sequence continues at coordinate 7,479,497 of NC_079890.1, forward strand.
ACTAATGCAGTATAACTGAACCAAACACGGTGGATGGCGTTAGGATATATCGTCATTTTTATTTATGCATACCGGTTTCGTTATAGAGTTTTAGCCATATGCTCTCATCTCCTTTATATGTTTTTTGTGTGTGTGTCTGTGTGTGTGTGTGTGTGTGTGTGTGGCGTGGTACTTGTCTGTGTACGTCGTGTGTGTGTGTGTGTGTGTGTGTGTGGCGTGCGCATCCGTGTGTGTGTGTTGTCTCTATGTCTATGTGTGTTAGTACGTGTGCATATTGTGTGTGTGGAGTGTTTTGTATGTGGGTATGTCTGTCTTCTGTGTTTTCAACCTTTTCTTGTTTCTGCAGGTACAACTTTAATTATTTTGCTTATAGTCAATATGTCTCATGTACAGCTGCTTTGTAACAATGAAAATTGTAAAAGCGCTATATAAATAAAGTTGAGTTGAGTTGAGACACAGACCATGAAACGACAAAGAAAACAATATTTATATGCCTTGGTGATCAACAGGATTAGTAATTCTTCCTCAGATGACGGTCACGTAATAAACAAGCACTACAATGGCTCCGTCTTTGTTTTTAGGATCAATTAACAGTCGGCATGGAGGTAAGGCTGTTTACTTTATTTATTATTAACATTATAAACAATAAAGCCAGATATTCTTGTCAGATCTGGGTTTTGTTACCGGGAGTTAGAGAAGAGCAGCGCATTTTCTCCGTCGACTTGTTGAACAGACTTTCACAGAATAAAATAGACCTATATGTTTGTTTTTCTTATCAAGAACATGTAAAACAAAATAAACAAGATAACCATATATCGTTGTGTTTTGTTCGTTTAGTTTTGTATGTCTGGTTTTTGTATGATTTCGCTTTGTGCATGTTTAAATGCAGTTTTTATGTATTTAAAAAAAAATTCAAACGTTGCTAATCTTTTCACCATTAAAAAAACCTATATGCAGGATATAATATTAGTGCGTTATGAAAAATGTAAAAAATTACGTCTTTATTAATTTAATTTAAATAAACGAATATTCGTTTTTTTATCAGCTCAAATATTCGAATATGAAATTATTGAAAAATGCCCATATCCCTAAAGTTTATTTAATTGTGCTTGTTATTGTATTCATTGCTAAACTGATCCATTTTTGTTAACACATAAGTTAAAAGGTTAGTAGAGAGGTGGGTGCCAGTTTATTTTCTTTTGTTCTCGTTTTCTCCTGTTAGTAAGGAAGGTAGGGTATTTTGCTGTATTTTGGCTTTTTTTGTTGTGTTAGTCTAGTTAGTTACTTTCCCTACTAGGTAGAGTGTCTTTTGTTCATTATTTTGGCTTAACCCCCCTCTTGAAGCTTGAAACCCTTCAACAATTTTGTTAATAAAATAACTATTTTGCTTCCTTTGACATTTGAGTTTTTTTGAGATTTTTTTTAATTGAGTGATCTCCTTTTGAACCCACACTTATGGGGGTCGTAACAGGTACAGTGCCAGTGTCTGCATGGGAGAGGTGGCAGCAACGCAGAAGAAGGTAATGTCATGTGATCTTCTGAAAAGTATTAATTGTGTTAAGTTATATTTTTTATGTTAAATAACCTCAAGTTAAAAGCCTTAAATATAAAGAGGCATTTAGTTGCTAGTTTAAATAAAATCTTAATTTAAGATCAGTAAAATTCATGCGAACATGTATTTATTACTTGGCGGTGTGTTTATTGCTTTAACTAACAGTGGCAAACAGAAAGTATACAATTATTTTCTGTTAATAATTGTTTATATGTCGGTGCATGTCAGACTTACATTACCGTTAACAGCCAGTCGGGGATGCTTGATAGCGCTTCACTAAACTCACGGAGGTGGAGCTGGACTAAATCAAGCTCCGTCCGTTTTGCGCTGCAGACGCAGACGTCACGTTTAACAGGCGCAGACGTCACGTTCATTCAGAGGAATGAGTAAAGTGGCAGACGCAGACTCAGTGAGACGAGTGTGAGACGAGTGTGTGCTGCAAAGTCTTTTTATTGGTCCCTTTGGAACGCCATAGTGAATGAGGTGAGTGAAGCAGTGAATGAGGTGAGTGTGTGAGTGAAGCAGGGAATGAGGTGAGTACCTGACTGGTTGTGAGTTGTTAAAAGTTGACAAACAACTCAAACTTTTTTCATGTTAATTTTTTCATGTTTCATGTTCTCAAAAAATGTATGTTATTAATTTTTATGTTATTATGTTAGTTCCTGTTTCTTACTGACTTTACTGTTCTTTGCACTTTAAAATTACCTAATCTAAAAATAATAAATGTGATCTTTGTTCAGTCATTGTTTAATAAACACTTATGCCACATTTTTCCAAGTCTTCATTTGTTTTGTTTTTTTCCTGCACAAAATTCAATAAATATCGTATTGTAGTCTTCATATCGAGGTACTATCGTACCGTGAAATGTTTATACCGTTACATCCCTACTTAATCGTATTCTGAATAAAAGGCTCAACTGACAGAGAAGCATCAAAAATGACTCCAAGATTTTTTTGTTTGCTTTGAAACTCCAAGGCAGCTCCATTGATAGATAAAGTTATGGAGCCTGCATTTCACAGCTGATGGGGAGAGCCAATGAGCATAACTTCGGTTTTGGAGCCATTTAGAGACAGAAAAGAGATCACAGCGACAGTTAGATAGATGTGCAACGTCCACATGTTGACCTGGACATTATTATAATAAATCTTAATATTAAACTGGTAACATTACAGTGAACTAAACATATGGAAATGACCGTAGTAAATTTACCATTTATCTGACAGAATGTCACTGTTACGCAGAATAACAGCATATATGAACAATATGTTAAATTTAAGACTGACCACAGTCAAAATCACTCATCTCAAATAAAGCTAAACAACATTAACAAAGTTCACATCAGCAACAAGAATGAATTGAGGCACGGTGGCCTAATAAATCATAAATAACTTACAATTTGAAGATCAAATTAGGCCTACTTGATAACAAAATCTTCCTCCTGTTGTTTTGAACAACGTTAATCAGCATTTCTATTTTTTTCCGAGACTTGATAAGAAAGCTCATCCACATTATGTTTTGAATGGTTTCCTTATTTCTTCTTCTTCTTTTGAAGTTTTATGGCGTTTGGCGAACCAACTTCAGGTGCTTCTTCCTGCTTCTTCCGATTTATGAGACTGCTGGTGAACAACCCCCAATACATTTACATTTACATTTATGCATTTGGCAGACGCTTTCACCCAAAGCGACTTGCATTGCATTTTCCTATACACATGATTCTAAGTACAGTGAGGGAAATAATTATTTGATCCCCTGCTGAATTTGTAAGTTTGCCTGCTTACAAAGTAATGAAGGGTGTATAATTTTTATGGTAGGTTTATTTTAACTGATATCAACCAAAAAATCAGGTCTTGGTCAACGTCTTGGTTACGGATGTAACCTCGGTTCCCTGATGGAGGGAACGAGACGTTGTGTCGAACCGACAGAATGGGGTTTGTCTTGAGAACCTATCATCTTCTGAGTATTTAGAAAAGGCCAATGAATATTGGCGAATGAAATTTGCATGCATGCTCATTCATTCACCTGTTGGTCTGAGGAGCCTAAAGCATCCTCCCCCGACCGCTGGGGTGGGCGGCCAGTGTTGTGGCATGAGGGACACAACGTCTCGTTCCCTCCATCAGGGAACCGAGGTTACATCCGTAACCAAGACGTTCCCTTTCTGTCGGTCTCTCGACGTTGTGTCGAACCGACAGAATGGGGTTCCTATGGAAAACGCCACAGCACTGAGCCGCGTCACAATCTCTGCGGAGCGACGTTGACTGGCCTGGGCGAGTCAGACGAACACGCTAACGCGAAATTATGACCTTCCAGTGGAGAGGAAGGGGGACCCAGAGCTTTCCACAAAAAGTTGGGAAGCCCCCTAACGCCGGCCGTCACGGGCGGAGGCCTAATTCTCTAAATGGCGAGAAGCCGCCCGGCACCGTACGGGCCACTGGGTAAGCATTATTCCCCCTGGGGGAAAAACGCTGCAGAGGCCACTACCTACCGTAGGGAGGAATTAGTGGAGACACCACATGGTCTCACCATCAGGGGAGAACTCATGGGAGGAATGTGCGGACTGCAGGAGTTAACCGCAAGGTGGGAGTCCACCTGGGGAGGTCATGGGTTGCCAAGGTGGGAACCATTCATGAGGATACATCAGACGGAACAGCCCACGGAGGGGGGGTTACCACGTCTGGAGCACTAGGTCCGGTTAGAGCTATGTGGGAGATAACTCAACTGTTCCCCGGCCTAAGGGGGCAGGGCTGCTCTGCCCAGCCTGTCCCCTGGAAGGGTGCTTAGTGATGGATGGAATGCCTGTTCTTTACCCGAGGGGAAAGAAGTGAGGCGGGATCGCCACTGCTCCCCCCGGAGGGGGAAGGGCTTCCGCAGGCGTATGCCCTACCGGCTGCCGGTCCCACACCTTGCCAGGATGCGGGCTGACACCGGTTCCGCGCGTAGGTATTAGAACCTCACGGAGTTGTTAGGCATAGCCCAACCCGCAGCTCTGCAGATGTCTGCCAGAGAGGCGCCCTGAGCCAGTGCCCATGAGGGGTGTGCCTCACTCCCAACGGGCAGGGGCGAAATGAGATCGGTATGCCCTAACGAGGGCATCCACGATCCAGTGCGCCAGCCTCTGTTTGGAGACAGCCCTCCCTTCTGCTGACCTCCGAAACAGACAAAGAGCTGCTCAGAGCTTCTGGGCTCTGCGTGCGGTCCAAGTAGAGGCGCCGTGCGCGTACTGGACACAACACGGATAGGTTGGGTCTTCCTCCCCGGTGGGGAGCGCCTGCAGGTTCACCACCTGGTCTCTCGGGAGAGTGGTGGGAACCTTGGGCACGTAGCCGGGGCGGGGTCTCAAGATAACGTGAGAATCCCGGCCCCGAGTTCTAGGCAATCTGTGGACACGGAGGGTGCTTGTAGATCCCCTACCCTCTTGGAGGTGAGCGCCATGCGGAAAGCCGTCTTTATCAAGACTGAGAAAGAGCGGCAACCCCGAGAGGCTCGAAGGGGGCGGGGCCTCTTGAGGCCCGCCACCTAGGTCGCAAGAGGGTACGGAGCGCGGATAAGGTGGTCACCCTCTCGCGCCCCTTAGGAACCTAATGACCAGGTCGTGCTGTCCCAGAGGCTACCCAGCACTTGGGTCATGATGAGCGGCCGTAGCGGCTACATACATTCCCAGTGTGGAGGGGGAGAGGTTACTCCCCCGTCTCTCTTGAGGACGGGACAGCTCGTACCCGACCGAGCAACTCCGCGGGTCTTCTCGCCGAGAAGAGCACCAGGACGAGAAGAGGCGCCACCTATGGGCGTATAGCCGCCCAGTGGCCGAAGCCCTAGCCTGAGTGACGTCCCAACCGGACTGGGGGTGGGTCACTCAGGATCTCCTCGTCCCGTCCAGACATGGAGACCAGGTTTTGCCTGGGATGCCGTAACGTGCCCCTTCCCCTGGGGAAGCTGTTCGCCAGGGGGAGCGGCCAGGGGGGAGTTGTTGTCAGAGCCTCAGCTCCGAGAACCAAGTCCTGGTTAGGCCGAAGGGGCGTAACTAGTACCACTTGATGCTCCTCTTCCCTGGCCTTGCACAGGCCCTGTGCAATGAGGCTCACTGGGGGGAAGCGTACTTCCGCTTGTCCCGCGGCCAGCTGTGCGCAAGGGCATCCGTGCCGAGGGTACCTCGGACAGGGAGTACCCAAGCGGACAATGGGAGGAGTTCGGGGAGGCAACAGGACCACCTGTGCCTGGCCAAACTGCCCCCAAATGAGCCGGCTGCGCGGGGAGGGAGTCGCCACTCTCCGCAAGGCGTCAACTGACGAGAGAGCGCATCGGCTGTCTGGTTCAGGACGCCTGGGATGTGTGTGGCTCGCAGGGAGCTGATCACCTGCTGACTCCAGAGGAGGAGGCGTCGGGCGAGTCATGTTAGCTGCTGTGAGTGAAGAATACGCCACAGCAGCTGTGCTGTCCGACCGGACCAGCACGTGCTTCCCTGCACGAGAGGAAGTTCCTCAATGCAAGTAGCACAACCCACAACTCTAGGCAGTTGAATGCCAACGCAGGCGGGGGCCCGTCCACCGCCCCGACACTGCTCGCCCGTTGCACACGGCACCCCTTAGGGTGTGTCGGCAGAAAAGCGTGTGACCAACGCCTGCTGCCGGTGTGCCACGCTCTCCAAGGAACTTGACTCTGCCGCCAGTGTTGGAGCGGTCGTATATGCATCGACCCGAGGGGGGGCCACCCCCGCCGAGGATGCCATGAATCCCAGGAGCCTCTTGTTACAGGGGGACCGCTGACTGTCTGATCTCAGGCAGTTCAACACTGACCGGGCGCGCTAGTCCTCGCCCCCCCCCCTGGGGGTGAGCGGGGCCGCTCGTGAGGACAGAGTCGAGTTCCATACCGAGAAAGAGGATGCTCTGCCCGGGGAGAGCTTGCTCTTATCTCAGTTGACCTGTGGCCCCACCGATCTAGGTGCCGGAGCACCAGGTCCCTGTGTGTACACCACAGATCTCGAGAGTGTGCCCAAACTTGAGCCAGTCGTCGAGATAGTTAGTACCCGCACACCTCCTTTCCCACGGGGAAGGAGGGCGGCTTCCACGACCTTCGTAAAGACTCGTGGAGACAGGGACAGACCGAAGGGGAGGACCCGGTACTGATATGCCCGTCCCTCGAACGCGAACCATCGGAACGGCCGATGTCGAGGGAGGATCGAGACATGAAGTACGTGTCCTTCAGGTCGAGTGCCATGAACCGGTCCTGACACCTGACGGACGTCAGGATGTGCTTCTGCGTGATCAACCTGAAAGGCAGCTATAGTGTAGGTGCCTGTTCAGAACACACAGACCCAAGATATGGCGCAACCCCCCGCCTTTCTTGGGGACAATGAAGTACAGGCTGTAAAACCCGTTGAACATCTCGGCTGGTGAGACGGGCTCGATCACTCCCTTCACCAGAAGGGTGGCGACCTCGGCCCGAAGTACGGGAACATCCTAGCCTCTGACTGAGGTATATCGGATGCTGAACTTGGCGGGTGTAACGCGACTGGATCGCGTAGCCAAGACGGATCATCTTCCCTAGCCAGTCTGACAGCCTGGGAAGCCGGACAGGCTCCCAGAATGAGACGGGGACTAAGGTACGATCTTTTTCATCGTCCCCCCGGGGGGTGGTTCGATGGCTAGCAGTACGGATTCCTTGCCGGGGGAGGTCCCCCGGGGAGGAGATCGGCTCTGCTCTTTTTCCTGCCTGGCGACTGCGCAGCTCAACGCACTGTCTGACTGAGAGTGCTGAGGGCTGGTGTTTATACTCGACATTGCGCTTCGCCATGAAGCAACGTCGAGTTTGCCATTCACAGTCGTGCAGAGGGTGAGAGCGGCTGTGGTAACCCAGAGAGAGAGGAAACTCTCCTTTTTGAGAGTAAGTGGGAGCCAGCCCCCCGGAGGGGGCCAGCAGATGGAGAGATGGGGCAGGATCCGTCCCTATCCGACTTCCCAGCAATGTGGCTGGGGTCGGGCCCAATGGTAGCCTCGATCCCCCTGAGGTCTTCCCATGACGGCCGCTTCGCCACGGCTGCTGATGGGGCGATGGTCTCCTCTTCGCTGTCTCCTCCAGGGGGGGCCGCCTGAGTGGGGGGCACCAGAGCTGGAGGGCGTTGAAGAGGACCAGGGCTGCTGGGAAGCAGACAGTGCACGGGACTCGACGGCCGAGGCGGCCGAGTTGCGGCATGAAGGACTGCTTCTTACTGTCGAGAACCCTCCGGTGGAGGCCGCGTGCGGGTCTCGCGCCCCCCCCGACGGGCGGGGGGTGAGCGGGGCCGCTGCGGCTCGACAGTAACACCAACCAGCCCCCCCTTGCGAGAAGGGTGCGTCGAGAAAGCGGACCTTCTCAGCGTTACTCATCTGCGCAAGGATTGGCCAGAGGAGTTTATCATGGACCACAAGTGTGGACATCGTCCGACCCAGGGCCCGCGTAGTCACCTTGGTCGCCCGTAGAGCGAGGTCGGTGGCGGCGCGGAGTTCCTGCATAAGCGCTGGGTCGGTCTTACCCTCGTGGAGCTCTCTCAACGCTCTTGTCTGGCAGGAGCCATAGCGTGGAGAGAGGAGGCAGCTTGGTCCGCCGCAATGTAAGCTCTCGACACCAGAGATGCCGAGACACCACATGCTTTGGATGGGAGTCTAGGTCGAGCCCCCCCAGGTGGCCGCCACCTACGGGCACGAATGCACCGCGGCGGCATACTCCACCTGGGGGACACCGACGTATCCTCCAGCTGTCTCAACCTCGAGGGAAGAGAGGGTGACAGAACTTTGTTTGACGTGAAACGTGCCGGGAAGGGGCGTTCCAGGTCTTACAAAGTTCCTCATGCACTTCCGGTAAACACGGCACTGGGGGCGGGCGCGGCTTGGAGCCGCGCTCAAACCCGAGGCACCATGTAGCCAGCCGCGAGTGCCGGGAGAGGCAGTGCGGGCACTGCAACCCAACACTCACGGCGGCCCGGGAAAGCATGGCCGACATCTCAACGTCTGCTTTTTGCTGGGCTCGACCCCCCAAGGGAGGGAGCCCAAGGAATCGTCGGAGTCGGATGGCAGTACGTCACCCCCCGATGCTGCAAGAGACATCTCATCATCACGCATCGTGTCCGAATACGTGATTGAGGAATAAGACGGCGGACCGTCTCCTGGGGAACGGTCAGACGAGCGAGACAAGGTGTGAACGGTCCGTGAGCCGTGGCTGGCGGATTATCGCTCACAGTAATCCTCATATCACCCTCGCTGCTTGCCATAGCGGACGGCAGGGCCGTAGTCCTGCCGCCACGGAACGGGGAGCAAACGAGGTGGTGGCTGAGTCCCGTGGGAACAGCCACCTGTGACGCAACGTCTGAATCGTCACCGCCCGCAGTGCGGGCAGGACGTATTCACAACGTCTGCCCCAGCATACTGGAAGCAGGTATTGTGTCCGTCCCCCTCCTCGATGAGTGTGTTGCACCCATGAGAACTGCGGGACAAGCCACGCTGGAGAAACTTGCTCTTTTAGAAAAGGAAATTTGCTCGAACACCTCCGGAACTGCCGAGACGCCCAGGGGAGAGTCACTGCAGGAAGGGACCGTCCGCTGTCCACGTCGTAGATTCCAGCAGAAAGAATGATCACCAAGATCGTAGAGAAGCTCACCAGATGCGTAGGCTCTGAAGAACAAAAGGTGAATGAATGAGCACGCCGGCTTCCCTCTTATACCCGGACATCCGGGGAGGAGCCTGGCATGCAAATTTCATTCGCCAATTTTCATTGGCCTTTTAAAAAAAAAACAGAAGATGATAGGTTCTCAAGACAAACCCCATTCTGTCGGTTCGACACAACGTCGAGAGACCGACAGAAAGGGAAACATATATAAAGGTTATAAATTGATTTGCATTTCAGTCAGTGAAATAAGTATTTGATCCCCTATCAACCAGAAATAATTCTGGCTATACAGATTGGTTATGTGCCTATATGGACCACAGATTAGTACTGTAACTTTAAGAAAGTACTCCTAAATCAGCTTGTTATGTATATAAAAGATGCCTGCCAACAGAATCTGTATCTTCCATTTCAACCTCTCCACCACAATGGTCAAGACCAAATAGGTTTCAAAGGATGTCAGGGACCAGATTGGAGACCTGCACAAACCTTGAATAGGCAACAGACAGAAGCTTGGTGAGAAGGAGACAACTGTTGGTGCGATTATTTGGAAATAGAAGAAATACAAAATAACTATCAATTGCCCTTGGTCTGGAGCTCCCTGCAAGATTTCCCCAATGGGGTAAAGATGATGATGAGAAAGGTTAAAGATCAGCCCAGAACTTCACGGAAGAAGCTTGTTAATGATTTCAAGACAGTTGGGACCACAGTTAGCAAGCAAACCATTGGTAACACGCTATGCCGCAATAGATTGAAATCCTGAAGTACCCGCAAGGTCCTCCTGCCCAAGAAGACCCGTCTGGCTCATCTGCAGTTTGACAATCAAAATGATCGAGAAAGGGCTTTGGAGAAAGTGCCGTGAGACCAAAATTGACTCCTGTTTTTTGGTGGGGGAGAAATGCTGACTATGACCCCAAGAACACCAGCTGTACAGAGAGGCACAGTGTTGGAAACATTATGATTTTTCTCCGCTACGGTACAGGATGACTTCACCGCATTGAGGGGCTGAGGGACGGGCCCATGTACCATAAAATCTTGGATGAGAACCTTCTCCCCTTAACTAGATCACTGATGATGGGTCGTGGATGTGCCTTTAACATGACAAAGACCCAAAACATATTGCCAAGACAACCAAAGAGGGGCTTAAGGAGAAGCACATTAAATGTCCTAGCCAGTCTCTAGACCCTAGTCGTATAGAAAATCTGTGAAGGAGGCTAAAACTTCAATTTGCTGAGCGACAGCCAAGAAACTGTATCCTGACACATGTGCAAACCTGGTGACCAACTATCAGAAATGTCTTACCTCTGTGCTTGCCAACAAGGGTTTCTCCACCAAGTACAAAGTTATGTTTTGGGATCAAATACTTATTTCACTGACTAAAATGCAAATCAATTTATAACCTTTATATAATACCTTTTTCCTGATGTTTTTTATATTCTGTCTCTATCAGTTAAAATAAACCTACCATAAAAATGACAGACCCTTCATTTCTTTGTAGGCAGGCAAACTTACAAAATCAGCAGGGGATCAAATAAATATTTCCCTCACTGTATGTGCAATCCCTGGGATCGTACCCATGACCAAGCTCTAACCACTGAGCTACAGGAAATCAATATGATGGAAAGTTAGCAAAAAACTAAGCGTGCCCGTTTATAAGGATGATATGATTGGTCAGTTTCACTGTCATTCAAAATTAATTTATCCCATTGATTTCGGACGATTGAAATGGAAGATACGGACTTTGGATACGAAGATTTCAGACTTCTTGCAGCATGCGCAGGCAACGTATGACATCACAGAACTGCGACTGCACCATGATCTTGAATTACTCTTTTGAGACTTGGTAATATCATGTGGATAGAGTCTGCATCGATCCAGGAAGTCAAATATACATATCTAATAGGGAAAATCATCCAACTTTATTGAAAATAATATTTTAAAGGTTTAAATATTATTTTTTATGATAGTTTAGGTCATCACAGAGGGCCTAGAGGGCCCTGAGGGTTCGCTACTGAACACTGCATCACAAAACTTCAGCTAACTTTAGTTAGTGTAACTAATCACTGTATTGTTGTCCCTTTAATAGACCCATACTCAGTACTGATAAAAATGTAATCAGTTCATCTGTAATCTGATGTGTGACCCATTTAAAAATACATACATACAAATACATACGACTGGAGAAGCATAGCATAACTGAATTAAATTAAAATAGTCAAGTAATAAAAAATTATTATTGATTGAAAACTACAACAGAATTTATTATAATTTATAACTAAATAATATAATATTATGAACTATCTGCGAGAATGATCATGATCACTTTAGATAGAGAAACACTACCAGGGTCCCTTAAGGCAGGACTCGACATTACCGCTTGTCCGGGACAAATTAATGTTTTGTATGGGCAAGTGAGAGAGAATTTTACTTGCCCGACCGGAAAAATATATAATAACAGTGCAACAAAAAAATCGGTCTGTGCTAAGAATAATAAGAATAGGGGCATTAGACAGAGCTGCGTGTTTGTGAATTGCGTTTGTCATGGTTGTGCTTGTTTGTGTGTAACAAGAATCCAGTCCATTTAAAGGGGTCATATGGCGCAAGTACATGTTTTTCTGTGTTTTTGGTGTGTTATAAGTTGTCCATGCATGTATTAGACACGTAAAATTGCACAAATGAAAGTGTGGGAACAAAAGATGCATTCTATCTAAAAGCGAATGCTCAACCAGACTTGCCTGAAATGCCTCGTGTAACCACACCCCGGCGAATCTACGTAACTTCGTAATATGATTTGACTAAGACCGCCCAAATCTACACGTAGTTAAGGTGGGCATACTTGTAAATCTCATTGTATCGCCTGTCAGTACAATTGCTTTGGAACCTGATGTTCCGAATATGGTAAGAGGCGTTACATTTCCGTGAAATGCTTGCCGTATTTGACCAATCACTACGCACTGGTGAACTGGCCAATCATAGCACACCTCGCTTTTCAGAACGATGAGCTTTGTAAAAAATCAGCGCGTTTCAGAGAGGCGGGGCAAAGAGGAGATACAAACATGCACGGTATGTGGAAAATACAAAGTTTTTTAAACTTTAAATGGTGTATACACATTGCGTTACATCTAAAACAAACAATAATATTCATTTTAGCCGTGCAATATGACTCCTTTAACTAGATGGGGACGCGGAATCCTGTTATTTAAATATGTAATTTGGCTGTTCTGTGTGTCTGAGATGCACAGATTAACATACAACATGAGTGATGGTCGAGGATTTGTCTGCGTCTGCACTGTATAAACACATAAACACATGAACTTCATCTCCAGAGTTGCTCTGAGAGTTTATTTTACAAGCTTTTTACTGTTTGAGTACAGCTATCGTCAAGCACACACTAAAACTCGAGTGTCTTCCCGACGACCCGTCAAAATAAAAGTCCTATTAAAATGAAAAAATACTGTAGTATTTGCTAATGGAAATTGTAGTACCCTTGTAGTAAATTGATAAACTGTAGTAAACACTGTAGTATACTATAGTAATATTCAAAAACACTATAGTATCTAGGAATTTTACTGCAGTTTACTATAGTAAATATCACTACAGTATACTACAGTAATTTATGTGGACAAATATACCTCTATTGTATAGTAAAAAATGAAATACACAGAACTTAGAAAAAAATTAATGACATGACAATGCTTAAATGCGGGTTGTCCGATTTCCAAATTACACTTGTTTAGACTAAGTCGGGCCGAGTACCAAAACAACCTTGTAGCCAATCAGCAGTTAGGTGTACATTGCACAGGACGGACATTAGTCGAGACGAGCACTGACGAAAGCGAAAGATGGGGGTAGGGGTGTGTCTGTTTTGGTGATTTGAACATTAACAACGGCTAAGAGAAATCAGACACCCCGCCTTTATTGTCAAGTCCTGCTTTAGGGTAGTGACAATTGGTTGAAGAGCAGGACTTCCCTCACTAAAGAGACCATACATTTCTCCTCATTCATAGTGAGGAGAAGCGTGCGCACAGATGTATACAAACAAACAACAGGGCGAAATGGATAGATGGTATGCTAAACTGCGCATGCCTATAGACCCTACACGTGCGCATGACATCATAGTTTTCACACTGTAACGTTTTCGGTGGTTACACAGAAACAATAACAGCATCGTTTTCAAAAACTTGCATTTAAACACCCATTTTTAGTCCCCTTAACAACTGTGTTGTTTTGTAAATGAACATCCAAAATGTATAATATAATAAGTTTTCCTTTTTTTTTTAAAACGACCTTCTGTAAATGGGCTATTAGTTGTGATTGTGTGTATTAACAGGAAACTGGTACGGGGAACAACAAACATGAGTCAGTGTGAGTGGGGTGTCGTCTCAGGTTTGAAATAAGGAATTATAGCTTGCTCCACTTTTTCCTAGCGTTTACAGTCAAACGTCTCGGTTACGGATGTAACCTCAGTTCCCTGATGGAGGGAACGAGGCGTTGTGTCAAACCGACAGATGGGGTTCGTCCCTGAGAACCAATCGCTTCCGACTACTTAGAAAAGGCCAATGAAAATTGGCGAATGAAATTTGCATGCCGGACTCCGCCCCTGGAAATCCGGGTATAAAAGGGCGACGGCGTGCTTCATTCATTCACCTTTGTTCTGAGGAGCCTGAGACCTCTCACAACTGCTTCAGTGGACAGTACGTGTTGTGGCAAGGAAGACACAATGTCTCGTTCCCTCCATCAGGGAACTGAGGTTACATCCATAACCGAGACGTTCCCTTTCTGTCGGTCTCTCGACATTGTGTCGAACCAACAGATGGGGTTCCTATGGAAAACGCCATAACACTGTGCCCTGTCGCAATCTCTAGCGAAGCGAGGGTGATTGGCCTGGGCGTGTCAGCCGTGAGCGCTACCGCAAAATTTTAACCTACCAGTGGGTAGGTAGGGGGTCCCAGAGCTTTCTTGAAAGGTGGGAAGAGCCCTGCCTTCGGCCTCACAGGCGGCGGCCTTGTTTTTCTAACAGCGAGAAGCCGCCCGGAACCGTAAGGCCACTGGGTAAGCGCTACTTTTTCAAGTGGGGGATGCGTTACAGAGACCACTTCCTACCACAGGAAGGAGTTAGTGGAGATACCAACATGGTCTCACCGATGGGGGAGAACTCATGGGAAGAAAGTGCTGCTGAAGAAGTAAACCGCGAGGTGGAGGTCCACCTAGGGGGGTCATGGGTTACCAAGGTGGGAACCAGCATGAGGATACATCAGACGGAACCGCCCTACTGGGGGGTTGCAACGTCTGGTAGCACTAGGTCCGGTTAGAGCTATGTTGCGAATAACTCCGGAGATACCCGGCCTAAGGGGCAAGGCTGCTCTGCCCAGCCCGCCACAGAAGGTGCTTGCTTAGTGATGGATGGAGTGCCTGTTCTTCGCCCAGTGGGGTAAGAAGGGAGGCTAAAATAGCATGCTGACCCACCTATAGAAAAGGGGGGAAGGTTCTTTCGCAGGCGTATTCCCTACCGGCTGCCGGTCCTACATGTTGCCATGCAGGACGCAGGCTGATACCGGTTCTATGCGGAGGCTTTAGATCCTCGTGAAGGTGTTGGGCGAAGCCCAACCCGCAGCTCTGTAGATGTATGCCAGAGAGGCTGAGCCAGTGCCCACAAGGAGGCTATACTCCGGGTGGAGTGAGATCTCACTGCCAGTGGACATGGGCGATCTTGGGATCGGTGCGCCGCAGTGACGGCGTCCATGATCCAGTGCACCAATCTCTGTTTGAGACAGCCCTCCCTTTCTGCTGATCACCGAAACAGAAAAACCTCAGGTTGTGCTGTCCTAGAGATTTACCAACAACTGGGTCGTGATGAGCGGTAATGGTGGCTACATACACGTTCAGTGTGGAAGGGGAGAGATTACTCTCGAGTCTCTGGAAGGACAGCACGTTCCCGATCGAGCAACTCCGCGGGTCTTCTCTTCGAGAAGAGCACCAGGATGAGAAGAGGCACCACTTATAGGCGTATAGCCGCCTAGGGGCCAGCGCCCTAGCCTGAGTGATGGTCTTAACCGCTGCAGGGGGTAGGCCACTCAGGATCTCCTCGTCCTGTCCAGGGGCCAGACATGGAGGTTCCAGAGGTCTGGCCTGGGATGCCATAACGTGCCCTTTCCCTGGGAAAGCAGGTCCTTCATCAGGGGAATTGGCCAGGGGGGAGCTGTCGTCAAGAGCATTAGCACCAAGAACCAAGTCCGGTTCGGCCAGTACGGCGCAACTAGTAGCACTTGATGCTCCTCTTCCCTGACCTTGCACCGGATCTGTGCAATGAGGCTCACTGGGGGAAAGGCATACTTCCGCTTGTCCCACGGCCAGCTGTGCGCTAGAGCATCCGTGCCGAGGGGGGCCTCGAACGGGGAGTACCCTAGCGGGCAATGGGTGGTGTCCAGGGATGCGAACAGGTCTACCTGAGCCTGCCCGAACTGTACCCAAATGAGCTGGACTGCGCGGGGGTGGAGTCGCCACTCTCCGCGAGAAGTCAACTGATGAGAGAGCACATCGGCTGTCTGGTTCAGGTCGCCTGGGATATGTGTGGCTCGCAGGGAGCTGATCACCTGCTGACTCCACAGGAGGAGGCGTCGGGCAAGTCGTGTTAGCTGCTGTGAACGAATGCCACCCTGGCGGTTGATATACACTACGGCAGTTGTGCTGTCTAACCGGACCAGCACGTGCTTGTCCGGCACGAGAGGTCGCAGCCCCTTCAGTGCAGGTAGCACATCCAACAACTCTAGGCAGTTGAAATGCCAACGCAGGTGGGGGCCCGTCCACCGCCCCGACACTGTGTGCCCATTGCACACGGCACCCCAACCTTGCGTGCCCTTTGCACACGGCACCCCAACCCTGCAGGGAGGCATCCCTAAGGGGACCCCTGTCTGCAAGCAGGTCATGGGAGACAAGGGGGTTAGGGTGTGTCGGCAGAAAAGCGTGATGACCATACGCCTGCTGCCGGTGTGCCACGCTCTCCAAGGGGGACCGCTGACTGCGTGAAAGCTTCTGCACCGGGGAGAGCTTGCTCTTTTCTCAGTTGACCTGTAGCCCCAACCGATCTAGGTGCCGGAGCACCAGGTCCCTGTGTGTACACAACAGATCTCGAGAGTGCCAAGATGAGCCAGTCGTCGAGATAGTTTAGTACCCGCACACCTCCTTCCCTGAGGGGAAGGAGGGCGGCTTCCACGACCTTAGTAAAGACCCATAGAGACAAGGACAGACCGAAGGGGAGGACCCTGTACTGATATGCCCGTCCCTCGAACGCGAACCGTAGGAACGGCTGAAGTCTGATGGACGTCAGGATGCACTTCTGCGTGATTATCCTGAAAGGCAGCTATTGTGTAGGTGCCTGTTCAGAACACACAGACCCATGATAGGGCGCAGCCCCCCGCCTTTCTTGGGGACAATGAAGTACAGGCTGTAAAACCCGTTGAACATCTCGGCTGGTGAGACGGGCTAGATCACTCCCTTCGCCAGAAGGGTGGCGACCTCGGCCCGAAGTACAAGAACATCCTAGCCTCTGACTGAGGTATATCGGATGCCCTGAAACTTGGCGGGCGTGAGGCGACTGGATCGCGTAGCCGAGACGGATCGTCTTCCCTAGCCAGCCTGACAGTCTGGGAAGCCCTGGCTCCCATAAATGTAACAGGGGGACTGAAGGTTCGATCTTTTTCATCATCCCCCCGGGGGGTGGTTCGATGGCTAGCAGTACGGATTCCTTGCTGGGGGAGGTCCCCCGGGGAGGAGATCGGCTCTGCTGCTTTTCCTGCCTGGCGACTGCGCAGCTCAACGTCTGCTGAGAGTGCTGAAGGCTGGTGTTTATACTCGACATTGCGCTTCACCGTGACGCAACGTCGAGTTTGCCGTTCACCGTCATGCAGAGAGAGAGGAAACTCTCTTTTTTGAGAGTAAGTGGGCGCAGATGGAGAGACGGGGCAGGATCCGTCCCTATCCGATTTCCCAGCGATGTGGCTGGGGTCGGGCCTAATGGTAGCCTCGATCCCCCTGAGGTCTTCCCATGAGGGCCGCTTCGCCACGGCTGCTGATGGGGCAATGGTCTCCTCTTCGCTGTCTCCTCCAGGGGGGGCCGCCTGAGTGGGGTGCGCCAGAGCTGGAGGGCGTCGAAGAGGACCAGGGCTGCTGGGAAGCAGACGGTGCACGGGACTCGACGGCCGAGGCGGCCGAGTCGCGGCCAGGAGGACTGCTTCTTTACTGTCGAGAACTGCGGCTCGACAGTACCACCAACCAGCCCCCCCTTGCGAGACGGGTGCATCGAGAAAGCGGACCTTCTCGGCGTTACTCATCTGCGCAAGGTTCGGCCAGAGGAGTTTCTCATGGACCACAAGTGTGGACATCGTCCGACCCAGGGCCCGCGTGGTCACCTTGGTCGCCCGTCGAGCGAGGTCGGTGGCGGCGCGGAGTTCCTGCATAAGCGCTGGGTCGGTCTTACCCTCGTGGAGCTCTCTCAATGCCCTGGCCTGGCAGGAGCCATAGCGTGGAGAGAGGAGGCAGCTTGGTCCGCCGCAATGTAAGCTCTCGACACCAGAGATGCCGAGACCCCACATGCTTTGGTCGGGAGTCTAGGTCAATCCCCTCCAGGTGGCCGCCACCTACGGGCACGAGTGCACCGCGGCGGCATACTCCACCTGGGGGACATCAATGTATCCTCTAACTGTCTCAACCTCGTTTGAAGAGAGGGTGACAGAACTTTGTTTGACGTGAAACGTGCCGGAAAGGGGGCGTTTCCAGGTCTTACTAAGTTCCTCATGCACTTCCGGTAAACACGGCACTGGGGGTGGGCGCGGCTTGGAGCCGCGCTCAAACCCGAGGCGCCATGTAGCCAGCCGCGAGCGCCAGGAGAGGCAGTGCGGGCACTGCAACCCAACACTCACGGCGGCCCGGGAAAGCATGGCTGACATTTCGACGTCCGCTTCTTCCTGGGCTCGACCCCCCGAGAGAGGGAGCCTGAGGAATCGTCGGAGTCGGATGGCAGTACGTCACGCCCCAATGCTGCAAGAGACATCCCATCATCACGCATCGTGTCCGAATACGTGATTGAGGAATAAGACGGCGGACCGTCTCCTGGAGAACGGTCAGACGAGCGAGACGAGGTGCGAACGGTCCGTGAGCCAGTGGCTGGCGGATTATCGCTCACAGTAATCCTCATATCACCCTCGCTGCTTGCCATAGCGGACGGCAGGGCCGTAGTCCTGCCGCCACGGAACGGGGAGCAAACGAGGTGGTGGCTGAAGTCCCGTGGGAACACAGCCACCTGTGACGCAACGTCTGAATCGTCACCGCCCGCAGTGCGGGCAGGACGTATCCACAACGTCTGCCCCAGTGTACTGGAAGCAGGCATCGTGTCCGTCCCCCTCCTCGATGAGTGTGTTGCACCCATGAGAACAGCGGGACAAGCCACGCTGGAGAAATTCGCTCTTTTAGAAAGGAAATTTGCTCGAACACCTCCAGAACTGCCAAGACGCCCAGGGGAGAGTCACTGCAGGAAGGACCATACCACGTCGAAGATTCCAGCAGAAAAATGATCACCAAAGATCGTAGAGAAGCTCATCAGATGCGTAGGCTCTGAAGAACAAAAGGTGAATGAATGAGCACGCTGGCTTCCCTCTTATACCCGGACATCCGGGGAGGAGTCCGGCATGCAAATTTCATTCGCCAATTTTCATTGGCCTTTTTTAAATACTCAGAAGATGATAGGTTCTCAAGACAAACCCCATTCTATCGGTTCGACACAACGTCGAGAGACCGACAGAAAGGGAACTGAGCACCTGTCAGTTTGTGGAGTTTGTGTTGTAAAGTCACACATGTGTATCAGTAAATTGAAGGTTTTGTTATGAGCTGCTATTTTCTATTTTTCTCTCTCACAACACAATAGTTTTACCTTTTTAAAGTCTTCACTGGAGGTGCACAAATATACTAAAAATAGACAAAATATTTTCTACGTATTCCCCACATACTTGCCTTTTATTCAGGTGTGCATTATTGTTATGCAGGTTGTCTTTAACAGGAAGATAGATAAGTTGAGAGTGACTCTAGGAACCAGCACCACTTCCACTTATAACACTGTTATAAAAATTTATCTTAAGAATCTAACATAAAGTTTTGGGATTTTAATTTCTTCTCCAACTCTGACAGGACTTGAATTGGTGCTGGTCCCTCAAAGTCACACAAAGTGTGTTTGTTTTTGTGGAACGAAAAGGAGTCACACTCCAGTTTGGTTAGTTTATTTTATAGAAAAGAAGCAACAATAGTGATTCCCCTTGTGTGCCCCACTGAATATACTAAACATACACAGTTGGTACAAAATAACATGACCAGTTTTATTCTTGATAAAACATTTCATTTAATTTGTAAATTTATAGTAGCCTATACTTGACTTTTATACATCTGTGCGTATTTGAGAGTAAATGGCTTTTATATTAGTCTTGTATAGAAGGTTTGCATGCTTTAAATATGTATTTTAGGGGTATAATGGTATGTGTATTCGTACCGAACCGTCACGAAAAGTCACTTGGAAAATTCCAAATGGAAGTGATCATGCCTTACTCCCCTCGAAGGGCAGCGTGCCATTTTGTCAGGGTTCTCAACTCTGGCCCGCGAGATCCATTTTCCTGCCGAGAAACTCTGATAAAACACACATGTACAAGCTAATCAGTGTCTTTAGGAACAGACGCGTTCAAATGCAGCAGGGCTGCGCATATTGCGTGGCGTATCGCAATAAAGTACTGCGAGAGCGATTCAGATCCATACGGAGCAGTCGGCACTTGAATTACTCTCGCGGTACTTTAATGACATACGCCAATAGATTTGCGCAGCCGCGCATTAAGTTGAACACGTCTATTCCTAAAGACGCTGATTAGCTTGTTTAGGTGTGTTTTATCAAAGTTGGGTCTAAATTCTGCAGGAAAAGGGATCTCGCGGTACAGAGTTGAGAACCACTGACAATGGCACGTTCTGCCCTTCGGAGGTAATAAAGCATAATGATCACATCATTTGGAATGTTCCCCGTGACTGTTCGGTGTGAATACAAGTACTGTTACACCCCTAATGTATTTGTGAATGTATTTCGTATAAATAATAAATCAATGTAACATGATGTTTAATACATTATTACAGTCTAATTTATGTATTAGTTTTAAGTATTTTGATATTGTTAATGTTAATTTTTAATGTTTATTATGTTAAATTGTCAAGTAATTTCACTGAGCTGAAAGCAACATCGAATCAATGTTAGGTAAGGGAACCATTTCATCGATTTTTAATGACAATAAATGTTATTTTGTATTTTTTGTCAGTTGTCTTATTTTGAGAGTAATAATATATAATATTGAATACGACATTATATAATATATTATATTGAATACAACATTATATAATTTTAAAAAGACCAAATTTAGAATTTTTATAGACGTCTTTTCACCTTTCACTTTTCAACCAAATTTGGATGTTGTTTGGACGTCTGGCAGTGTCTTTTCGACGACTTTTTGCTGGGTGGGGCTACTTAAAGCGTTACGTCATGGCGAGTGACGTCAGGGTGTAAAAGATTTGGTGAACCGGTCTTTTGAACTGGTTCATTGAAACGGCTTCTGAAATTAGAAAAAATGTAGGGCAGGGCTTTATTTTGCCATTCCCTTTTTTATTTGATTTGTTATAAGTTGGGCCTGCAGTGGAGGGCTAAAAATGCCTGGCCATTGGACAGTCAGTATAGTCCTACCTCTTTTTTCTTGCTGACGTCATTTGGTGAAGAGTTGTTGTTTAGAGGGGAATTTGATTAAAGATTACACGTGCAAGTGAATTTTTAAGAAATAATGGTGTGCACAGTGCACGGATAAATAATTTATAATAATCACTGCAACACTGTGTAAAACATTTTCCTGTTTGATTGCACGGTGACTTTAAACAGGCTTTGTAAGAAAGTGTAGGCTACTTCACATAATGTCATACTGGCCGATGTGCTTTCTCTTTAAGTTTTACTATAAAATATAATCATGCTGTTAAGTGCAGATATTTAGCATGCTAATTCTCCGAACTAGTTATTATTCTCTAAACAAAATAGCATGTCTTACCATTTTTTCGTGCACTCTACAGTGAGTTCTTGAAAGGACGCAGCAAACTGAAACTTCGACACTCTTTTGCCAGCGCGCTGAAGTCTCTTCCAAACCGAGGTCATGATGACAATAGGCAATTCCTCCTAAAAGATCGGTGAATTAAAACTGCATTGCTGTGTAACGTCTTCAACCCCCGATTTTTCATGTATGGCAGGGGAGCGACAAACAGAACTGCTCTTCACTATGTTCACCGCCGCCTGATTCACACATGCCCCAAATGTCAAAGCACGATTTGAAGTTAGGGGTGGAGATAGAAAGAGACAGATTGCCACAACAGATTACCACTTGGTTTCAATTACATGCTGCACTCACTTGTCATTCTGAAATAACTTTAAAATACGTTAGAGAATCAACACATATTCAACGCGAAATCGACGCAATTTGTTCACTTTCCTAACATTAAATAAATGTTAATTTCAGCTCGGTGAAATGACGTTAGAAAACCAACATATATTCAACACGAAATCGACCCAATTGGTTTGTTTACATAACATTGACTCAATAATGATTTCAGTGCGCTGAAATTACCAAACATTTAAAATAATAAATATTAAAAATTAAAAGTAACAATCTTAAAATGCTTCAAACTACTAGATAGATTTGTAATCATTTATTAAACACCACATTCAGTTACATTGTTTTGTTGTTCAAAATATACATTCACAAATACATATCTAGAGTAGACCATACAAACCCTCTATGCAAGACTAATATAAAAGCCATTTACTCTCAAATACACACAGGTATAAAAGTCAAGTATAGGCTATACTATAAATAGTCTATATTAACAAATTAAGTGCAATACTTTATCAAGAATAAAACTGGTCAAGTTAATTTATAGAAACCAACTGTGCATGTCTTATATTTTCAGTGAGGCACAAAAGGAGATGAAAGGCAGAACATTAAGAGACATGGCAGATCCAGCTCACTATTATTGCTTCTTTTCCATAAAATAAACTAACCAAACTGGACTATGTGACTCTCCTTTTCGTTCCACAAAAACAAATACACAGAAAAGATTTATTTAGGTCACTTTGAATGTAACATAGGGGTGCTACAATGGAGATAAGAATCCATGTGCAGGCTTTATTACAAAAAGCATGGTCAAAACATTCAGGGTCAAAACACCAGCAAACAGTAAAACAGTAAACATAAATAAAAACAAGTAAAATCCAAGGCTAAGACAAAGAGTCATACAAAACAGGCATAGGTCAGGGCAACTAGCAAACAGTTGCAAAAGGTTTTAAAATCTGTTTTAAAACTTGACTGACTGGGGCCCAGGTCAGGGAACAGACAGAATGGCATAACCAACTGTCTGCTTGCCGTCTCACGTCGCAGAATACACAAAATGCACAATTTGGGATAATCCTTTCTCCCAAACATCATAAAATAGAGACTGTGTCTCTTATCTGGCACGGGGTTTGTTTTGTTTTCTGTCGAGCACGTGGTAGTCGCCAGCTGACGGCTGACCGCGTGCTCGGTGTCTGCGTCATTATCCCTAACCTCCTATGTCTGTAAGTCTCCTGCACTGGTGTTTTTCCACTCCACGTCACACACCTGTATTCACTTTGCCCATCTAGCGTATCTATTCCCCTAATTGCCTCACACCTGATAATCCTTCTCTCGTTATGTTCCCATTAAATACCCTCGTTGTCTCTTGTCCTTTGTCTGACCGTTGCTCGTGTTAGCCTGTTCAGACTGACACAGACGTTGCTGCGGCACATCTAACGAAGTTATAGTCTCTCCTAGTCTTGTCCTAATCACAGTCTAGTCTTGTCTAGCTTACTTCTTACCTTCGCCTGTTACCTCGATTCCTCTCGTCCCTGGCAGCTCCCGTGTGTTTTTGTCATGACAGAACGGTCAGACCAACTTCATGGCCCAGCGGGATCGGATCCGCTACGGACGGCTCTCCAGCAACAGGGCGTTCTGCTAGGGCAACAGGCATCCCGTCTGTCCGCCGCTGCCCAGGAGGTCGATGCCTTGCAGGGGCAGGTGGCAGCGCTACAACATCAAATGGCGGAGCTCGTCCAAGGATCGGCTCACGCCGGAGAGTTGCAACATTCTCCGCCTCGCGGCGCTTCAAGTGAACCTGAGCCACACGCAAATAGCCCGCCTCTCTACAACGGGGATCTGAACTCCTGTCGGGCATTCTTGTCGCAGTGTGCCCTGGTCTTCGCCCTTCAGCCACGCAGATATGCCACAGAACAGACTCGCATCGCGTATGTGCTGACGCTGCTGACGGGTCGGGCTCGCCAATGGGGAATCGCGGTCTGGGAAGCCCAGGATCCCTGTTGCCGCTCGTTCCGGGATTTCCGTGATGAGATGACCAGCTTGTTCGACCGATCGGTCCGTGGCGATGAAGCGGCCGCTCAACTCTCTCGGGTGGTTCAAGGCCGAGGTAGCATCACAGATTTCGCGATCCGATTTAAGACCTTGGCGGCCGCGTGTGATTGGAATGCGGGGGCGTTGCGCGCACACTTCCTCGATGGACTCAGTGATAGTATCACGGATGAGATTGCCGCACTAGATCCACCTCGGGACCTGGAGGATCTTATCAATCTCTGCCTGAGAGTCGAGAGCCGGATCAATGCTCGTCGTTGACGCACCACTTCTCCGCCCGCCTGGCGCCGCCGTGAAAATAGCCGGGAGATCAGTCGAGAGCCCAGCCGGGAAAACAACGCCGCCCATCAACTGCCTGAGGCCGAACCTATGCAGATTGGCCGCTCGCGCTTAACCCCGGCTCAAAAACAACAACGCCTGGTGGACGGTCTCTGCTTCTACTGCGGGAAGGCGGGGCACCTCGTCGCACTCTCAACTCAACTCAACTTTATTTATATAGCGCTTTTACAATTTTCATTGTTACAAAGCAGCTGTACATGAGACACATTGACTACAAGCAAAACAATCAAAGTTTTACCTGCAAAAACAAGAAAAGGTTGAAAACACAGAAGACAGACACACCCACACACAAAACACTCCACACACACAACACGCACACACAGACACACACACACACACACACACACACACACACACACACACACACACACGTACGTACACAGACAAGTACGCACACACACACACGCTCAGTGAGAGCACACATTTAGGATAAAGGAGAGAGAAGCACAGGTCAAATATAACAGATAATAAATTCCTATATGCAATATTAATTAAGTAAAACTTTAAGATTCTAAAGCAGCCCCCCCGGTCAGGCAGATAGTGCAAAAACAGTATGCAAACGGTGGCGAGGAACCCAAAACTCTAATCGAGAAAAAAAACCTCAGGAGAACCCAGGCCCAACCAGGGGATTCCAGTTCCCCTCTGGCAAAAGCTGCTGCCTCTGCACAAGCTCCAGAGAACTTGCACAACAAGGCTAAATAAAATAAATAAACTTAATAATAAAATAAATTATAGTTTAAGATTATCATTAATAATCTAATAGCATTTGAAGTTTTGTGGTGAAGACATGTCAAGAGACCGCGTCCTTCTTTATCCAGCTCTATCATCTCAGCTCTTGTCAGGTCCCCACTTCCCATTCTCCGCTCTACCATCAGGTCAGGCCATGAACTGCATCCTGCTCGCTGTGGTAACCTTGGAACAATGAGACAAGACTGGCTGAGAGTAGAGTACTGTTCTGTACTCTTTGATGCAACAAGTACATCAGTTGTGTTTTTGGTTCCGGTTGATCTAACTAATGCAGCCTAAACCCTCTGAAGATTTATATTATGGAAGAGTAGTGTATGCAAGATTAAAAAGATGCGTCTTTAGTCTAGATTTAAACTGACAGAGTGTGTCTGCCTCCCGGACAGTGCAGGGAAGACTATTCCAAAGTTTAGGCGCTAGATAGGAAAAGGATCTACCACCTGCACTTGATTTTGAAATTCTAGGTATTACCAACTGACAGGACGCCTGAGAGCGTAATGCACGTGAAGGACTGTAATACAAAAGGAGTTCATTCAAGTACTGAGGAGCTAAACCATGTAAGGCTTTATAGGTAATAAGCAAGATTTTAAAGTTAACGCGATGCTTTATAGGTAACCAGTGCAAGGTTGACAGAACCGGGCTAATATGTTCATACTTTTTTGTACGTGTAAGAACTCGAGCTGCCGCGTTTTGGACCAATTGGAGTTTTTGTAATAAGCCTGCAGGGCAACCACCTAACAGTGCATTACAGTAATCTAGTCTTGATGTCATGAATGCATGAATTAACTTCTCTGCATCTGAGATTGACAGCATATGACGTAGTTTAGATATATTCTTAAAATGGAAAAACGCAATTTTACAGGTGTTGGCGACGTGGCTCTCAAATGACAGATTACTATCGAATAGAACGCCAAGATTCTTTGCTGACGACGAGGGTTTTATGGAACATCCGTCAATAGTTAAACAGTATTCTTGGTTGTTACTTATAGCAGTTTTCGGTCCAATAAGTAACACTTCCGTTTTGTCCGAGTTCAGTAATAAAAAGTTGTTACTCATCCAGTTTTTTATATCGACTATGCATTCCATTATTCGATGGAACTGCTGTGTTTCATGAGGCTTCGAGGAAATATAAAGTTGAGTATCATCAGCATAACAGTGAAAGCTAACTCCGTGTCGCTTTATTATATCTCCTAGAGGTAGCATGTATAATGCGAAGAGCAGAGGCCCTGAGACTGAGCCCTGTGGTACACCGTACTGGACTTGCGATTTGCGTGACACCTCATTGTTTATTGCTACAAATTGAAAACGGTCGGATAAATAAGATTTAAACCATTTCAAAGATATTCCCTTAATGCCGACATAATTTTCGAGTCTATGTAGGAGTGTGCTGTGGTCAATGGTATCGAATGCAGCACTAAGGTCTAGCAGAACCAATAACGAGATACAACCTCGGTCAGATGCCAATAGCAGATCATTTACCGCACTCTGTCCGGTAAAAGCCGGCGCCCATCCGTAGAGCGGAGAGTCTGGGTGGGCGCCATCACTGACACCTCTTCACTACCATGTACCACGCTGCCATTCCGTCTCACCTACGGCTCCCAGACCCACGCAGGGAGGGCGCTCATCGACTCCGGAGCTGAAGGAAACTTCCTGGACAGAGCCACAGCCCGGGACTGGGGAGTACCCACCATTCCTCTGCATCCTCCCCTCTCCGCCGTGACTCTGACGGGACTGCCGCTATCCACTGTCACCCACACCACTCCTCACGTAAGCCTTTTTCTGTCAGGGAATCATTGTGAGAAGATTAGGTTGTACATCCTTGATTCCCCCACCACACCTCTGGTATTAGCGCATCCGTGGTTGTCAGAACACAATCCTCACATTGATTGGGTGAACACTTCTATTTTGTCTTGGAGTCCTTCTTGTTATGTGTCTTGTCTTGGTCCTGCTCCCTCGCCTGTCTTTGTGTCTCCTGTGTTAAAGATGGATGCTGCCGACTTGACCGGGGTTCCGGAGGAATACCATGATCTGCAGACTGTGTTCAGTAAATCTCGCGCCATGTCTCTGCCTCCGCATCGCTCCTACGACTGCACCATTGACCTCCTCCCAGGCACTTCTCCACCCAAGGGTCGGTTATTTTCCCTTTCGGGTCCTGAAAGAGAGGCCATGGAAAAGTATATTCGTGAATCCTTACACGCCGGGCTCATTCGCCCCTCCTCCTCGCCGGCCGGCGCGGGTTTCTTCTTCGTGTAGAAGAAGGACAGCTCCCTACGCCCTTGTATCGATTATCGAGGTTTGAACGAAATTACGGTAAGGAATAAGTACCCCTTACCTTTAATGTCGTCTGCCTTCGAACTGTTAGAGGGAGCTCGGGTCTTTACGAAGCTAGACCTCCGCAACGCCTACCACCTGGTTCGCATTCGCGAGGGGATGAGTGGAAGACGGCATTCAACACTCCATCGGGACACATTACGAGTATTTGGTTGTTCCGTTTGGTCTGACCAATGCTCCGGCCGTCTTCCAGGGCCTCATCAACGATGTGTTGGGGGACATGATCAATCGCTTTGTCTTTGTGTACCTGGATGATATCCTTATTTTCTCCCACTCTCCCCAGGAACACACCCAGCACATCAGAGGGGTCCTCCGGCTCCTTCTCGAGAACCAATTGTTTGTCAAGGCGGAAAAGTGCGAATTCCACTCCGATACCATTTCGTTCCTTGGCCACGTGATATCTCCCCGAGGCATTGAGCCAGACAATGCTAAAATCAAGGCTGTCGCCACATGGCCTGTCCCCGACTCCCGCAAGGCACTGCAGCAGTTCCTGGGGTTTGCCAACTTCTACAGGAGTTTCATCTGGGGCTTCGGCCAAGTGGCCGCACCGCTGAACGCATTGACCTCCACCAAGGTTCCATTTTCCTGGAACTCCCTCGCACAGGTAGCCTTTGATAGACTCAAGTCCCGCTTTGTCTCTGCACCTGTGCTCTGTTTTCCAGATCCTGATCGGCAATTCATTGTCGAGGTCGATGCGTCCGATGTCGGGGTATGCGCAGTCTTGTCCCAGCGCGCCGGCCATGATGGAAAGGTGCATCCCTGCACTTTTTACTCCCATCGCCTCAGCCCTGCAGAACGGAATTATGATATCGGCAACAGAGAGCTCCTGGCGGTGTGCCTGGCCTTGGGAGAATGGCGTCATTGGTTGGAGGGGGCGACACAGCCATTGTTGGTCTGGACGGACCATAAATATGTAAATATGAATATGTCCGTTCGGCCAAAAGGTTGAACTCTCGGCAGGCCAGCTGGGCACTGTTCTTTGGCCGGTTCAACTTCACCCTGTTGTACCGGCCTGGTTCTACGAACGTCAAGCCGGACGCCCTCTCTCGCCTGTTCGAGGAACCAGACGACGAGAGACCCAGCGACCCCATCCTTCCCGGCGGGAAGAGGAGGCCGGTCGCAGGGTGCAAGTGCCAGGAAGGTGTCCGGCGGGCCGGCTGTTCGTCCCCATTCCGTTGCGTCCGAAAGTCCTCCAATGGTGTAATTCATCCAGGTTGGTCGGCCATCCAGGTATCAAGGGAACCCTGGCCTCCATACGCCAGTGGCTTTGGTGGCCGTCGGCCTCCGACGATGTCAGACAGTTCGTGTTGTCTTGCCCGGTCTGCGCGCAAAGCAAGACCAGTCGCCGCCCACCCGCAGGTCTGCTCCGTCCTCTCCCCGTCCCGTCCCGGCCATGGTCTCACATTACCCTGGACTTTGTCACAGGTCTCCCCTTGTCTAAGGGACACACCGTAGTCCTCATGGTGGTGGACCGATTTTCCAAGGCGGTCCATTTCATACCCCTTGTCAAACTCCCCTCCGCCCGGGAGCTGGCTCAACTGATGGTGGACCACGTCTTCCGCCTTCACGGCCTTCCGGTGGACATCGTCTCTGATAGGGGTCCTCAGTTCACCTCCCGGTTTTGGAAAGAGTTCTGTCGTCAGATCGGGGCCTCAGTGAGTCTGTCGTCAGGTTTCCACCTTCAGACCAATGGGCAATGCGAGCGAGCCAAGCAGGAACTCGGACAGAGACTCCTGACATCTAACAACCCTTGCTCCTGGAGCCAACAACTCTTGGGTGGAATACGCTCACAACTCCCTCCCCGCCTCAGCCACAGGTATGTCTCCATTTGAATGTTCTCTTGGATACCAACCCCCTCTGTTTCCTTCCCAGGAACTCGATGCTGCGGATCCCTCAGCTCTGGCCTTCGTCCGGCGATGCCACGCTGGTACTGCAGGAGGATCTGCAGGGAGATTGTTGGGAAGGGGGGGTACCTGACCGAGATGTCCAGCCTGACCATATCCTCGACAGACCGTCCGTCTTACTGTGGAAGGCCCCTGCCTAATGTACAACCCTGAAGTGGAAATCCTGGAGGGCCAGGAACCATCAGGTCACCCTTGCGTTGGTGTCCTTGGATTTGGCCATCCACTGCAAGGGTGCATGGTCCGTCACCAATGCGAAGCTTCGCCCGAGCAGGTAGTATCGGAGTTCCAGGACTGCCCACTTTATGGCAAGGGCCTCTTTCTCTGCGGTCATGTACCTGGTTTCGGCTGGTGTGAGCTTCCATCTGATGTAGACGACTGGGTGCTCCTCTCCTTCCTTCGTCTGGGACAGTACTGCACCCAAGCCGGTGTCGAAAGCGTCGGTCTGGAGGGTAAAGGGGCAGCCAAAGTCGGGCGCATGCAGCACGGGGTACAAAGACAGCACGTGTTTGAGGGCCTTGAACGCCCTTTCCGCTTCGGGGGTCCAGACGATCTTCTCAGACTGCCCCTTCCTTGTCAGGTCGGTCAGGGGACTGGCTAGGGAAGAGAAATTAGGAATGAAGCACCCATAGTAGCCCGCTAGCCCCAGAAAAGCGCGTACCTGGGATTTGTTGCTTGGTTGCGGGGAGTTCCGGACGGCTTCCACCTTCCTGACTTGGGGCTGTATCAGGCCATGTCCGACCCGGAACCCCAGGTACTGCGCTTCGGCGAGCCCAAGATGGCACTTTTTCTGGTTTGCCGACTGGCTAGGGAAGAGAAATTAGGAATGAAGCACCCATAGTAGCCCGCTAGCCCCAGAAAAGCGCGTACCTGGGATTTGTTGCTTGGTTGCGGGGAGTTCCGGACGGCTTCCACCTTCCTGACTTGGGGCTGTATCAGGCCACGTCCGACCCGGAACCCCAGGTATTGCGCTTCGGCGAGCCCAAGATGGCACTTTTTCTGGTTTGCCGTCAGCCTGGCCTTCCTCAACTCCAACAGCATTTTCCGCATTCTATCGAGGTGGTCCTCCCAGCTCCCCGAGTGGATGATGAGGTCATCTATGTAGGCGGTCGCATATTCCTGGTGGGGCCACAGGAGGATGGCCATCATTTGCTGGAACGTAGCTGGGGCCCCATGTAGTCCGAAGGGTTGCACCCGATAGTGCCAGTGTCCTGATGGCGTGTTGAAGTCTGTCTTTTCTCCAGACTCAGGGGATAGGGGGACCTGCCAGTACCCCTTCGTGAGATCTAGCGTGGATATAAACCAGGATTTCCCCAGCCGTTCCAGCAGTTCATCCACTCGGGGCATGGGGTAACCATCAAACCTCGTTCAAGCGTCTGGAGTCATTGCAGAAGCGGAGAGTGCCGCCGAGCTTCGGGACCATCACGATGGGGACCCGGTAGGGCCGCTGCCGGAGTATGATGCCAGGGGGTGTCCGGACTTCGTGCTGGATAATCCTAGTTTGCCTGGGCCTCTCGCAGTCGCTGCAAAGGCTGCCATCTGTGTCGGAGGAGCAATCCACTTCTTCATCAAGTTGATATGGTAGAGCTGTTCCTCCCGGCACCGTCCCAGCTGATGGAGGCAGTATTTGACCGGCCCCACTTTTTCCAAGACAGTATACGGCCTCTTCCACGAGGCTAGGAATTTGGACGTGGCCATGGGGGTAAGGACCAGTACTCGGTCTCCTGGCTGGAACTCCCGGGGTTGAGTGGGCCGGTCATACAACCTTCTTTGGGCGCGCTGGACTTCAGCAAGATAATAATAATAACTTTATTTTATATAGCGCCTTTAAAAGTAGCATCTCAATGCGCTTCACATAAGTAAAGATAGAGGGATAAAAATTCAACATATACTAGAAATCAATAACAACAAGATAAAACAATCAGATAAAAACAAAAAGAGAAACAACCAATTTCACTAAACAAATTATACAATAAAAATATAAATAAAATCAAGGCACTCGCATATCTCACATAAAAGCTACCCTAAGAGTAAGTTTTAAGAGGGGATTTAAAAATATTAAGAGATTCTGCATTTCTTATCTCAGAGGGAAGAGAATTCCATAGCTTTGGGGCCAGAAAGGAAAAAGCCCTATCACCCATAGATTTTAAGCGAGTTGCCGGGACCATTAAAAGACCAGCTCCAATAGAACAGAGGTTACGTGCTGGGGTGTAGGGTACTAAAAGATCTGACAAATATTGTGGAGCCAAGGCATGTAAGGCCTTGTAAGTCAGCAGAAGGATTTTAAAATCAATTCGCAACTTGACAGGAAGCCAATGTAAGGTTTCCAAAATAGGTGTAATGTGAAAATTTTCGCTGGTCCTAGTCAGGATGCGAGCAGCAGCGTTTTGTACCAACTGTAATTTGCTAAGAGTATCTTTTGTTGTTCCAGCCATCAATGCATTGCAATAATCAATCTGAGAGAAAACAAAGTGTTAATTAGCTTTTCAGCTACAGAAAATGACAGCATGGGACTTAATCTGGCAACATTTCTGAGATGAAAAAAGGCACTTTAACTGTATTCTGAATATGTAGACCAAATGTTAAGTTAGCATCAAATGTCACTCCCAAATTTTTTAATTTAGTTTGAAACTGTAAAACAAAGCCATCCACATTTAAGGCTAAAGGCTCAGCTTTACGTAACTGGTGTTCTCAGACCTTTTTCGACATAACTTGATGTTCTCTCACAAGAGGCATCACCTTGTCGATGCGGTCCCTCATCTGCAGCACGTGTTCGATGATGCTGTGATGGGGAAGCTGGTTGTTCTTCCCAGGCCTCCCGGGCCACGACCAGCAGGTCGTGGGGCTGTCGGCCGAAGAGGAGTTCAAAGGGGTTGAAGCCGGGGGAGGCCTGGGGTACCTCTCAGACGCCGAAGAGTACGTAGGGCAACATCAGGACCCAGTCACGCCCATCCTCTGCCACCACCCGCCGTAACATCCGCTTCAGGGACTGGTTGAATATTTCCACCAGGTCATCGGTTTGGGGGTGATAGACGGATGTCCGGAGTTGTTTCACCTTAAGGAGGTGGCAAAGGTCTGCCATCAGCCGGGACATGAACAGCGTCCCTTGGTCAGTCAGCACCTCCGTAGAAATGTCCACCCGGCTGAAGAGCAGGAACAGCTCCATAGCGATGGCCTTCACCATAGTCTTTTGCAGGGGTATGGCCTCCGGGTACCGGGTGGCATAGTCCAAAACAACGAGGCTGTGTTCGTGGCCCTTTTGTGGCCTACCAGGTCCATCCTGATGCGCTCGAAGGGCACCTCGATGATGGGAAGAGGGATGAGAGGACTGGGGGGAGGATTATTGGACAACGTGAGCTAACACGTGGGGCAGCTCTGGCAGAACCTCTTGACCTCAGCTTCGAGGCCCGGCCAGTGGAAACGGTTGCAGATGCATCGCGCGGTGTTGGCGGCCCCCAGGTGTCCGGCATCAGGTGAGTATGCGCCAGCTACAGTATGGTGGCGGTCTTGGTCTTTGGAACTACAAACAGCAGCTTTACCCATCCCCCCCCTCCGCCTCTGGGCAGCACAGTAGAGCAGACCATTTTTTATTTTGAAGTAAGGGAGGGGGTGCGGTGCGGGCTGGTGGACTTCGTCTTCCACTATTTGTACCTGGGCCCAGCAGTTCCGCAGCCATTCATCTTCCCGCTGCTCTCTTTCGAAGGAACCCCCCATGGTTATATGTCGAAAAAGCTCTGAGAACAGGTTAAGGGATGGAGAACTGCACTCACCCTCCCGCTCGCTCTCGGTGGTCATCAGTACGCGTCGAGCCTTTCGAGGCGCTGGTGGTCGTGGTCTCCACTGGCGGCTCCCACTCCCGGCTGGCTGTACCGTCGTGGACAACAGCTGGTCAAACCCCGGCCAGTCCCGTACCAGGAGAACTGGTACCGGGAGGTCGTCGACGAAAAAAAAAAAAACATTAAAAACACTTAACCTGTTGAATTTGTCGACCCAACGATATCAACTCCAAGGCCTAAAGAGAGTAGAAACACTGTTAGTTATAGTTTACCTGAGAATTCACAATACCCCCTCTACCCTCCATTGTCTCTGGCAAGTGATGGACATTGGAATGGTAGCCTGCAGTTGTTCAGGCAGTCCGACGTAATGATGCTCTTACAGTAGGAACTATACCCTCTGATGCCACTGAAGGATCATTAGGCAAAGAATCATGGACTAGAGGAGGCTCAAAATCAGGGACACTACTAGATGACACGGAGATACCCTCAGTGCCTCGAGGCAGGGATGAAGCACGAGTAGACAGAGGCGGGTGTGAACGAACAGCAATTGGTACTATATCTGAAGGAGGAATTTCTCGCTCTGACGACACCAGTAAACACATATCGTCATCCCATAGATCTTCTCCTAATTCCATGGAGGCTTGATAAGATTCTGAACGGGAGTTAGAAGGCTCTGCTAAATTCCGCCCAATTGGTTGAGCTCTTAACAGAGTGCGATGCACATGTCTGACTTTCTCCACATCATCAACAGGGGCAATGGTGTACATGGACCCACCAAGTGTAGGGGCTCACAGCACTTTGTAGACCACAGAACTCCAGCAATCTTGAATCTTTGCCCGGCCTCGCACACAAAGGTCCCGCAAGTACACCAACTGACCTTGACTTAATGGGTCATCCTGTACTCTCCGATAATGTCGGTCTTTTCTACGGTCTGCTGCATCCTTCATGTGACTTCTGGCCCCATCAAAGGCCACTTGAAGTCTAGCCTGGTGGTCATGAATCCAGTCGTGAACATTACCTTGCTTGGGAGCCTCAATCTTACCCAAGAGAATGTCAACTGCCAATTGTGGATCTTGCCCAAACATTAAAAAATATGGAGATTGGCCTGTGGACTGGTGTGGGGTAGTATTGTAGGAGAAAACTACTTAAGGTAGATATGCAGCCCAGTTTTTCTTCTTACAAGGGGGCAGAGTGCGCAGTAAATTGTGCAGTGTGCGATTAAATCGCTCGCATTGACCATTTCCAGTAGGATGGGCTGGAGTAGTCTGGCTTCATTCAATGCCATACAACTCAAATAATTGATGAATAAGGATACTTTCGAAGTTCCTTCCCTGGTCTGAGTGGATACGAGTGGGAACGCCGATCTTGTATAATCACTTAATAACCAACACCCTTGCCACCGTAGATGCTCTCTGGTCACAAGTAGGCACCGCCTGAGTGTATTTGGAAAACACATCAGTCAGGACAAGAACATTCTCCATTCCATTTTGTGATGGCTCAATCAATGTAAAATCAATTGCCAGGATTTGGTTATGCCTTGAAACTAACAAATGGCCCATATATGTCTGGACTCGAGGAAAGACATCCTTAGCAACAGTACAGCGTTCACATTGTTGGCACCATCACTTAACATCATCAGACATACCTGGCCAAAAGCATTGTTGTTGGACCAGCTCTGTTGTACGTTCCACTCCCTGATGACCATGCTCATCATGAAGCTACTGCATCACTACAGTCTTTAAGGATGCTGGGAGCAAAAGCTGAAGAAAGGCCTCACTACCCTGAGAATGGAGGCACTGACGATACAATACGCCATCTTTCATCCTTAGTCATTTCCACTGTTTCAGGAGTCTACCTGCATGTGTGCACAACCCCTGCATCTCTTCACTTGACAGATATTTTCCCCTCCTCCACAACTTCATAAACTCTCCCAACACTGCATCTGCTCCCTGCAGCCCACGCAAATCTGCAGAAGTATAGCCAGGGAAAGCGGTGATAGATGCTTGTACACATTCATTCGAAAGTCTGATGGAAAAGACTTGTCGGAGAGGCTCGGGCAGAGAACTTCCTGGGATCATACCGTCCAGTAGGATGCTGTCGTGAGAGTGCATCAGTATTCTG
Organism: Triplophysa rosa; assembly: GCF_024868665.1. Taxonomy (NCBI): domain Eukaryota; kingdom Metazoa; phylum Chordata; class Actinopteri; order Cypriniformes; family Nemacheilidae; genus Triplophysa; species Triplophysa rosa. Next base: position 7,514,385 of record NC_079890.1, read on the forward strand.
ATTACTGCATCCAGAACGATACTTGATGCTGAAATCAAAGGCAGCAAGTTGAGCAGCCCACCTCTGTTCTAAAGCAACCAGTTTAGCAATATTAAGGTAACTCAGAAGATTATTTTCAGTGTACACCACACAATTATGTCCAAGTAAATATTCATGTAATTTCTCCATCATGGCCCATTTAAGGGAACTATAATTGGGCATATTCCTCTCTGAAGGTCTTACTCTCCGACTAGCATGAGCTACTGGTCGAACTCTACCCTCATGCTCCTGTGACAGGACTGCTCCCAATCCGCTGTAACTTGCATCCACTTCATGGATGAACAGCAATGAGAAGTCAGCATGAGCCAAAAGGGGAGCACTCACCAACCTCTGCTTCAGGGTATCAAAACTCTGCCGACACTCCTCTGTCCAAGCCTCCCTGCAAGACCGGGCTGTACTCTTCCTCTTGGCCCCGGTCAGATCAGCTACTAGGCGATGAAGTGGGGCAGCCAGCATGGCAAAACCCTCCACAAACCTCCTGTAATAACTTGCAAAACCCAGAAAGGACCGAAGTTCTGAGACCTGCTGAGGAGGCTGTCAATTAGCAACTGCCTCAATTTTTTAGGGTCAGTCGCCACCCCCTGGTCAGAAATCAAGTGTCCCAGGAAGCTCACCTCAGGCCAGAAGAATGAGCACTTTTCCAGTTTGGCCTTTAAACCTTCTTGTTGTAAACGTTTCAAGACCACCTCCAGTTGTTGCAAATGCTGTGACACTGTGGAAGAGAACACTTAAACATCATCCAGATAAAGCAACAATGATTGGAAATGTTGCCAGCCAAACATATGCTCCATCAATCTCTGAAATGTGCTAGGTGCATTGCACAGGCTGAAGGCCATCCTATTCCAGTCATATATCCCAAAAGGTGTACAAAAGGCAGTTTTCATCTTGTCCTTCTCAGCCACCTGGACCTGATTGTAGCCACTAGCGAGGTCCATTGTAGAGAACCACCTGGCGCCTGAAAGAGAATACAAGGATTCCTCATTTCTTGGTAATGGGAATGAATCTTTAATTGTCTTACTGTTCAGTTGACGATAATCAACACACATTCGCAGGCTACCATCCTTTTTCTTTACCAGAACAATGGGAGAAGCATAGGGGCTGCTACTTTCTCTTATAATTTGGGTTTCAAGTAACTGATTAATATGAGCCTTGACTGCCTCATATTCTGAAGGTGGAATGTGTCTATAAAGTTGCCTAACGGGAACCTCATCATTCAAGGGGATGTCATGCATAATCAAAGTGCATAATCGAATCGCCATCGTGTGCTGAAAACACTGAAGAATATTTAGATAGCAGCGCCCTAACCTGACACTCTTCTTCAGAAGTTAACAGAGACAGATCAACAGCGTCTATCTTATGCTGCAGGGAACCAGTAATTATACCTGGGAAGAAACAGTGGCCTGCACACTCAATGGAACATCCTCAATACCTGGGGGTAAACTCACCACAGTAAATGGACTAATGTTACCCAGAACAGTTTGTGCATAAAGATTAACATCAACTAACCCTACATTGATAACTGGAACATACACCTGTCCACAAACTACCTTAACAATGGCAGGGAAAGCCAGAAGACCAACTGCCAACCCACCACTAGAGAGCTCAATCACAACGGTCAATCCAGCATGTTGCTGAGAACAAGTAACAGGAATAAACTTCATGGTGCTGCCTGGTACACAAATACCAGAGTGGATGAAACTCAACTTAACTTTAGCGCTTTTTTACAATTTTCATTGTTATAAAGCAACTGTACATGAGACATATTGACTATAAGCAAAACAATTAAAGTTATACCTGTAAAAACAAGAAAAAGGTGAAAACACAGAAGACAGACATACCCACATACAAAACACTCCATACACAATATGCACACGTACTAACACACATAGACACATACACAGACGCGCACAGAGACAAGCACGCGCACACACACACACACACACACAGACACGCACGCACACACACACACACACACACACAGACACGCACGCACACACACACACAGACACGCACGCACGAACACACACACAGACACGCACGCACGCACACACACACGCACGCACACGCACGCACGCACACACACACACACACACACACACACACACACACACACACACACACACACACACACACACACACACACACACACACACACACACACACACACACACACACACACACACACACACACAGACAGACACGCACAGTGAAAGCATACTGTAACTCAGTTCGTAGGGGTAGGAAGAAAGGAGGCGGGGTCGGCGTGGCTGGGAAACAAAGATTTTTTTATTTTCTCAATCACAATCAAACAAAGGTCGCGCCACTGCTCTGCTTACAATCTTACAACTTTAAATATCTGTTGCGTATGAACTCTCGGGCTCGTAGAGGTCCTCGTCATACAGACGGTATGTGTCGGTTCCCAGCTGCTCTCTCGCTGACTTGTCGTTCACTCCGGCAGCTTCTTATGCGTCTCCTCACCTATAACTGTAACGAGACACAGCTGATCTTAATGTGAACTTGACCTACTTATGCACAGTCTTTCTCGCGCCTCCTCCCTTCGGCGCAGACCTCGCTAAACCACGCCCCCCTTGCCACACATACATTTAAGATAAAGGAAAGAGATATATAAATTCCTATATGCAAGATTAATTAAGTAAAACTTTAAAATTCCAATTCTAAAGCAGCCCATTGGCCAGGCAAATAATGCAAAACAGTATGCAAACGGTGGTGAGGAACCCAAAACTCCAATCGAGAAAAAAAAACTCAGGAGAACCCAGGCCCCAATTTTTATAGTTTTTAAAAATTACTAGTTTTTATTTTTATTTATTTTTGTAATTTGTCTTTTTATTTAGTTTAGTTTTAGTTCTTTTTAGTGGTGCATAAATAGTTTTGATTTCGTTTAGATTTTTAAAAAATCATTACTTTTAGTTTTTATCTAGTTTTAGTATTGTTTGAGTCTATTGCGTAATATTATTGTAAAAATTTACATACACCTTGTCAAATCTGTAAATGTTAAAAATATAATTTAAAAAAAGTTTGTTGACTTCTTGAGCATCACTGAACGTTTGTATGTTTTGTCAATGTTGCGTATGGGTCTCATGATTGTCCTCATTGTGGAAAGATGGACAAATTGTGTATATAACTAACTGTACACACGTACATCTAAAATGCAACAAACTTAGTGTTGAAATTAGTGATATTTTTATTACCGTTTTAAACAAAACACAAATTCATCATGTTTTTTAGTTAATACCTACATAGAAAATATTGATATGTATATCAAAAATGAATACAAAATTCTGCACTCAACCTGGTCAGCAGATACCACCACTAATAAATGACAGAACAGTAAAAACAGCACAACATGCCATTTACATTTACAAGACATATTAACGGACAGTTCGTAGTGCTGAGAAAATTATTGGTGCTCCTCTGCCCACACTTCAGGACCTGTACGATTCCAGAGTGAAAAACAGGGCAAGAAAAATCATCATTGACTCCACACACCCAGCACACAAACTCTTTGATCTGTTGCCCTCTGGCCGGCGCTTTAGAGCACTGAACACCAGGACTTCCAGACACAGAAGCAGCTTCTTCCCCCAGGCAATCTCCCTCCTAAACAGATAACTGCTCCTTAAGAGCAATATTCCACTTCCACTACTCCTATAGTGTGCACTATAGTGCCTTATTATATCTACATCTTATGTATACATGTATATAACACTACCTCCACTTACTAAATTATCCATTTGCACAAGTGTACATACAATCTGTTAATATGTTTATTCTACTATATACTACCCTGTACAATGTCTCTTATATGTTATTATCCCCCATTTTCTGTAAAATAGTCTTTATTTTATATATGCACAATTTAGAATGTTTTAGACTGTAAATCGTATTATATTGTATTGTCATTGTGTTGAATGTCTGTACTAGAAGCTTCCAACACCAAAGAAAATTCCTTGTGTGTGCAAGCACACTTGGCAATAAAGCTCTTCTGATTCTGATTCTGATTCTGATATTTTCCAGTAAAACTTTAGGGTTTCGTTAAAAAACTTTAAGCTGTTTTTACACCTTAATGTAATTCAGTTAATTCAGCACAATATGTCATTTGAAATATATATTTTCCAGTAAAACTGAAAGGTTTCTTCAAACAAACTTAACGGTGAACTATCTCCTGTTTATCTTAAAGAAAACCCGTTCCTCAAGAGAGGTTGTTGTTCTGTTTCCTAAACCAGATGATAGTAGTCCACACTGAGAAATTACACTAAACGATGCAATGCACTAAAACATAAATGAATTTGTTCGAGTATGGAGAGAGAATGCAACTTTACAAGTCAAGGAACCTGTTTATCTTAAGGAAAACCCGTTGCTCAAGAGAGGATGTTGTTCTTTTTCTTAAACCAGATGAGAGTAGTCCACACAATGAGAAAATTCGCTCCGCAAAAGCTTGAGAGGTGGGGACACTTACTAAATCTAAAGCAACTGGGGCAAGTTTGGGGTAAACAGCCACTCTTGCCTTTCAAAAATCTAAAGGTGTTTCGTTGAAAACCTCATCTTGGACCTCCTTTAAGTACATCTTCATTTCGGCTGATTCACTACACATTTCGGTAGAGGGCTTGCTAACCTCCTTGATGCGAGATGCAAGATAGTGGTATTTTTGGAGAACCACAGAGGTACTTGCAGTGACCGTTCCATTTGAAGGAGATGCATCCTCCTGATGATCATTGGATCGACTATATTGTGCTGCCATGGCCTGCACAAAACACTTAGCAGCTTTCTATAAAGGCGTCATGTCTGGGGACTGAAGAATTAGTGAAACAGCTGGGTCCATGAGACAGGCCCCTGCTGCCGTGGCATCAAAGTTGTGGTTTTCAGGATTGAGTATTACAGCAAAACGATTCTGCAATGACCTCAGCAGTACCTGAGCAACTGGTTTCAAAACTGTCATAGAGAGAAGGTGAGCCTCCAGGTTAAGAAGGCATGGTACAACATAGGATAGTGACTGGCTGTCACTCTGTAGCTAATCAGTGTGAACAGCAAAGGGTTCAAACAGTGTAATAAGATTTTCAAGCTTGGTCCAGTCACTTGTGAGAAGGCTGTCTATGCTTAAATCCTAAAGCACTTGATTTATATCAGCTTTGGTCTCCAGCAGACATTTGATCATATCCTGTGTGATATTCCAGCATGTGCTGCAGTCACAAATCAGAGTTTTACCACATTGTTTCACCATTTTTACATTTGCTATTGATGATTTCCTGACAGAGTGTACACGTTTTCTTGCCTTTAGTATAACTGGTTCCACACATGTATGTTTCATTGCAACTTTTAGGGTAAGCTGTAAGGTGTGTGCCAGACACGGCATTCTCTGTAATCGGTGACTCTCTCCCCTCTCTGATAGGTCTTCAATGTCTAAACATTAGCAAAAGAATGCAGAAAATTAAGATGTGTATACCAGAATAATCACATTGGTATATATGTATACAAACAATAGTAGTGTTTTAAACGTCTTGGTTACGTATGTAACCTCAGTTCCCTGATGGAGGGAACGAGACGTTGTGTCGAACCGACAGATTGGGGTTCGTCTTGAGAACCTATCATCTTCTGAGTATTTTGAAAAGGCCAATGAAAATTGGCGAATGAAATTTGCATGCCGGACTCCTCCCCGGATGTCCGGGTATAAAGGGAAGCCGGCGTGCTCATTCATTCACCGTTTGGTCTGAAGAGCCTGAGAGCATCCCCTGACCGCTACGGCGGATGGCCAGCGTTGTGGAATAAAGGACACAATGTCTCGTTCCCTCCATCAGGGAACTGAGGTTACATACGTAACCAAGACGTTCCCTTTCTGTCGGTCTCTCGACGTTGTGTCGAACCGACAGATTGGGGTTCCTATGAAAAATGCCACTGACGCTACAAAAACGCTACAGAGACCACTACCTACCGTAGGGAGGAATTAGTGGAGACACCACATTGTCTCACCATCAGCGGAGAACTCATGGGAAATGTGCGGACTGAAGGAGTTAACCGCAAGGTGGAAGGCCACCTAGGGAGGTCATGGGTTGCCGAGGTGGGAACCATTCATGAGGATACATCAGACGGAACAGCCCACGGAGGGGGGTTACCACGTCTGGAGAACTAGGTCCGGTTAGAGCTATGTGGCAGATAACTCAACTGTTCCCCGGCCTAAGGGGGTATGGCTGCTCTGCCCAGCCTGCCCCGAGGAAGGTGCTTAGTGATGGATGGAATGCCTGTTCTTTACCCAGTGGGGAAAGAAGGGAGGCGTAATAGCCGCTGATCCCCCTAGAGGAAGGGCATTCGCAGGCGTATGCCCTACCGGCTGCTGGTCCTACACGTTGCCCTGCAGGATGCGGGCTGACACCGGTTCCGCACATAGGTATTAGAACCTCGCGGAGTTGTTGGGCATAGCCCAATCCGCAGCTCTGCAGATGTCTGCCAGAGAGGTGCCCTGAGCCAGTGCCCATGAGGAGTGTGCCTCACTCCCAACGGGCAGGGGCGATCTTGAGATCGGTATGCCATAACGATGGCATCCACGATCCAGTGCGCCAGCCTCTGTTTGGAGACAGCCCTCCCCTCTGCTGACATCCAAAACAGACAAAGAGTTGCTCAGAGCTTCTGAAGCTCTGCGTGCGGTCCAAGTAGTGGCGCAGTGCACGTACTGGACACAACACGGATGGGGTTGGGCCTTCCTCCCCGGTGGGGAGCGCCTGCAGGTTCACCACCTGGTCTCTCGGGAGAGTGGTGGGAACTTTTTGCACGTAGCCGGGACGGGGTCTCAGGATAACGTGAGAATCCCCGGGCCCGAGTTCTCGGCAATCTGTGGACATAGAGGGTGCTTGCAGGTCTCCTACCCTCTTGGAGGTGAGCGCCATCAGGAGAGCCGTCTTTATTGAGAGGTGAGAAAGAGCAGCAGCTCCGAGGGGCTCGAAGGGGGCGGGGCCTCTTGAGGTCCGCCACCTAGGTTGCAAGAGGGTACAGAGCGCGGATGAGGCGGTCGCCTTCTCGCGCCCCTTAAGAACCTAATGACCAGGTCGTGCTGTCCCAGAGGCTTCCCAGCAACTGGGTCATGATGAGCAGCCGTAGCGGCTACATACACTCCCAGTGTGGAGGGGGGAGAGGTTACTCCCCAGTCTCTCTTGAGGAAGGGACAGCCCGTTCCCGATCGAGCAACTCCGCGGGTCTTCTCGCCGAGAAGAGCATCAGGACGAGAAGAGGCACCACTTATGGGCGTATAGCCGCCCAGTGGCCGAGGCCCTAGCCTGAGTGATGTCCCAACCAGACAGGGGGTCGGCAACTCAGGATCTCCTCGTCCCTTCCAGACGTTGCATCACAGGTGGCTGTGTTCCCACGGGACTCAGCCACCACCTCGTTTGCTCCCCGTTCCGTGGCGGCAGGTCTACGGCCCTGCCATCCGCTACGGCAAGCAGAGAGGGTGATATGAGGATTACTGTGAGCGATAATCCGCCAGCCACGGGCTCACGGACCGTTCACACCTCATCTCGCTCGTCTGACCGTTCCCCAGGAGACGGTCCGCCGTCTTATTCCTCAATCACGTATTCGGACACGATGCGTGATGATGAGATCTCTCTTGCAGCATCGGGGGGTGACGTACTGCCATCCGACTCTGATGATTCCACGGGCTCCCTCCCTCGGGGGGTCGAGCCCAGGAAGAAGCGCACGTTGAAATGTCAGCCATGCTTTCCCGGGCCGCCGTGAGTGTTGGGTTGCAGTGCCCGCACTGCCTTTCCCGACGCTCGCGGCTGGTTACATGGCGCCTCGGGTTTGCCCCGCAGTGCCGTGTTTACCGGAAGTGCATGAGGAACTTGGTAAGACCTGGAACGCCCCTTTCCGGCACGTTTCACGTCAAACAAAGTTCAGTCACCCTCTCTTCCCTCGAGGTTGAGACAGCTGGAGGATACATTGTTGTCCCCCAGGAGGAGTATGGGGGGGCTCGACCTAGACTCCCGTCCAAGGTATGTGGTGTCTCGGCATCTCTGGTGTCGAGAGCTTACATTGCGGCGGACCAAGCAGCCTCCTTTCTCCACGCTATGGCTCCTGCCAGGGAGTTGAGAGAGCTCCACGAGGGTAAGACCGACCCAGCACGTATGCAGGAACTACGCGCCGCCACCGACCTCGCTCTACGGGAGACCAAGGTGACCACGCGGGCCCTGGGTCGGACGATGTCCACACTTGTGGTCCATGAGAAACTCCTCTGGCCGATCCTTGTGCAGATGAGTAACGCTGAGAAGGTCCGCTTTCTCGACGCACCCGTCTCGCATGGGGGGGCTGGTTGGTGTTACTGTCGAGCCACGGCGGCCCCGCTCACCCCCCCGCCCGTCGGGGAGGCGCGAGACCCGCATGCGGCGGAGGGTTCTCGACAGTAAAGAAGCAGTCCTCCGTGCCGTGACTCGGCCGCCTTGTCTGCTTCCCGGCAGCCCTGGTCCTCTTCGACACCCTCCAGCTCTGGTGCCCCCCACTCAGGCAGCCCCCCCTGGAGGCGACAGCAAAGAGGAGACCATCGCCCCATCAGCAGCCGCGGCGAAGCGGCCCTCTTGGGAAGACCTCAGGGGGATCGAGGCTACCATTGGGCCCGACCCCAGCCACATCGCTGGGAAGTCGGATAGGGATGGATCCTGCCCCGTCTCTCCATCTGCTGGCCCCCTCCGGGGGGCTAGCGCCCACTTACTCTCTAAGGAGAGTTTCCTCTCTCTCTGGGTTATCACAGCCGCTCCCTCCCTCTGCACGATGGTGAACGGCAAACTCGACGTCGCGTCATGGCGAAGCGCAATGTCGAGTATAAGCACCAGCTCTCAGCACTCTCAGTCAGACAGTGCATTGAGCTGCGCAGTCGCCAGGCAGGAAAAACAGCAGAGCCGATCTCCTCCCCGGGGAACCTCCCCTGGCAAGGAATCCGTACTGCTAGCCATCGAACCACCCCCTGGGGGGACGATGAAAAAGATCGTACCTTTAGTCCCCGTCTCAATTCTGGGAGCCTGTCCGGCTTCCCAGACTGTCAGGCTGGCTAGGGAAGATGATCCGTCTCGGCTACGTGATCCAGTCGCCTCACGCCCGCCAAGTTCAGCATCCGATATACCTCAGTCAGAGTCTAGGATGTTCCCGTACTTCGGGCCGAGGTCGCCAACTTCTGGTGAAGGGAGTGATCGAGCCCGTCTCACCAGCCGAGATGTTCAGCGGGTTTTACAGCCTGTACTTCATTGTCCCCAAGAAAGGCGGGGGGTTACGCCCTGTCTTGGGTCTGTGTGTTCTGAACAGGCACCTACACAGTAGCTGCCTTTCAGGTTGATCACGCAGAAGCGCATCCTGACGACCGTCAGGTGTCAGGACTGGTTCATGGCAATCGACCTGAAGGACGCGTACTTCATGTCTCGTTCCTCCCTCGACATCGGCCGTTCCGACGGTTCGTGTTCGAGGGACGGGCATATAAGTACAGGGTCCTCCCCTTCGGTCTGTCCCTGTCTCCACGAGTCTTTACGAAGGTCGTGGAAGCCGCCCTCCTTCCCCTTAGGGAAGGAGGTGTGCGGGTACTAAACTATCTCGATGACTGGCTCAGTTTGGCGCACTCTCGAGATCTGTTGTGTACACACAGGGACCTGGTGCTCCGGCACCTAGATCGGTGGGGCTACAGGTCAACTGAGAAGTGCAAGCTCTCCCCGGTGCAGAGCGTCCTATTTCTCGGTAGAGAACTCGACTCTGTCCTCATGAGCGGCCCTGCTCACCCCCCGCGGGGGGAGCGAGACCCACGACAAGGAAGCCCACACCCACGCGGCCTCCCAGAGGCAGTGCGACTGCCTACAGAGCGCACCCGATCAGTGTTGAACTGCCTGAAGCTTTCAGACAGTCAGCGGTCCCCCTGAAACAATTTCAGAGGCTCCTGGGATACATGGCATCCTCGGCGGGGGTGGTCCCCCTCAGGTCGATGCACATACGACCGCTCCAACACTGGCTACAGAGTCAAGTTCCTTGGAGAGCGTGGCACACCGGCAGCAGGCGTATGGTCACACGCTTTCTGCCGACACACCCTAACCCCCTGGTCTCCATGACCTTCTTGGGGTTGGGGTGCCGTGTGCAAACGGGCAAGCAGTGTCGGGGCGGTGGACGAGCCCCCGCCTGCGTTGGCATTTCAACTGCCTAGAGTTGTTGGTTGTGCTACTTGCATTGAGGAGGCTACTACCTCTCGTGCAGGGCAGGCACATGCTGGTCCGGTCGGACAGCTGTGGCGTATATCTTTGGATTCGCTCACGGCAGCTAAACATGACTCGCCCGGTGCCTCCTCCTCTGGAGTCAGCAGGTGATCAGTTCCCTGCGAGCCACACACATCCCAGGCGTCCTGAACCAGACAGCCGATGCGCTCTCTTGTCAGTCGACGCCTCGCGGGGAGTGGCGACTCCATCCCCGCGCAGCCAGCTCATTTGGGAGAGGTTCGGCCAGGCACAGGTGGTCCTGTTGCCTCCCCGGACTCCACCCATTGTCCGCTTTGGTACTCCCTGTCCGAGGCAACCCTTGGCACGGATGCCCTTGCGCACAGCTGGCCGCGGGACAAGCGGAAGTACGCTTCCCCCCAGTGAGCCTCATTGCACAGGGTCCTGTGCAAGGCCAGGGAAGAGGAGCATCAAGTGGTACTAGTTAGTGGTACTAGCCTCTTCTCGTCCTGGTGCTCTTCTCGGCGAGAAGACCCGCGGAGTTGCTCGGTTGGGTACGAGCTGTCCCGTCCTCAAGAGAGACTGGGGAGTAACCTCTCCCCCTCCACACTGGGAATGTATGTAGTCGCTTCAGCCTCTCATCATGACCCAAGTGCTGGGTAGCCTCTGGGACAGCACGGCCTGGTCATTAGGTTCCTAAGGGGCGCGAGAGGGTGACCACCTTCCGCGCTCTGTACCCTCTTGCGACCTAGGTGGCGGGCCTCAGCAGGCCCCGCCCCCTTCGAGCCTCTCGGGATTGCCGCTCTTTCTCAGTCCTGATAAAGACCTCCAAGAGGTAGGGGATCTGCAAGCACCCTCCGTGTCCACAGATTGCCTAGAACTCGGGGCCGGGATTCTCACGTTATCTTGAGACCCCGCCCCGGCTACGTGCCCAAGGTTCCCACCACTCTCCCGAGAGACCAGGTGGTGAACCTGCAGGCGCTCCCCACCGGGGAGGAAGACTCAACCTATCCGTGTTGTGTCCAGTAAGCGCACGGCACCTCTTCTTGGACCGCACGCAGAGCCCAGAAGCTCTGAGCAGCTTTTTGTCTGTTTCGGAGGTCAGCAGAAGGGAGGGCTGTCTCCAAACAGAGGCTGGCGCACTGGATCGTGGATGCCCTCGTTAGGGCATACCGATCTCTATTCGCCCCTGCCCGTGGGGAGTGAGGCACACCCCTCATGGGCACTGGCTCAGGGCGCCTCTCTGGCAGACATCTGCAGAGCTGCGGGTTGGGCTATGCCCAACAACTCCGTGAGGTTCTAATACCTACGCACGGAACCGGTGTCAGCCCGCATCCTGGCAAGGTGTGGGACCGGCAGCCGGTAAGGCGTACGCCTGCGGAAGCCCTTCCCCCTCCGGGGGGAGCAGTGGCGATCCCGCCTCACTTCTTTCCCCTCGGGTAAAGAACAGGCATTCCATCCATCACTAAGCACCCTTCCAGGGGACAGGCTGGGCAGAGCAGCCCTGCCCCCTTAGGCCGGGGAACAGTTGAGTTATCTCCCACATAGCTCTAACCGGACCTAGTGCTCCAGACGTGGTAACCGGGGCTCCGTGGGCTGTTCCGTCTGATGTATCCTCATGAATGGTTCCCACCTTGGCAACCCATGACCTCCCCAGGTGGACTCCCACCTTGCGGTTAACTCCTGCAGTCCGCACATTCCTCCCATGAGTTCTCCCCTGATGGTGAGGCCATGTGGTGTCTCCTCTATTCCTCCCTACGGTAGGCAGTGGCCTCTGCAGCGTTTTTTCCCCCAGGGGGGAATAATGCTTACCCAGTGGCCCGTACGGTGCCGGGCGGCTTCTCGCCATTTAGAGAACTAGGCCTCCGCCCGTGACGGCCAGTGACAGGGGCTTCCCAACTTTGTGTAAAGCTCTGGGTCCCCCTTCCTCTCCACTGGAGGGTCATAATTTCGCGTTAGGGTGTTCGTCTGACTCGCCCAGGCCAGTCAACGTCGCTCCGCAGAGATTGTGACGCGGCTCAGTGCTGTGGCGTTTTCCATAGGAACCCCATTCTGTCGGTTCGACACAACGTCGAGAGACCGACAGAAAGGGAACGTCTTGGTTATGGATGTAACCTCGGTTCCCTGATGGAGGGAACGAGACGTTGTGTCCCTCATGCCACAACACTGGCCGCCCACCCCAGCGGTCGGGGGAGGATGCTTTAGGCTCCTCAGACCAAAGGTGAATGAATGAGCACGCCGGCTTCCCTCTTATACCCGGACATCCGGGGAGGAGCCCGGCATGCAAATTTCATTCGCCAATTTTCATTGGCCTTTTCTAATTACTCAGAAGATGATAGGTTCTCAAGACAAACCCCATTCTGTCGGTTCGACACAACGTCTCGTTCCCTCCATCAGGGAACCGAGGTTACATCCGTAACCAAGACGTTTTTCTGTGTCTTTGGTGTGTTCAAATGCTCTTTTTTCAGTTGAGAGCTACTTTTGAAAAATTAAAGTGGCTGCGAGCTACTCACGTCACACAACACTTAAAACTCTTAGATGTATCATAACTTTCATATAAAAAACTGAAATTGTTGCATACGTTGACATTTAATGTTGCCCTTTAAAAGAACAGAATTGTAGAATACAGTTCTTTTTCATATTATCATAACTTTCAAATGAACAAATACACCTGAAATACACCTAAAAGATGTCAAGCTGTACATTTGGAGAACAGAATTAGAGTTATTTCATTGAAACAGTTCTTGACACTATCAATTAACAAATACACCTGAATTAAACTGAAATACACCTAAAAGATGTCAAACTGTACACACTGAGAACAGAATCAGAGTTATTTCATTGAAACAGTTCTTAACATATTATCATAACTCTTAAATGACCAAATACACCTAAAATACAGGCAACAAATATGTTGCATTCACACTTTTACAGTCAATGAGCTGACTGACACTGCATTGTTTCAACAAGAGATGTGTATGCTGGTGTGTAAGAACTTAGCTTCACTCTTATGCAATCATTCAAATGTTCATCTGTCAGTCTTGTTCTGAATTTACATTTAATCACATTCATATCAGAAAATGCAGCTTCACAAAGGTATGTAGATCCAAATAAAGCAGATTCTTTGAGGGCAGCTTGGTGAATGTTCTTGTGCTCTTGTGGGTCTACCAGACTCCAGAAATTAGGTGAATGTTGGTGAGATTTCAGCAGGACATTATTTTGGAGATTAATAATCTCCATCTCCAACGCATTGACATTGAAGAGTTCAGCCATCTGCTTTGAAATGTCATCAATGTCCATCTCCATAAAAGGGTTGGCAAGGAATGCCACACATGGCTCAAGTTTTTCAAAATCATTAAACCTTTTCTCAAATTCCTGTTCAAGCCTGGACAGAATATCACAGTACTTGCGTACATACAAAACTTCAGGTGCATCTGGGTGGCTTTCTAACATCTTTACAACTGAGGGGAAGTGTTGCAACTGTTTGTTTTTCAATTGATTCATGTAAAATGACAGCTTTGCCTTAAATGCCTTCACAGCACTGATCATGTCACATAAGGACTTGTCTTTACCTTGTAATTGAAGATTGAGCTGATTCAGTTTCTCTGTCACATCAGCCAGGAATGCAAGGTCAAGCAGCCACCCAGCATCAGACAACAGGTCGGTGTCCTCCCCCCTTGCTTCCATAAAAGTCTTTATTTCACTCAGCAAGGAAATAAACCGCTGCAGTACCTTACCCCTACTCAACCATCTGACTTCTGTGTGAAAAAGAAGATCGCCATACTCTGCAGAAAGTTCATCAAGAAACAGTTTGAAACATCTGTGCTGTTTAGACTTTGCTCTGATTGAGTTGATAATCCGAACAACTGGTGTCATGACATGATCAAACTGCATAACCTTAGAGCAGATTGCCTGTTGATGAATGATGCAATGATAGTTCAGAAATGTAGGAAAGTCTGGGTCGGCCTTACAATGTGCAATAAATCCAGAGTGGCATCCTATCATGGCTGGAGCTCCGTCTGTTGTTATAGAAACCATCTTTTCAAGGGGCAGGTGTTTTTCCACGCAGTAGTTCTTGAACACGTTATAGATGTCGACTCCTCTGGTAGTGCTTTTGGGAGGAAGCAAAGTTAAAAACTCCTCTCTGGTGGAAAAATCATCAAAAACCATACGAATAAAAACAGCTAACTGGGCTGTATCACTTGCGTCCACTGATTCATCACATTGAAGTGAAAACCATTTACACCTTTCTATGTCCTGTTCTAATTGTCCCATCGCATCTGAAGAAAGCATAGAAACTCTCCGTGTCACTGTGTTGGCACTGAGCTGGACATCAGCGATAGCAGACATAATTTCCGTCTTACTTTTGTGGTCCCTGAATAAAGTTTCGGCCACTTCGGTCATCGCTTCCTTTATCATGGTGCCATCGGTGAACGGTTTCTTGTGTTTCGTCAGGATGCGCGCCACTTTGAATGATGCCGCCGTCACAGCATTTCCTCTCTTTATCGGTTTTGTGAATAAGGATTGCTGTTTCTGTAGTGTTGCTTTAAGTTGCTTTACCTTTTCAGTCCGTAGCCCGCTACCCACAGGAAAGTCGCGCGACATTACATTTTTTACCAACAGCAACGTTGGCGCCGCAAATTAGACACACACATCTTTCGCCTACATTTGTGAAAAAAAACTCACCCTCCCATTCCTCATGAAAATAATATGTTTTTTTCCTTTTTTTGGACTGTGCGCTGTCTTTACTCATGTTTAAAACAAAGCTATTGACGCATAAGCGTGATGACGTTGTTGAGTTAAACTTTGACGTGATACGTAATTTTTTTTTAAATGTTGGTTGAAATTTTAAAGTTAATAATAAAACCTTAAATAATAAAACAATGAAAGATAAATTATATAAAATTCAAAAAATAAAAAGAATACATTTGCATTGGAGGGGCGGGACGCCTTATGTTAGCTGATTTTGATTGGATGTAATGTATGTCTTGGAGAGCTACTACCAATCAAGCCGCGAGCTACCGGTAGCTCGCAAGCGACGTGTTGGAGACCCCTGTACTAGGAGGATTAAAGCTGGAGTAAGCAATGAACAACAAGATTTTTTTTATACGCACAAGACATAGACAGCTATTGGTTAGTCAAATAAATGCGGAACAGGTATGTTTTGAGCTGTCTTTTGAAAGTTGTGAAGGATGCTGCAGTTCGGGTGGAGGCTGGCAGTTCATTCCACCGCAGGGGAACAGAATAAGTAAAGGTTTTTGCAAGCGATTTGGTGCCTCGCTGTGATGGAACAACCAGGCGTCGCTCATTTTCAGACCAAAGATGATGGGAGGGGATGGAGACCTGGAGCAGTGAGTAGAGGTAAAGGAGCAAATTTGCTGTTATCGTTCTGAAGGCCAGTGTCAGGCCAGTGTCAGTGTTACATGGGTTCTTTTAGGCTGATTGAAAACAAGACGTGCAGCTGCATTCTGGATCATATGCAAGGGCTTCACAGCATTGGTTGAAAGGCCGTCCAGTAGAGAATTGCAGAAGTCCAGTCTTGATATGACCAGAGCTTGGATCTAGCAGATGAGAGGCATGATCCGACAGGAAGGGCCTGATTTTCCTGATGTTGTAGAGCACATACCTGCATGTTCGAATTGGACCCAGGGAGATGGTATACATAGAAAGGAAGAGAAGAGCAAGAACTGATACCTGAGAAACTCCAGTTATCAGCTGGTGAGATCTGGATGTCTCACCTCTCCAGGATACCTTAAAGCAGTAGAGAACCGTGACGTTTGAACCTTGGCCCTCTGCGCATGTGCACCAACCCCTCCCCCCAACACACACACTTACAACAGTACAGTAAGGTAATTTAAATTACTGTGCTTTCTTATAGAAGTGAGAATACATCATTATACCATCACACTTACCACATGATACGTTTACAATGCTACCCCAGACTTGAAACGCAACAAGCCGAACACAGCAAAGAGAGATATCACTAAAATAACACACAATACAAATATAAATCATTATTACACTTGTGCTAAATGATCGGCATGTCGCATGTATGTGCACTTTAACGGAACAATGGACCATGTGACAGACACTGCCTCCCAGTCTAATCATAAAACCAACACAGACTAATGTACAAAATGCCAGTTTAAAAAGCGACACCTCATGAGAGCGCTCTCAGCAAAGAAAACCGGTGCTACACTAGCAGACAGTAAACAGAGATTCACCAGCGAATAAACTAGGATTATAATAAATCTTAATATTAAACTGGTGACGTTACAGTTACTACGGTCAGTATCCTATTTTCTGATTCCTGCCTGTTTCTATTGGATTTATGATTGTTTGCTGCCTGCCCCGACCCACGCCTGTTTTTGGATTACGAACTGGTTTGCCTTTGACAGTGTGTTTGCTGGTGATCGACCCTGCCTGTTTGTGACCATGTCTAATAAAGCTTTGCATATGGATCCGCACGTCTCACGTCTCGTTCGCCCCGTTACAGAATACTTGGCCACACGAGGATCCAGCGGCTTTACCGAAGAACCCTGGCCAGGTATGAACACAGCGATTCTGCTATTAGCTCTCAATCAGGGCACACGATCACTTGAGGATTACATTGAGGAATATTTATCCTTAGCAAAGGGCTCAGAATTACCGGACTGTATGCTGATAGACTTTTTTGCGATGGCATTAACCAACCACTAAGGTCTAGGCTAGCACTACTTAAAGTGACAAATGATCTTCTCGTAGCATCTGGTTGCGGCGCCATCTCTCTTTTAGTCCTAATGGGCCTGAGTGACGCTTTTGATACTATAGACCATGCCATTCTAATAGATAAACTAGAAAACTATGTTGGCATTGGTGGTAAGGCATTAGCCTGGTTTAAGTCCTATTTATCCAACCACCAATCACATAAATCTCGGGTTAAATTTAATAATAAAACTATCCATAGTTAAAAAATATCCCAGTAGCTTGTTTAATGGTGCATAGATATTACAAAAATGTACGCAGCATATGTTCATGCTGACTTTCTCCCAGTCATAAAATTGTTGTCTAGAATAGTAGGTCATGCATATACCACGTAATATTAAAATAGGTACCCCTTAGTTTTAAAATACTTACTGTATAACTATTTTTACATTTTCCTTACCCCTTTATTCCCCAAATGTTACATATTTTTTCCTTTTACCTACAGATATGTACTGTGGAGTTACATCATTGTTACAATTAGTTATGCTGTAAATTCTGTTTAAATGCGTGGTACATTGCGGGCCGTAATCTAAAGCGTTACCCAATAAATTTATAAAACGGTCAGTTCTGGTCCTTCTGATTGTTTGAGCTGAGTTCTAAGCTGTTATAAAATACCCTGATTCATAACTGCTGACCGCATTACATAGCCTAAATATTACTTTTTAAAAAAGTTTTTATGTGGTTGTCCACTTTTTAAAAGTGGACAAGATAACCAAAGCATCCAAAATTAAAAAGATAAGCAATAATCTTATTGACCTCAGACTTAGACAATGTGAACTGTATTGCATAGAGGGAAATCTATGAGTGGAAAATTACATTGTGGTAATATTACTCCAGTTCTGTAAGACTTCTGTAAGAGTTAACATTTGAGCTGCAGTGATAAATATAGACATGCATGCAGCACCTGCTAACTATCAATCTGAATGAAAGAGCAGTTGACAATGTAAGATCATTGTGACCATAAGGTCACCTGATGGAACAAATGCTTGACAAAGTTTTAGCTTTCATCATAAACGTTTATAAATATGCTTTTCTTAAAGCATGCCAATAACATTTCTAAACCAAAAAGTTATTTAAATAAGCTCTGTAATTTGTTTACACATGAGGGTTTAAAATGTTGACATTTTGTAAAACTGAGTTCCAAGTTGTTTATGGTCCACACTATCACCAAGTGGGAAACCCCCTGCAAAAAGACCATAATAGGAGTATAAAACCGCATTCATCACACTGGCAGATGAAGAAGGCTGAGCCATAAGAGCTGAGCACAGGTTCTAAGCCAACATGACACAAACACGCCATCGCACATAAAGAACAAGCTCATCCAAACATACCCCCTTCAGCTCTCCCTCTTGTGGTCCAGCAAAAAAAAAAGCAAAACTGCCTGAATCTTCTGCAGCTCCCAAATTATTTTTCAGAACTACGAACAAGATGATTAGTCCCATCACAAGATAAATTGAAAGGGGAGAAACCTTGAATCAAAATGCACATAACAACAGTCTTCAACAGGCCTTTTACTGGAGTTTTGGACATACTGTACATTACTGTGTTTGTGTAGATCAAGATGAGCTGTCTAAAATTATTAGATCATCTAAATCAACAACATGCATACTAGACCCTATACCTACAAATCTACTGAAAGAGATGCTCCCAGAAATTATAGATCCTCTTCTTGGTATTATTAACTCATCTCTGACATTAGGACATGTGCCTAAAGCATATAAGGTGGCTGTTATAAGGCCCCTTGTCAAAAAACCCCAACTCGACCCTAGAGAACTAAGGAACTACAGGCCTATATCGAATCTACCTTTCATATCTAAAGTTCTGGAAAAAGTAGTTTCAACTCAATTATGCTCCTTCCTCCAAAGGAATGACATCAATGAAGAATTCCAGTCTGGATTTAGAGCATGTCACAGTACAGAGACTGCTTTGATCAGAGTTACAAATGATCTGCTATTGGCGTCTGACCGAGGTTGTATCTCGTTATTGGTGCTGCTAGACCTTAGTGCTGCATTCGATACCATTGACCACAGCACACTCCTACATAGACTCGAAAATTATGTCGGCATTAAGGGAATAGCTTTGAAATGGTTTAAATCTTATTTATCCGACCGTTTTCAATTTGTAGCAATAAACAATGAGGTGTCACGCAAATCGCAAGTCCAGTACGGTGTACCACAGGGCTCAGTCTTAGGGCCTCTGCTCTTCGCATTATACATGCTACCTCTAGGAGATATAATAAAGCGACACGGAGTTAGCTTTCACTGTTATGCTGATGATACTCAACTTTATATTTCCTCGAAGCCTCATGAAACACAGCAGTTCCATCGAATAATGGAATGCATAGTCGATATAAAAAACTGGATGAGTAACAACTTTTTATTACTGAACTCGGACAAAACGGAAGTGTTACTTATTGGACCGAAAACTGCTATAAGTAACAACCAAGAATACTGTTTAACTATTGACGGATGTTCCATAAAACCCTCGTCGTCAGCAAAGAATCTTGGCGTTCTATTCGATAGTAATCTGTCATTTGAGAGCCACGTCGCCAACACCTGTAAAATTGCGTTTTTCCATCTTAAGAATATATCTAAACTACGTCATATGCTGTCAATCTCAGATGCAGAGAAGTTAATTCATGCATTCATGACATCAAGACTAGATTACTGTAATGCACTGTTAGGTGGTTGCCCTGCAGGCTTATTACAAAAACTCCAATTGGTCCAAAACGCGGCAGCTCGAGTTCTTACACGTACAAAAAAGTATGAACATATTAGCCCGGTTCTGTCAACCTTGCACTGGTTACCTATAAAGCATCGCGTTAACTTTAAAATCTTGCTTATTACCTATAAAGCCTTACATGGTTTAGCTCCTCAGTACTTGAATGAACTCCTTTTGTATTACAGTCCTTCACGTGCATTACGCTCTCAGGCGTCCTGTCAGTTGGTAATACCTAGAATTTCAAAATCAAGTGCAGGTGGTAGATCCTTTTCCTATCTAGCGCCTAAACTTTGGAATAGTCTTCCCTGCACTGTCCGGGAGGCAGACACACTCTGTCAGTTTAAATCTAGACTAAAGACGCATCTTTTTAATCTTGCATACACTACTCTTCCATAATATAAATCTTCAGAGGGTTTAGGCTGCATTAGTTAGATCAACCGGAACCAAAAACACAACTGATGTACTTGTTGCATCAAAGAGTACAGAACAGTACTCTACTCTCAGCCAGTCTTGTCTCATTGTTCCAAGGTTACCACAGCGAGCAGGATGCAGTTCATGGCCTGACCTGATGGTAGAGCGGAGAATGGGAAGTGGGGACCTGACAAGAGCTGAGATGATAGAGCTGGATAAAGAAGGACGCGGTCTCTTGACATGTCTTCACCACAAAATTTCAAATGCTATTAGATTATTAATGATAATCTTAAACTATAATTTATTTTATTATTAAGTTTATTTATTTTATTTAGCCTTGTTGTGCAAGTTCTCTGGAGCTTGTGCAGAGGCAGCAGCTTTTGCCAGAGGGGAACTGGAATCCCCTGGTTGGGCCTGGGTTCTCCTGAGGTTTTTTTTCTCGATTAGAGTTTTGGGTTCCTCGCCACCGTTTGCATACTGTTTTTGCACTATCTGCCTGACCGGGGGGGCTGCTTTAGAATTTTAAAGTTTTACTTAATTAATATTGCATATAGGAATTTATAGTCTGTTATATTTGACCTGTGCTTCTCTCTCCTTTATCCTAAATGTGTGCTCTCACTGAGCGTGTGTGTGTGTGTGTGTGTGTGTGTGTGTGTGTGTGTGTGTGTGTGTGTGTGTGCGTGTGTGTGTGTGTGTGTGTGTGTGTGCGTACTTGTCTGTGTACGTACGTGTGTGTGTGTGTTGTGTGTGTGTGTGTGTGTGCGTGCGTGCGCATCCGTGTGTGTGTGTGTGTCTCTATGTCTATGTGTGTTAGTACGTGTGCATATTGTGTGTGTGGAGTGTTTTGTATGTGGGTATGTCTGTCTTCTGTGTTTTCAACCTTTTCTTGTTTTTGCAGGTACAACTTTAATTATTTTGCTTATAGTCAATATGTCTCATGTACAGCTGCTTTGTAACAATGAAAATTGTAAAAGAGCTATATAAATAAAGTTGAGTTGAGTTGAGTGTTGGTCAGGCAAAGATTAACTCCCTTCGGAAGCAATGCTGGTCCAGAAGATCTTCCTATTTCAGTTATTTTAACACTACACAAATGAAACCGGAAGTGCTGCTGGACCGGTGTTTACATCTTGTGAAGTCTATACAGTACTGTGTACATTATGGCAGTTAATGACAAAACATTTTTTATAGAAAACTGTGCTAAAACTTCTGGAGGACTCACAAGAGGTAACAAACTCTAGGCCCTGATGTGCTACTTGGCTTTTAGTCCTCCCAGGCAGGAAGTCTCCAAGTCCAGTTGTGCTAAGGGAGATAAAACAAGAATACAGCGACTCCAGGTAACTCCAGTCATTCTCTAACAGACAGTAAGTACCAGCAGGAAGCAAGAAAAACAGCGCTGCTGTGTAGATGGTGAACATGCTGCAGTGCAGCAAAGCAGCATGGTTGCAAGACAATCCCCAGTAGACTTGAAGTTTCTTTATAAGAGTGTGTGTTATCCAGGGCAGAAAGGCATGTGTAAGACAGGGCAACAGCAGTAGGGTAATGGGGATACCCACAAAGCAGTATATGACAGAGAACACACAACCTTCATCCAAAAGCAGAATGGTGGTGCCATAGCCTGTTAAAAAAGATAACTATATTTTCCAGGCAAATGTGATTTTTGGACATGAAAGCATGATAATGTAGCCCGAACTGGTTTCCATCCTCCGTCAACTTACACCATCTGCACCTCCGGTTAACAATATCACCACCACCATTCCCATGACCATTCCCAATAAGTTCTCAGGATCGGTGGAGGAATTTAGAGGGTTTATTCATCAATGTAAATTATACTTTGAGATGCAACCTCATCTGTTTCCGTCCGAAAAGGCAAAGATTGCTCATGTTATCTCCCTGTTGTAAAAGCCCTGCAATGGGTGCAAAACATTTGGAACACTTGGGGGCCTGTCACCAACTTTCCTTCTTCCAGCACTTTCAGGAGGTCTTCAGCCAGACAGCCAACCCTCTCTCTGTGCAAGATCAGCTGCTTCACTCGCGATCATCATTTACATCTTCGGTGGCAAAGTATGCATTACAATTCCGCACGTTGGATGCTAACAGCGGTTGGAATGAGATGGCTCTTCTATATGTTTATCGTCAGGGTTTGGGCTCTGAAGTTCGCACTCATCTGGCTTTATATGATGACTCCATTGGGCTGGAAAACCTCATTCAGCGTTCTGTCCGAATCTCTCAGCGTCTTTCTGCCTGTCCAGCTGCTGCACCCGCTACATGTCCTTCACCAAACCCACCACCCTCCAGTCCCAGAACCCATGCAAGTAGACCAAAATCGTTTCTCCAAAGAAGAACGTTGAACGTTCATGATATTGTCCTCAGCTCATTATTTAAATCTTGATGTCAAGTCATCATCACATTATTTCATCTGTTACACAATTGATCTTCATTAAAATGTTGACCTTTACCTCTAAAATGTCAGCAGTAAAATAACTATTTTAATTGTTGTTTTTTTATTTAAAGGACAGCAAGTGCAGTGAGATTACACAATGGGAGGTATGATCCCACCCAACTGCACTAACACCAATGCAAATTACCATGGTTTCTGGCTAGCATTAAGCCATCAAATCTGCATGTCATTTACAAAAAAATGTTTTTTTTGGCATGCCAGATGTCATAGTGGTCCAGCCACTTATCACAGGACTGGTGATAAATGGTAGGCTATATGTGCCCCTGTCTGTGAAAACCCAGCTGAAGTCATTTTGTGTGATTATTGTTTTTAACATAAAATAATCCTAAATAATGTAAAGAACATCCTTCAAAAATATATATTTTTTAATATTCACTGAGTCAAAGACTGAAATCAGTCTTTGATGCTTGTTATTGTAACAACTCCAACTCGCTGTCTGCCACGCCCCCTGCATCAGCACCTTCTCCCGGCCATTCCTGTTCCCTTTCACCTGACTTTTGAACTCACAGACTACACTTCCCATAACTCCTTGCACCCGATTATCACCATAATTGCACTCACACCTGAACACTTTTGTTGTGTTCGTTGTCGGTTGGCAACAACTGTACTGTGAATGGATCCGAGATGGCAGAAGAATGTGACAGGTATGATAGTGAACCAGGAAGTATGGAGGTGGACAGTGGGAAAATAGGGGACTGGAGTATGGTAGGATTAAAAAATGGCACAAAGCGAAGAAGGAAAAATGGAAAAAAAGGCAGCAATTTCATTTCGTGAAAAGTGATAGTAATCTCTGTGTAGTAGCAACATCAATAGTGTCATGGTCCTGCCTTCTTGTTCTTGGTTCTCTAGTCTTGTGGCAGGATCGTGTCAGATCCCTTACATTTAGTGTGAGAAAGTCATGGTTTGTTTATCATTGACATTCCATGTGCTTTCTCGTGTCTCGTCATTGGCCCCGCCCCTCTCGTTTCCCGTATTGCCGTCCTGCCGTGTCTCATGTTCCTCACCTGCCCCTCGTTATCTTCCCTTGTTTGTTCCCTATAAGATGCCCTCGTGTTCATTGTCCTGTGCTCGTTCGTTGTGCTTGTATGCGTGTCCGCTTGTGATTGTACCCTGTACTTTGTGCCTCGTGTATGACATTGTGTTATTGTGCTCTGTTCCCTGTCTGTCGGTCTCTCAACGTTGGGTCGAGCCGACAGATGGGGTTCGCTCTTGAGAACCTATCAACTTCTGACTAGTTTAGAAAAGGCCAATGAAATTGGCGAATGAAATTTGCATGTCGGACTCCGCCCGGGTATAAAAGGGAGCCTTCACACTGATCGACTTCGAGACTTCAAATTCTACGCCGAATTACTGCTGGAATCTTACGACGTGGTGCAGCAAACAGTCCCTTCCTGCAGCGACTTCCCCTGGGCGTCTCGGCAGTGCCAGAAGTGTTCGGGTGTTTTTCTCTAAAAGAGCAAATTTCTCCAGCGTGGCATGTCCCGCTGTTCTCATAGGTGCAACACACTCATCGAGGAGGGGGACAGACACAATGTCTGCTTCCAGTACGCTGGGGCAGACGTTGTGGATACGTCTTGCCCGCACTGCGGTGGTTGACGATTCAGACGTTGCGTCACGGGTGGCTGTGTTCCCACGGGACTCAGCCACCACCTCGTCTGCTCCCCGTTCCGTTGCTACGGCAAGCAGCGAGGGTGATATGAGCGTTAATCTGCCAGCCACTGGCTCACGGACCGTTCGCACCTCGTCTCGCTCGTCTGACCGTTCCCCAGGAGACAGTCCCACCGTCTTGTTCCTCAACCACGTATTCGGACACGATGCGTGATGATGAGATGTCTCTTGCAGCATCGGGGGGTGACGTACTGCCATCCGACTCCGACGATTCCTCGGGCTCCCTCCCTCGGGGGGTCGAACCCAGGAAGAAGCAGACGTCGAAATGTCAGCCACGCTTTCCCGGGCCGCCGTGAGCATTGGGTTGCAGTGCCCGCACTGCCTCTCCCACCCCCAGTGCCGTGTTTTCCGGAAGTGCATGAGGAACTTTCCGGCACGTTTCACGTCAAACAAAGTTCTGTCACCCTCTCTTCCCTCGAGGGTGAGACAGCTAGTGGATACGTCTATGTCCCCCAGGTGGAGTATGCCGCCGTGGTGCACTCGTGCCCGCAGGCGGCGGCCACCTGGGGGGCTCGACCTAGACTCCCGTCCAAAGCATGTGGGGTCTCGGCATCTCTGGTGTCGAGAACTTACATTGCTGCGGACCAAGCTGCCTCCTCTCTCCACGCTATGGCTCCTGCCAGGCCAAGGCGTTGAGAGAACTCCACGAGGGTAAGACCGACCCAGCGCTTATGCAGGAACTCAACGTTGCACTTCGCCATGACGCAACGTCGTGTATAAACACCAGCCCTCAGCACTTTCAGTCAGACAGTGCGTTGAGCTGCGTAATGCCAGGCAGGAAAAACAGCACAGCCGATCTCCTCCCCGGGCCCCCCCCCCGGCAAGGGATCCAACCCCGGTGCAGAGCATCCTCTATTTCAGTATCGAACTCGACTCTGTCTCCATGACAGCACGACTGACTACAGAGCGCGCCCAGTCAGTGTTGAACTGCCTGAAGCTTTTCAGGCAGTCAGCGGTCCCCCTGAAACAATTTCAGAGGCTCCTGGGATACATGGCATCCTCGGCGGGGGTGGTCCCCCTCGGGTCGATGCACATGCGACCGCTCCAACACTGGCTACAGAGTCGGGTTCCTTGGAGAGCGTGGCACACCGGCAGCAGGCGTATGGTTATCACGCCTTTCTGCCGACGCACGCTAACGCCCTGGTCTCCCATGACCTTCTTGCGGACAGGGGTTCCCCTAGGGCAGGGGTCAAGGCACGTCGTGGTGATGACGGATGCCTCCCTGCAGGGTTGGGGTGCCGTGTGCAATGGGCACGCAGTGTCGGGGCGGTGGACAGTGAAAATATCACAAGGAATAACATATGCTGAAGCATTGAGGAAAGTTCCTAATCAGTCAAGGAAATTAAAAGAGGATGTTGCGATAATTAACAAAACAAGATCATGTGAAGTATGTGAAAGAATCAAAGAGGATACTTTGATTGTAAACAAAAGTGATTTTGTATTATTCATGGTAGATGTAATAAATTGTGCGGCTTAAACGGACAAGAAAACTGAAAAAATCAAGATAATTGTGAAATCAGCAGAAAAGTATCTTTTTATAATAGGACTGGATAAAGAAACTATAGGAAAAATGCTAAGCGGAGGAACATCCCATTCACAATACACTAAAAATACTTCAATGGAATGCAAGAAGTCCTTTTTTAATGCATTTTAAGTGACTTACATTGCATTATACTATACATTTTTTTGTTTCTAAGTATGTGCAATCCCCTGGGATCGAACCCACGGCCTTGGCGTTGCTAGTGCCATGCTCTAACCACTGAGCTACAGGAAAGCAGTCTGGTAGCTAATTACCTACCATATTTTGACACCGAGGTCCTGTGATAATATTAGTCCAGTGCGAATTGGCATCTCTGCGATTTGAAATTTTGATCAAGATTTGGCGGGATCGTATCTCATTTTTTCAAGGTTTCTGTGCACCTTTTCAGTCATCTTTCGCAAAGAATGGAAGCTGCGTTGGAGTGTTTTCACAGTATTTTGGGTGCTGGGTTATGTCGCTACATACGAGACAACAATAATATTGGCAGAGAGAAAATATTCACAGTAAAAAAACATGACAGGATCAGAAGAGCGAAACAAAAAAGAAGGAATATATGGAGATGGATGACATGCATGGCAGCATGCGGTAAGGAACATTCTTCTGTTTACATACAACTACACCTACAACGACAAGACTTTCAAGAAGGGCTGTCAACGGTAACACGTTAACGCATGCAATCAATTATTTCAAATTAAGGTGTGAAAAATATTTAACGCAATTAACGCAGCATCCGTTTTTTTTGACATCCTTTGTCTAGCGTTACATTATGTAATCACGCTCTTATTCGCGCGATTTGAAACAGTTGCTTTGACATATTCAATGAAGATAGATAGCTTCTAAACTGTGGGACGCGGCAAAACGCAACACGAGGTCCAGCCTGGTGTGTACAGTAACGGGCTAAAGGCTGCGTCGGTGAATCTCTGTCAGACAGCGCATCTGTGTTAAGCTCTCTTTCGCGCCATGTTTAGAAAGAGGGAAGCGCCTTCACGTCATTTCCGGGAGATAAGTCAGTAAATTCGAGTAAAATCACAGAGTTCACTTATCCAGTGCGAATGCTCAACATGATCACAGACAATCTCTGCAATTATTACAAATGACCAGAGGTCCCCAGATAATACTAATCCCGTGCGAATAGGGCTTAAGATGCCGGCTGACTCACGTGCGCACTCGGAGGCCCCTCTCCCCTCTGATACAATTTTAACAAAGGAAAACGAGTTTGTGTCACTCTTAACCTACATTATGTGATAAAAAAATCTGAGAGTGCAAACTTTTAAATATGCTAAATGAACACTCATGCGCTATCTCCGTCACTGCATCCTGTTTACTGTCACCGCTCGGAACTTCCCCGCATACACACAGGCATATAACCGGACGACCGTTTAATCCTCGCACAGCAAACACTAATAACGAAGTGAGATATTTTTCCTGCTGCCCGAGAAAACGTCTCTAATCCACTCGAGTGACACGAGCCAGTTCACATGTGCTCAAGGCAATGTAAGCGCCAGCCGTTTTCTTTCCGCTTCTTCTCGCATTCACGATTACAAAACACATATACGCAAGAGCTCCCCCTAAAGGCGGGTAGGTACAACCACAGGCTGTTGTTGCCCTGGTTACATTCTCCCATGCCTCAAGTCTACATCCTCGTGGACTGCTAATTTAATTCCCACCAGCCCCCTTTAGTCTTTCAGAGGTGTACATTACCATGCCTGCCAAAACTTGAGACAAGATATCTGGAATGAATGACACCGCGTTGCAAACAGACCTGGGCAAGTTATGTGGATTACTGTGTTTACCCGCCGTGTCCCTTCGGGCCCGACGCGGCACTGGTATAGGTGCTCGTGCTTCGTCTGGCGAAGCCGAACTACCTCTCGGGGCTGGGACTGGACGCTTCATAACAGCATCGGGAAAAGAGCTTATTGAAATGGAGTCTTCGCCACAAGCTCCTTCCTCTACGTCTTCCTCTGACAGGGCCCCTTCCACACACTCCTCTAACTCAGGCTCAACCAAAACCTCTGCCTGTGGACTAGGCGGTCCTACCAAAGGCATTGACTGCATGTTCTAATGTTGCCACGTCTGCTCCACAACTACACACTCAACCGCTGAGGGGATCGATGGCTGTTCAATCTGTAGACTAGCCACTTCTTTTACCGGGCGTACTTTACTACGCGGAGCCGGCAGCGGAGGTAGTACGGGACAGGGTCGAATATCTGACCTGTGTACTCGTTTCTGCACACCTACTCCCCTTGGCTCCACAACATACGTAGTTCCTTGGACATCTTTTACCAAGAAAACCTCGGGACCCCATGCGTCCTTGATCTTATTTCTCCCGGCAGGACGGTAACTTAAGTACACTTGCTGCCCAATGCCGACTTCAGGACAATACACATGATTTTTATACCTGGCAACTCTCTCCGCTGCCTTTTTCGCAGTATATTCTTGTGCTTTAGCATGAGTGTCTTGGAGTCGCTCCCTGTGAACAGACAACCAATTGAACTCTGGGACTCCCTCAGGCTCTCGCTCCAACAACACATCCACCAGAAGGTGCGGTTGCATGCCAAACAACATGTAATACGGGGAATATCCTGTCGAAGAATGCGGAGTTACTAGGACATTTTCGCGACCATCAGAGGCGGGCTCCAGAGTGGTAAAGTCAACACCGACCACCTCCAAAAAACGGGAAGCCAAAAAAGGGACCCAGGAGGAGCGTATCTTGGGCTGGGGCATTTTAGCAAGTACACAACGTTGGCAATTTTTTACCCACTTGTCCACAGCTTCATGCATGCCCACCCAATAGCATCTTTGCTTCTGCAAACTCAACGTTCTTTCAATCCCCTGATGCCCAATTTAGTCACGTACGCGCTGTAACACCTGCTCAACCAAGCACACAGGAAGTAATAGTTGCCGACAGTCCCCTAAAGCTGCATCATCAAACACCCGAAACAAAAGTCCATTCTCCTCCTTAATCTTGGTCCATTGCTTGAGCAATGACTGCACTCTCCGAGGCAAACCCCGTCTCTCATGGGCCGAGGGATTCCTCTTTGCCTGCCAAAATTGCTTCAGGATGCCCAATGTAGGGTCTGCCTCCTGAAAACAGCAAAGCTCCTTCTGAGCATACCCTGGGAATGTTGGCGTGTTTACAAGAGCAGACTCTGTGCTCACTATGTCTTCAGACAACTCTACCCAGATTCATCAAGGTCGAGCTCTACGGCTGTTCTGGCATGCAACTCATTACAGATGGCCATGCAACCATCGTACTCTGCATCCTCAGTCAGTGCATCCCTTTCTTCTGGGCCGGGCCTACGTGAGAGGGCGTCGGCAGTGGTGTTGCAGCGCCCGGGCCGGTACTGGACCTCAAAGCTAAACACTGCCAACTGTGCTGCCCACCTTTGTTCCACCGCCCCCAGCTTCACAGTATTCAAGTGACAGAGTGGGTTGTTATCGGTGAGAACAGTGAACTGAGACCCCACAAATAACCCCAGAATTTCTCAACTACAGCCCACTTTAGAGCTAGGAGTTCTAACTTCATGGTGCTGTAGTTCCGGTCATTTCGCTCAGCACCTCTCAACCTATGGCTGGCATAGGCGATGACCTTTTTCCTTTCCCCCGATACTGGTACAAAACAGCGCAGAGTCCCACACTACTGGCATCTGTCTCTAACACAAAGGGAAGAGAGAAGTTTGCGAATCCCAGCATGGGAGCGCTAGTCAACTCCCCTTTAAGATGCTCAAATTCCTGCTGGCACTTAGACGTCCAAGCACCCTGCAGAACCCCAAATAATAACTGCAGAATGCCAAAAAGGATCGCAGTTCTTTCACTGACCAAGGTACTGGCCACTGCTGTACAGCGCTCACCTTGTCTGGATCAGGGCTTACCCCCTGAGACAACACGAGATGCCCTAAAAACCTTTCCTCACTTTGGAGAAAACTGCACTTCTTCACTTTGATTTTTAATCCTGCCTGGCCAGGTGGCTCTCAAATGTACTTGAATAGACCAACAGGTCATCCAAATACACCAGAACCATTTCAAACACCAGTGCACCCATAACGGCCTGCATGAGCCTCTGGAATGTCGTCGGAGCGTTACAAAGACTGAACAGCATCCTCACAAACTCATACAACCCGAACGGTGTAACAAAAGCGGTTTTATGTCTGTCCTTTTCATGGACAGCGACCTGATGATAGCTGCTTGCAAGGTCTATGGTGGAAAACACCTGAGCCCTGACAGCGCATCTAAGCTCTCATCTATCCTCAGCAGGGGAAATGCGTCACGCTGAGTTTTTGCATTCAGCTTGCGATAATCTACGCACAATCGTAGATTTCCATCAGTCTTCCGCACTAACACTACGGGTGATGCGTACGAACTGGAACTTTCCTTTATGACTCCCTTCTTGAGCAGACCAGAAATATGGTCCATCACCTCCTCAAATTGATTTGGGGGTATCCTCCTGTATGCTTGGGTGACGGGAATTTCATCATTCACAGGGATCTCATGCTTCACCAGTTCGGTGTACCCAAGATCCTTATCACTCATAGCAAACACATCTGAGTACTGCCTCAACAACGCTCGTAGCGCTACCTGTTGCTCAGGAGTTCCCCCGATCTGTACCCTGTCTGATGGACAATGGAAATCACTTGGGGTTTCTGTCATCGATCTTACTCTGACAGTGACTTCTTCA
Organism: Triplophysa rosa; assembly: GCF_024868665.1. Lineage (NCBI taxonomy): Eukaryota > Metazoa > Chordata > Actinopteri > Cypriniformes > Nemacheilidae > Triplophysa > Triplophysa rosa. Next base: position 7,544,822 of record NC_079890.1, read on the forward strand.
TGATCCCCAGTCACCCGCCTAAACGCGACTTCACAGGTCCCACCCTCGACAGGAAGACCCTGGGACAATACACCGAGCCAGGCTTTAGGAGGCAGCCAGACATCCTCAAGTGCTAGATTCAACAACTGCACCGGAAACACACGTTTGCTCAAAGATACTACTGTAGCCACTACCACCAATCCCCCTGGCAATGTCATAGCCATTGGCTCGAGAACCATTACACCATGGTTTATGGGCAGCTGCTTATGCACTCGAATCTGAATTGTGGAAATGGAGGCTGCAGGCACACGGGTCTTAAGGTTTCCAGCTACTCGAACTGTAGAGATTGGGCCAATTACGGCTGCCTCAAGTACCTTATTAAAAGCCGCTCGCCAATCTGAATCTAATGTCCCTGCAAAAGCACTATCAAACTCAGCCAGGATCAGTTGCTTACAACGCTGAGCAATGTTGATGCCAAGAATGCCTGGGGGTGAATGGTCAGCCCCCTCATCACCCTGGTTGCAAACTATCAAAAATCCACAGCCCGGTATCGTCACCCCCATCACCTGGATATACAACTCAACATACCCCAAATATGGGAGAGGCAGTTTATTTGCAGCTGTGATTTTGAGCCACTTCATGGTGCTATGCATATCCCTATCCTCCCCATGCAAGTGCCCCCTGAAAAAGCTTTCTGTCAATGTGCTCACATTGTTGCCTGTGTCTAAAAGACACTTGACTATGTGTCCCACGCCTTCACACCTCATACAAATAGGCTGACCATCTTGAGTATATCGGGGCTTAAACTTAGGTTTTTGAGGATTTTCAGAGCCTGGATTGGATCTTTGAGTCATAAGGCCACGAACAGCATCAGTCAGTTCACTAGGGCTGTAGTCAAGTCCACCGTTGTCGAGTCCAAGTCCAAAGAGGTTCGAGTCCAAGTCAAGACCGAGTCCAAAGAGGTTCGAGTCCAAGTCAAGTCCAAGTCCAAAGAGGTTCGAGTCCAAGTCAAGACCGAGTCCAATTGAGACAGTCAAGACAGAGACAGAAAAAAAATCATGACTACAATTTACGCAATTCGCGCCGGAGTATAGCGTCACGTACCCCCTCTAAACTGATCCCTCAGTGCTAGCTGCACATCGGGAACCGCAGCAGATGACTGTTGTTGCACAGCATTTAACATCGTTGATAAGGCGTGCAAGTATTCTCCGAGGTCTTCCCCCTCTAGCTGTTTGCGAGCATAAAAGGCGTGTAACAGTTGAGGGATTGTTCGCTTTTCCCCAAAAGCGGCCCTTAAGCAAACAAACAGGTCTTGCGCATTTGCAGCTTTTCTCCCTAAACACAGTTTAACCTCATCTGCTGACCCCTTTAAGTGTGACAAAATAAAGTCTACCCGGTCTTCTTGGCTCAGGCCCCTTACTTGTATTACTCTTTCGATTTCGTCAATGAACTCATCAACAGTCTGGGAATCTTTACTAGAGTCACCACAGTAAGGTACAATTTGTTTTTCCCTAGGTATGTAAATATATGACCTAGTATTGACAGTGTTCAGACTAGTAAGTGTAGACATCATTTGATCATGTCTCTCTCCCAATTCCTGAATTTGGGACTAGAGCTGCAAGAGAGGGTTACCTCTTTCGTCGTCATCAGCACCGGAAGCCCCCCGTCCCCTTGGTTGTCCTCCTCCTGAGGGATTTCCTGCTCAGAAATGTCTGCCTCCATAACGCTACGCCTCGGTTATTAGAGTCTCAGTCTTTGTGTAGCCACAGTCTGAATTAGTCCTCTCGGTCCAGCTGGTCCTGATGTGGTGACCCTTTGGTCTTCTGCTGAGTTATGTCTTCGCAGTCCTTCCTGGCTTGGCACACATCCAGCCCTAACCACTACCATTGTTTACACCCCACTTAATCTATGCGCTAACAAGGTACTCAACACTATAGAAAAAAATAAAACCGCTCTCCTCACAAAAAGGAAATTCACAGAAGGAATAATCCCACTTCTGACACCACTAAGATGTGGCCGTGTGAATGTGCACTCTAGGGCTGCAGCTATCGATTATTTTAGTAATCGAGTATTCTACTGATTTTTCCATCGATTAATCGGGTATTCGGATAATAAGTATGTTTTCTTTATTAAAGAGCAATACTAAATATACAAGAGAAAATAAGACAGCCCTCTTAAAATGAACAACTAATTTGTTTCCTTTTTAGAAAAATTAACATATTTATTGCTGAAATTGCATACATTCATATCTGTGAAAACTAAACCCATTTAGTACATTCCATTGCCATATTACATTCAAAATGCAATATAGGCCTAATACAAATGTATAAATATGAAACATTAATAAAAACAGAAAGAATAATTTCAAAGGTAAACAACTAACTTCAGCTTATGCATGATGCATTTAGTTTATCTAAATTAGTTTTAGTTTCTTTTTTTACTATTAATTAGTAATATATTTGTCCACATAAAAATACAGAGTTACCCGGACTTTTATTTTGGCAGGTCGTCGGAAGATGCTTATTTTTTAGTGCGTTAGCTTCACTCAGTAAAATGTTCTGAAATAAACTCTCAGAGCAACTCCGGAGATGAAATTCATGTGTTCATGTCCTCATAAAGCGCAGACGCAGACAAATTCATGAGCATCACGCGTGTAGCACGTTAAACTGTGCAGTTCAATCACCCAGACACGCAGAACAGACAGATGGCATGTGTAAATAACATGATTCGGCGTCCACAAGTCCGCATCTAGGTTTATGGACTCAATAAAGCCGGAAAACAAGTTTCACTCGCAAAATAGACTAAAACCAAGTAAAATAGAAGTTCACCATTTCAATAGCTATCACTTTTTTATCAGTGTAGCGAGGAAGGCGGGACGAGAGCCGTGGGGCAGGAAGGCGGGGCCGGTGGCGTGAGTGATAATGAGTATCAGCTGTACGCGCACCGGTCCCACATGCCTCACGGGGAGCTAGGGAGCATAAGAGGACGAGCGACAGGACGACGAGAGAGGACTGGGCCCGGAAATAGGTTAAGTTTGTTTATGTGTTTGTGTGGCCGGCAGTCGACCGTGAAGTGGCTGCCGGCCTGTTATTTGCTGTTTATTTTTTATTTATTTTTTAATTAAAGTTTTATGAATGTTCGCCGATTCCCGCCTCCTTCCTTCGCTACATTGAACTTTGTTACATTGGTGCCGAAACCCGGGAGGAAGGAGGGACATGCTGTCGAAGAGCCCTCGCCGCCGAGCGGCCTCGCGGTGCTGAGGAGTTCGGGCAGCGCGGACGAGGGACCCCCTGGCCTGTGAGGGGCGATGGGGGTATGTAGCGAGGAAGGCGGGACGAGAGCTGTGGGGCAGGAAGGCGGGGCCGGTGGAGTGAGTGATAATGAGTATCAGCTGTACGCGCACCGGTCCCGCATGCCTCACGGGGAGCTAGGAAGCATAAGAGAATGTAACAAAGTTCAATGTAGGGAAGGAAGGAGGCGGGAACCGGCTAACATTTAAACAATAAACTTTAATCAAAAATAAACAAACAATAACACGGAAGTAAAAGGCCGGCAGCCACCTCACGGTCGACTGCCGTCCACACAAACATAAATAAAACTTAACATTTCCGGGCCCGGTCCTCTCTCGTCGGCAGTCCCGTCGCTCGTCCTCTTATGCTCTCTAGCTCCCCGTGAGGCATGCAGGACGCATTCCTGCCCCACGGCTCTCGTCCCGCCTTCCTCGCTACAGTAATATTAAGCTTAAAGATAATATTTATTAATCTTTGTCAATAAATATCTGCTTTGAATCCTCTACATTGAGTTGAAGTCTTTGGTTATTTATGTCATTTACTTCAGTAGCCTATCTGAATAAAGAGTCTGATGCTGATGTACAGCACTGTGTTAAGTTTTATTAATCGTCATATTTTGTATAATACATATTTAACTAGAAAATTATTTAAATTATGCATAAAATTGAATCTTTAATGCACAGATTAAATCACAAATTAATTTAATCCTCCATGCAAGGGACGATGTGTTTAAATACAATTATAAAAACGATTTTAACTGTTTGGTTGTTGGGATGTACTCGTCACGTCCCATAAACGTTATTTGGTACGTCGTGGCAACGAATATGGTCCGGTCGTCACTGTGGTAGCTGAGCGGACCCATTGGAAGTGGCATTATTCCTCGTTGATGAACTAGACCGTTATGGGAAGCTTCGTGGATATAAACTACTACATCTGAAATGTATTCAGGCTGGATTTGTTGTCAGTCAAACATTTATTAAATATTCTGTATCCGTAAGCACAACTCAGAAGAGAAATCACTCTCTTGATTTTGGCTACACTGTAAAAAAGAAATCCCGTTAAAAAACGGATAAAGTAGTTGCAGAAAATTACCAGTACATTTTCCTTTATTTTATGGACATTTCCGTTAATGCTAAAATGCAATTTAATGCAGTGCAAAATGTAAAATACAGGTAAAACAACTGTAAAAATGAATACAGAAAATTCCTTCATATTAATACAGTATATTGTGCCCTATTTTTACGGATTTTTTTAGTGTAGCGTACAGCGGGCCGTGGTTCGAAAACATGACATTTTACCTATGTCCAGCTAGAAAACATGTCACTTTCACGTAATAGATTAATGTGTAATTATTATGAGACGTCATATTATCCCTTTACTACGGTGGCGTATTTGCTGCCACTTACATTTTATTTTTTCCACTCAAATACGTTGTTAAAACTAAATAATATGTCATTAAAATGAGATAATATGTCAGTTAAAACGACATATTATTTCGTTTAAATGACATATTATCTCGTTTTAACGACATAATTGAGTGGAAAAATACGTGGCAGCAATACGCCACTGTACGAATCCGCTAAACTCACTATTCTAAATTTCCACATATCAGATCTGCTTCCATTTGTTTTTAAACTATATCATGTTTTCATTAATAGATCATTTATAGCATGTTGTGCTTTATTATATGTAAGGATGGCTGTTGCCGTACGTAATTAAACGTATTAATTTGTGATAAAATAAAAACTACTGAAACGAATGTGTTTTCCCCATGTTAAAAATGTGTGTTCGACACAGATTACCTGTTGCTGGGTCAAGGATTGAGAGGTTTGGGAACCCCCTGCTAATAAGGACAAACATTCAAGTAAGTTATACAGGGGAAACAGATGGAAAAATAATATCTTTAAAAAAATCTTACTTTCCCTTATTATACGGGCATTGCCAGATAGGCTACAAATATACAACAAACTTTCTAAATTTTGTTTTGAACTCATGAAACTACAAAGTTGTGACTTTTTCCATTTATTTGAGTTTTCTATCAAGTATCAAAATGTAATTAATCTTGCAATAGACGATAGCAACGGCATGTCGAGAACAATAAGGACGAATATATAGCATCAAAGTGCAATTAAGCGCAAAATGTTTGGTACATGTATGACTTGAACAGACATTTTCAAATATTTTCATCGTTTATTACAAATAAATACCTTTACAATCAGATATGTGACAGGGAAAAAGTTCAGCGAACAGCAGTCCCGAACCCACAACGACATGAAGTAGGTAACAGACGCTCTACGCCACTGGAGAAGTTGATGTTCGTGTGCGTTTCTTACACTTTGTCTATTCCAATCTGAAACTGATGGGCGGAGTTGTTAGAAATTGCCTCTGCTTACAAAGCAACAAAATTGACTTTGGCAAAAAGTGGTGGGGACATGACTCACCCGTCCACCCGCAAATTACGCCTATGGAAATATGCGTTATAATTTAAGCATTCGAAATGCCACGTGTTATGCATTGCAAAGTTAGGAAACGCGAATGTAAACTGTATTTGCAGACGCGTTTCAAACGCATTGATAATAATGCTTGCGTAGACTTCAGTGAAATGCGCTTGTTTCTCTCGGCGTTCTGAGCTGGTTTGTGCGAGTCTCATTGACAAACAACTCAAGTTCTTATCAGCTCCATCCAGCGCATTTACAATAAATGTGATCACTAGTGGATAATTTCACGCGCTTCCATGTCCAAGTGTATTCTTCCAAGTGTCTCATAGCAGACCTGTTGTTGTGCAGTTTCTGTTCATGTGTGCAAAGACATTTTAGAAATCTCGACCGAATAATGTTTTACGGCAATGTCCCTAATAAAGAGTATGTAGGCTATGTGTGGTAACCCTATCTACATACAGTTAGGGTGATATTAAATGACTAGATTGCCTTCTCTATGCAACTTCGTCAACCTCGTTTCGTTTGGTCACACCACAAGGTGTCCCTGTGGCCTCAAAGCTTCAGCACCGCCGCTCTGAGATCGATTGCTAATGTCTGAGGTGAAACACGCCCCCACTCATTAGCATACAGACAAAGAAATACATAAATAAATAAATGTAAAAATAAATAAATGTAGGAATAAATACATACATACATGAATAAATGTGGAAATAAATAAAAATGGAAATAAATAAATGTATAAATAAATAAATGAAAAAATAAATAAGCGTGAAAAAATATATAATTACCCATAAATAAGGAAATAAAAGTATAAATACTCATTTATTTTTGATTTTTTACATTTCTTCATGGATTTATTTTTGTATTTATTTATTTTTAATATTGTCACTTTTGGAATTCCATACATGTAGCTTTATGTAGTCAGAAACAGCACTAAGATCTTTCCTTATGAATTTGGTTTAAATATGTTCAAATTAGAAATCAGGGTGTTACTGCAGTAATTACAAAAACGATCAAATAACTTCATAACACCAAACTAAACCAAACTTTGAATAAAAGCATATAATTTTGTTTTATGTGTTTTTTTTGTTCCATCTAACTGGTCAAATATTTGGTCAAATATTTTTCCTCTATTTACCACTGACCATTATTTAAATCTGCTATGTATTTAAAAGCAACCCTTCTATATTATATTTTGCAGCCCAATGATGGTGGAGAATACTGCTGTACTTACTAAATGGTTAACATAATATAAATAATACTGTATGTACAGTAATGTTTATTACAATGTTTTTACCCTGTTAAAAGACCAGTCCCTACCACCAACGTTATGAACTTTTGTCCCTCTTAAGAATGCTCCCACTACTGTATCTGATTTGAGTGATGAGATTTTACATTCGTGTTTCGCCTTCAATAACATATACTTCGCTGTAAAGCTGTATGATTTTCTTTTGACAAATGTGAACATGCTTGTCTCGCTTTCCTTTCACAGATAGACAGAGAAGTCATCCTGCTTATGGAAGATGCAGAACTAGCAAAGTATCTTCCTTCATATGGAGACAGGATTGCCCTTACATATTTTTGCAAGCATCAGACACCATCTACATAGCGAAAACTGGGTCTTTTTGAGAAATTAAGAGAGAAAATGAAGATCCAAGCTCTCAATGACTTTTCCTCGGTTGACGTGGATGACCTTCTGGACATCTTGAACACTTATGAATGCAGGAGAAGCTTCCTCTCTACCTGGAATAATTGACGAAATTGCTCACAAAGAACTCATACAGAAACCAACATTTCTAATTGATTGTTGGAGGGAAGTGACAAAAGGCCAGATCTCTCTAAGTCGTGAAGAAATGTTAAAACTAGGATCTGAAGCCTACAACGAGAAAAGTAACTGGGCTGTTGAAGTTCCCACAAGGTCTGGCAGAAAATCAGGCTGAGGTTGCCAACCACCTGAAAATGTATATCAGGGAAATTGCTGAAAACAAGCTCAGCAGATTTTTGAGATTCTGTACCAATTCCGATTTAGTGGTTGCAGAGGCTATTCTGGTGGAGTTCACCTTCCAGACAGATTTTACTAGAAGGCCAATTGGACGTGCTTGTGGTATGGTCCTAGAACTCTCTGACTCCTATGACAATTGCCCACAGTTCCGTGCTGAATTTTACTGTGTTCTGGAAAGTAACATCTGGGTCATGGACATTGTGTAGCTGTTAACACACACACATGCACACACACAGCTGGACAGTTGTAAACTCTTGTCTTTCCCAATAAACCACACATGCACAGAGCCAATGCCAATAAAATTCTAAAAGGATTCTGAAGGAAAATCAAGTACACATTCTTAAATGCTTTTTTAGAGCTTTGTTAAAAATACACTGTATATGTTGTGTATGTTTGTTATGTTTACACATTGATTCAAATTTACATGATTGAATGTAGCATTACAGGTTCATACTCAAGCTGAGCAGCATTACACTATGCAACGCAGAAAACTCGTGCACTGTTTTGGGCAATTATATAATGTGTTTTGGTAACGTGTTATGTTAAAATATTGATTCTTATTCATATACTTACAGTACATGCAATGTTACATAATGTTCAAGTAGTAGGTACATAACAGGGTTTATTGCAGCCTTTTGAAATGCTAGTCACTGTAAGGCTTGCAGTGTGCTTACTGTTTGTACCTGGCAGTCTACCTGGTGTTGTTTTAAATGGTATGATTGTTGAATCTGAAATGTGCATTTGTATTAAATATTTTGCATGTATTGCCTCTACTAGTGCACAATTAGTTTTTTGATAGCTGTTTGTTACTGGTGTACTGTAACTCCGTTTGTATAAGCATACACCACATCTTTTTTCTTGAAAGGTTTATTACACTTTATTACACAAAGTCAAAGACACATTAATTGAATTCAATTTTATTTATATAGCGCTTGTCACAATGTGCATTGTTCCAAAGCAGCTTTACAGGAGAAAATAGGAAAAACACAAAAAAAGGTCAAACACAGCACAGTGCATGTTGTTTATAGAACAAGCAAGATTATTCTAGTAAATAATATCTAATAAATGCAGTTAAATGCAAACTCCCGGTGGTTTATTTAGCATATTTTGCATTAAGTGAATGCTTGGCTGAAAAGATGTGTCTTTAATCTAGATTTAAATTGGCAGAGTGTGTCTGACCCTCAAATAGTATCGGGAAGGCTATTCCAGAGTTTAGGTGCTACGTTTGAGAAAGCTTTACCCCCTTTGGTGGATTTAGTTATTCTAGGTGTTATCAAAAGTCTGGAGTTTTGAGATCTTAGAGAGCGTGATGGGTTGTAGTGTGGTAGAAACTCTGTTATGTACAGTAGGTAAGGGCTAAACCGTTTAAGGCTTTGTAAGTAATTAAAAGAACTTTAAAGTCAATACGATACTTAATGGGTAACCAGTGAAGGGTTGATAACGTTGGGGTTATGTGATCGTATTTTCTGGACCTGGTTAGAACTCTGGCAGCTGCATTCTGAACTAACTGTAGTTTGTTTATTGATGATGCAGGACAACCACTAAGCAGTGCATTACAGTAGTCAAGTCTTGAGGTCACAAATGTATGAATAAGCTTTTCTGCATCAGCAATACATAAAATATTTCGCAATTTGGCAACATTTCTAAGGTGGAAGAAGGCTGTTTTTGTGACATTCGAGATGTGATTTTGAAATGACAGGTTGCTGTCTAATATAACGCCTAGGTCTTTAACTGTATTTGTTGGAGTAACAGTGCAGCCTTCATGTTGCAGGTTATAATCCGAAATATTCTGCTCACGTGTCTTTGGTCCGATAAGTAATATTTCTGTTTTATTAGAATTTAAAAGAAGGAAATTACAAGTCATCCAATGTTTTATATCTTCGATGCACATTGCCAATTTGGATAGCTGGAAGGAATCATCTGGTCTTGATGAGATATATAGCTGAGTATCATCAGCATAACAGTGGAAGCTAATTCCATGTTTTCTAATAATGTTTCCAAGGGGCAGCATGTATATGGAGAATAGCAAGGGTCCTAAAACCGATCCCTGACGTAATCCATAATTTACTTGCGTTAGATTTGATGATTCCCCATTTAAATGGACAAATTGATGTCTGTCTGATAAGTAAGATCTGAGTGCCTGTCCCTGAATACCGGTATAACTGTGTAAGCGATCTAGAAGTATTTTATGGTCTACAGTATCGAACGCAGCACTAAGGTCAAGCAGGACTAGAAGTGAGATGTTACCTTTATCTGATGCTATAAGCAGGTCGTTTGTAATTTTAACGAGCTCAGTTTCAGTACTATGATGCGGTCTAAAGCCTGACTGAAATTTTTCGTGTATGTCAGTATTTTTAAGAAAGAGCACAACTGAGTGGACACTACTTTTTCTAGTATTTTAGACAGGTATAAGGGACAGTGTAAAAGATAGTTTTTTCTTGTTTTAAGATCTATCATTTCATTGTAATACAAACATTAAAACTTTATTCTAGATATTCTCTAGTATCTCATTTCTTAACAGAGTGTACAGTTCAGCTGCATGGTATAGGTCCACAGGAGCAGTCAATCCTTTTTCTTCCATAAGAATTACACAGAGCTGAAATACAGTCTCGTCACATGGGTACTGCCCCTTTGGGGTGCATTCCTCTTTCTAAACAGCCACTTCTTCAGAGAGAACAGATTTGAGTTTGTCTTCCCCAGCACCATAAAATTCTGGCATAGAGAACATCAGAACTGGGCAAACTCCGGACATTCCTTGGCCTGGTCGTAGTCTTATTTGGTGGGTGATCCATATTCGCACAACTTCATCTAGTTCTTCATCAAATTTGTTACTGCTAAACTGAATCTACATTAGCCTACCGAACAGCTCAATTCATCTCTTTATCTATACCGTTTAAAATGTTGTAATGTTGTGGTTGGCCTGTATGAGATGTGATCGACTTCTAATTAATAATTTACAGATTATCTCACACTATTAACTAGAATACTATGCGTACCTGGACTAGGTTGAGGAAGCAGAACTGTATTAGGTTTTTGTCCAAGAAATCACCAGAGAAATGTCCATCGTCTCTGAGGGTCTGCTAGATGTCCATCCATAGCTCTGCACTTTGTTTACACAGGATTCCCCACTATGCCTCTATGAGCTGGTTTGCCGTGCTGCATCCATACATGAAACTTTTTTCACCTGTGTAACTGTCCGTGTGGTTCCTGCGCAAGCATATGTGCATATGTTTGACATGTCCGTTTTCCGTTCCTGGGTCGGTGCGCAATCGTTCGGGACAACCACCAAGCCCGGTGTCACGAGGGTGAGGGAACAAGGACAGAGGACCCAGACGCAGACAGCGGGTAAGGGGTTAACAAGACATTTAATAAAATATAAATACAAAACAAAGACCCACGTGGGGGTAACATAACAAAACAGGAGGGTATAAAACATGACTAGACTAACTACACTTAAACAAGACTAAAGTTAAACATTTAACATAACTAAACTAACAAGAACTCACCAAACAGGACACACACGCAACAGTACAATGAACCAGCACAGGACAATGAAACAAGAGGACTATATAAAGGGGACTAAATCAAGAAGGGGACAGGTGCGGGACATGAACTAATTAACAAGCAATAACGAGACAAAAGGGCGGGAACAGAGACGCCACACCGGAGAGAGGGAGCATATGGAAGGCCAAAACTGTCTCTCTCCACATAAAACAAGAGGTTCTGTCATGGCTCTGCCACAAGATCAAGAAAAGCAAGACAAGATGGGGCAGAACCATGACAGAAGCCCCTCCTTAAGGAGCAGCATCCTGATGCTCCTCAAGGAACAAACAGGACTAGACAGACTGTGACAAAACAAAACATAACCATACATAACCAAAAACGTGATACATAGAAAAAAACTCCAACAAGACATGGCGCCGGCTGGATGGCCGGCTGGACAACACTTGGCGCCGGCTGGATGGCCGGCTGGACAACACATGACGCCGGCTGGAAGGCCGTCTGGACAACACATGGAGCCGACTGGATAGACGGCTGGACAGTACATGACGCCGGCTGGAAGGCCGGCTGGACAGTACATGGCGCCGGCAGGAAGACCGGCTGGACAGTACATGGCGCCGGCTGGATGGCCGGCTGGACTGGACATGGCGCCGGCTGGATGGCCGGCTGGACAATACATGGCATGGCTGGAAGGCCGACTGAACAGGACATGGCGCCGGCTGGATGGCCGGCTGGACAGGACATGGCGCCAGCTGGATGGCCTACTGGACAGGACATGGCGCCGGCTGGATGGCCGGCTGGACAGGACATGGCGCCAGCTGGATGGCCGGCTGGACAGAACATGGCGCCGGCTGGATGGCCGGCTGAACAGGACATGGCGCCGGCTGGATGGCCGGCTGGACAGTACATGGCACCGGCTGGAAGGCCGGCTGGACAATACATGGCGCCGGCTGGAAAGCAGGTTGGACAATACATGGCTGGGAGGCCGGCTGGAAGGCCGGCTGGACAATACATGGCTGGGAGGCCGGCTATCACCGGCTGGGCAGGCCTGGATGCCGACGAGACGGGACGGGAAGTCGGTGACTGGGCAGCGCTCTCTGGCGGCTGGGCAGCGTTCTCCGACGGCTGGGCAGCAAACAAGAACAGGAACAACACAAACACATAGGGTGTCGACTTCGACAGGCCTGGTTACCAGCTGGGATGCCGGCAGGGATCTGTGGCAGGAACAGGACACCGGCGGGCTCGACCCTGGAGGGGAACCCGATGACCTCAACCCTGGAAGGGAGCCCGGCGGTCTCGATCCTGGACGGGGTTCGGCAGTCTCGACCCTGGAAGGGAGTCCGGCGGTCCCGACTCTGGACAGGAGCCCGGCGGCCTCTACCCTCGAAGGGAGTCCGGCGGTTTCAACCCTGGAAGGGAGCCCAGCGGCATCAACCCCTCCCACTGAGATCCCTCTGTCTGCTGGGTCCAGAAGGGTTGGTTCATTCTGTCACGAGGGTGAGGGAACAAGGACAGAGGACCCAGACGCAGACAGCGGGTAAGGGGTTAACAAGCAATAACGAGACGAAAGAGCAGGAACAGAGATGCCACACCGGAGAGAGGGAGTATATGGAAGGCCAAAACTGTCTCTCTCCACATAAAACAAGAGGTTCTGTCATGGCTCTGCCACAAGATCAAGAAAAGCAAGACAAGTGGGCAGAACCATGAAACCCGTTACAATGGAATGTACTGTTGCAAACTTTGGGTCGCTGTTTATTGTACGCTTCCACCACAACACAAACGATGCAGCCATCAATGCCATTATTGCAATATCTATATGCAGGAGTCTTCAACTAAAATTGCTTGAGGTCCAGTAAACAACCCTCCTTCCAGTCGAGGTCCGGACAATTAAATACCTAAAATACATGAATTGATGGTTTTTGCAGACCAAAGAAATAAACATGTCTTTTCATATCTATACAACGGCATAACAATGTCTGACAACAATATAATGAAGGAAAATGTGCAAAATGCCATAATCTCTAAACCTGCATTGAACATACATTCATTTCAACATTATACAACTTTAAAAGAAAACTAAAGTGTTGTTTTCTGCTGAACTGAGATGTAACAAATAGCACATCAAGTTGCGACTGATCATCATCTGATAACATTTCAGCTCTTCTTGTGGCTGTTGCAGCTGAAAGGGGGTTAGTTTAATATTTTCTTTTAGTTCATGTCTTTATTTTCCTCTAAAGTGTTTCACACGCAGGCTCCATTCACTCTTTTACTATTTTCCCATCAGTAAAGGGCTTGTTATGTTTTCCTAAGATCCACTGTATTCTTAGCCGAACATTCGCTCGTTGTTGGGCGGTAAGTGAGTGAGGGAGGACCCATGTAGATCGCTACTACTGGGCTTTGAGCTAATATATTTTCCGTGTCCTTACCCGGACTGCTGCTTGTAAGTTTCTTCAAAGTGTCTCTGTCTAATTTCATAATGCCGTTTAAAGTTTCCACTTTTGACAACCAGCAACAGACTCTGAGCAAATGAGACAAACCGGTCTCGTGCATCTCGATGCAGGAAGAATAAATGCAAATCTCTCGACCCATTCATCTCGGAAAACATGGTTTTCAGCTCAACTTTTCTAACTTTTGAATAGGACATTGTTTTTCAGTCACTGACAGTTACATCTGTCTACGCGCTGTGCAGCGAGTCTGTCCCGGCTCTCTTCTCTCGTCGAGACGTCGACGTCTGAACGTGGCAACAGTGCGCAATGCATATGTTAACTGTCCGTGGCGCCGTAGGACCCAAACTGCTACTGAGCGGACCTTGATGTGCCTGGTATAAATTTGATTGCATTATAAAATAATGTTAGGCGTTCATTTATTTATTGTGTCAAAAGGCTTTGAGGTCCGGACGGATGCATCTCGCGGTCCGCATCCGGCTATGTGTGTATGTAAGTATGTACAAGTACTTAAGAATAGACTATTGTAGTACAAGGTATGTGCTATATACAGCAGAATGAAACATAATTTGCAGAAACAGTTTTATAAAAAATAGATCGTGTATTATCTGGAGGATAATTAATTATGCAATTAATTATTATTGCACAGAGTTATTAATTGCATGGTGGGTAAAAAACATTTAACTGTTCAAGAGGTAGATGGCCTGAAGGAAGAAGCTGTTTTTGTGTCTGGTTGTTTTGGTGCTCAGTGCTCTGTAGCGCCGACCAGACGGCAGCATTGTGAAGAGATGATGGCTTGGATGTGAGAGGTCCAGGGTGATTTTCTGAGCCCTTTTCCTCACTCTGGATGTATACAGTTCTTGGAGGGTGGGCAGGGGAGCACCAATGATCTTCTCAGCAGTCCGAACCATCCTCTGTAGTCTTCTGTTGTCTGACTTTGTGGCTGAGCCAAACCAGACAGTGATGGATGTGCAGAGGACAGACTCTTTGACTGCTGAGTAAAACTGTTTTAATAGAGTTTGTGGTAGGTTGAACTTCTACAGCTGATGTAAGAAGTACAACCTCTGCTGGGCTTTTTTAGCAATGGAGCCAATGTGATTGTCCCACTTCAGGTCCTGAGAGATGGTGGTGCCCAGGAACCTGAATGACTCCACTGCTGCCACAGTGCTGTTCATGGTGGTGAGAGGGGGAGTGCAGGGGGGTTTCTCGCCTCCACTGTTTTAAGCGTGTTCAGCTCCAAGCTGTGAGTGCGCGCTCGCTACTCCGACTGTGTGCGCTCTGTGGGAATATTTTTTAGATAAAAGTATGATTTAAATATCAATATAATCAATAAGTGTTTTCTTTCATTTGTTTCATTAAGCTGTGTGTTTTTGTCATGTGCTTTCTATTTCACTCAGTGGAAAGTACTGGGGCAAACAAAGAAAACAGAGAAAGTTGGGGGTTGGAGTCGTAAATTATCTAGATAAACACACACACATATAAAGAGTCACAAAGAAAAATAAATGTTATGAATCAATCCACTGTATATGTTCTAAGTATAATCATGAGTTGTGATGTGTTTTAATGAATCATAGGATTAAGAAACAACGCTATATAATTAAAAACATTAGATGATTAAGTGTTTTCTTTTTACTAAAAGAATGTTAAGAATGTTGGTGTGTTGTCCGGCCACAATAAACTGTTTTTAGGAGACCACTCCTTGGGGGAGGGTGCCCCTGGAGAACATTCCTCAATACTAGAGACCGACCACAGGATGTATGTTTTGAGAAGGTTTTATTTTTCAGGAACTACGCAGATAAACGTGGCGTATGGTGATTGGTGGAAAGGGAGCNATATGACGTTCATCTGGGCCTGGCGGAATCTCTCCCTACCTCGGGATGGGCATCCCGAGGCGAGGGCAGAAAGAGAATAATTAGCGTAGCTGCTGTTCATTAGCTATGTATTAGTGAATGCTTGGCTGAAAAGATGTGTCTTTAATCTAGATTTAAATTGGGAGAGTGTGTCTGACCCTCGAATAGTATCGGGGAGGCTATTCCAGAGTTTAGGTGCTACGTATGAGAAAGCTCTACCCCCTTTGGTGGATTTAGTTATTCTAGGTGTTATCAAAAGTCTGGAGTTTTGAGATCTTAGAGAGCGTGATGGGTTGTAGTGTGGTAGAAGCTCTGTTATGTAGGTAGGGGCTAAACCGTTTAAGGCTTTATAAGTAATTAAAAGAACTTTAAAGTCAATACGATACTTAATGGGTAACCAGTGAAGGGTTGATAACATTGGGGTTATGTGATCGTATTTTCTGGACCTGGTTAGAACTCTGGCAGCTGCATTCTGAACTAACTGTAGTTTGTTTATTGATGATGCAGGACAACCACTAAGCAGTGCATTACAGTAGTCAAGTCTTGAGGTCACAAATGTATGAATAAGCTTTTCTGCATCAGCAATACATAAAATATTTCGCAATTTGGCAACATTTCTAAGGTGGAAGAAGGCTGTTTTTGTGACATTCGAGATGTGATTTTGAAATGACAGGTTGCTGTCTAATATAACGCCTAGGTCTTTAACTGTATTTGTTGGAGTAACAGTGCAGCCTTCATGTTGCAGGTTATAATCCGAAATATTCTGCTCACGTGTCTTTGGTCCGATAAGTAATATTTCTGTTTTATTAGAATTTAAAAGAAGGAAATTACAAGTCATCCAATGTTTTATATCTTCGATGCACATTGCCAATTTGGATAGCTGGAAGGAATCATCTGGTCTTGATGAGATATATAGCTGAGTATCATCAGCATAACAGTGGAAGCTAATTCCACGTTTTCTAATAATGTTTCCAAGGGGCAGCATGTATATGGAGAATAGCAAGGGTCCTAAAACCGATCCCTGACGTAATCCATAATTTACTTGCGTTAGATTTGATGATTCGGCATTTAAATGGACAAATTGATGTCTGTCTGATAAGTAAGATCTTAGTGCCTGTCCCTGAATACCGGTATAATTGTGTAAGCGATCTAGAAGTATTTTATGGTCTACAGTATCGAACGCAGCACTAAGGTCAAGCAGGACTAGAAGTGAGATGTTACCTTTATCTGATGCTATAAGCAGGTCGTTTGTAATTTTAACGAGCTCAGTTTCAGTACTATGATGCGGTCTAAAGCCTGACTGAAATTTTTCGTGTATGTCAGTATTTTTAAGAAAGAGCACAACTGAGTGGACACTACTTTTTCTAGTATTTTAGACAGGTATAAGGGACAGTGTAAAAGATAGTTTTTTCTTGTTTTAAGATCTATCATTTCATTGTAATACAAACATTAAAACTTTATTCTAGATATTCTCTAGTATCTCATTTCTTAACAGAGTGTACAGTTCAGCTGCATGGTATAGGTCCACAGGAGCAGTCAATCCTTTTTCTTCCATAAGAATTACACAGAGCTGAAATACAGTCTCGTCACATGGGTACCTCCATAACTGTAACATGTTGCCAACTTCGATGTACATAACATCAAACTACTGCAATAGTGTTTCGAAAGCATATACGCAGCAGTCTGAGTCTTGGCTGCGCGCACCTGGCCTAACATGCAGTGCGACACATGTCCCCGCAGTCATTGACGTTGTTTGTCATCACGAAATATGATTATTTTTATGCGTTTTAAAACGCCCATATAAACTTTCTATCGATTTCTCACGCGAAGTGCGCGTACAGTTCTCATACAGCGCAAGGCTACAAGCAAGTTCTCTATCGCGTCTTTTTGCACGTCTTATATAAGTTACTATGAAATACAAGGTTATGTCAAAACACATGAAAACAGTCCGTTATGTCTTAAGTGAAAGGAAACAGTCGGATATGTATCCCTATTGGATCAGTGAATTAAAGTGATTGTTGTTATTGCGGAATAAACCCCTTCAGTGTGATACAAGAAGACCCTCCTGTCATGATTCTGCCTCTTCATGTCATGTCTTTCTCGGTCTAGTGGCAGGATCATGACAGAGCCTCATGTTTTGTGTGGAGAGAGATGTTATTGTTGGTTCTGACATAACGTGCTCTCTCTGGTCTCGTCTTTGTCCCCGCCCTCTCGTTTCCTCATTATTGATTTTTTAATTATTTCATGCCCTACACCTGTTGCCCTATTGATTTGATTCCTTATTTAATGCCCCTGGTTCATTTTGATTCGTGTGGTTGAGTTCCTGTGTCTAGTTCAGTTCAGTTTAGTCTAGTCTAGTTATTTGTAATGTTGTCTCTAGTCTAGTTTAGTGTAGTTAGTCCGTGTTCCTGTTATCCGTCATGTTTTTACCTTTGTTCTTTGTATTTTACCCCCTCGTGGGTTTTTGTTTTGTCTTTTTATTAAATAAGTCTTATGTTAACCCCTTACCCGCTGTCTGCACCTGGGTCCTCTGTCCCCTCACACCCCGATCTTGACGCCTCCGCTTCACGTTTGTGTCAGGCTTATTCTCCTGCTGCATTGCATTATCCCTTACGTAGACTGCTGCTGTTTTTGTCATCAATGAAACAACAAAATACAAAATCATGAACTGCTTTTGACTAAAGAAGTTTTGTTTCTTTATTTTAAATTAGTGTGTTTATTTAATTCATACAGTGAAGAAACAGTGTTTCATTTCTACATTGTTCAGTTTCTTTGTTAAAATGCTAAATAACCCACTGTAATACTTGTCCACCAGCCAAGACAGGCAGCAAAAAACTAAAGTTATAGTCCATCGGTCCAGTCTCTGAATGTAGGCTATAAAGAGAATAAACACTTTCATGCAGCTGACTAATTATTTAAGTCATTTATTTATGATGGTGCCTTTTCCCATTTTAAATATATACTCATCCAAAAGAGTGGAAATGTGATGGCTGTGTTACTGTAAAATTGTTGCAAAAAATAACAAAACAAAAAAATCCCAGCTGCCATAAAAATTTAGACTTTTTAATAATATCATTAACTGGTTAAATTGTTACATTTTTACAGTGTAAAAATACTTTTAGAATAAATAAAGGTGGAGGGGATGGGGGTGCTGTGAGGGGCCTCCAAAATAATTTTTGCCTAGGGCCTCCAAATGTTTAGAACCGGCCCTGATGGGAATACTCGGGCTGTGATTGAATGCTGTGGATGTTAAACCTGAGCATCGGTGATCTACTAACTCCCAGTGAGGACTGAAAAGTGTTTATTTCCTCCATTGATGAAAATCCAACTTGGCTGTGTAGTCTACTTCTCCCAGACCACGTGGCGTTTCCTGTTTTATATTTTATTCATTGTGTGTATATGAGTGTATTTATTAGTGGCTGTGTGATTTTAAAAGCTTATATGCAAAGTTTATAACATTTATAATATGTATGCGCTGAGCATGGGAAAATGCTAAATGTATCATGTGCAATGAATTGTGTGTGCTCACGACTTCTACATGGGGAGTTTCGTAGTGCGGGGCATGGATTAACCACTAGGGTGTAGTGTAGGTACTGTGAATTGTATTTTATGTCGCCGTTTGTCCTGTGAAGGCATGCAAAGTAGATGTTTGTTGAACTTGATTATTTTAAATAACTAATTACCCAGATTAAATTGTCAATAAAAGTGATGTTCTTTACTAAAACCCTGGTGTGTCTTGTACTCCACAAATGTACTCTCTTGAAAGTTCATCCTCTTTAAGAGGTTAATTACAGTATGTGTATTCTTATTTTTATTAAAAACTAATAAATTAATAACATTTAATACTGGCATGTTTAAGGAAAAACTCAAAAACTTGTTCATTGGATGCATTGGAATCATTATGAGATTAGGCGATTTCCATTGTCAATAAGACACATCATCAGTGTTTGCCCACCACAGCTGCTGGAAGAGTCCTCATTGATGATGCCATGGCTGACTAGTGATGTAAATGTAGATAAGTATAAATTGCTTTGAAATTTAACTCACAAATGAAATGATCAGAACTGATGTGACTGTAAAGCACAAAAGCTGGCTTTTTACTTAGAAATTTATAGATAGAATATTTATATTATATCTTTGTGTCGGCCGGGATTACAAGCAGTTCTGTTTTAGCAATGTTCAGCTGCAGGTGATGGTCATTCATCCAGAGCGAGATGTCGGCTAGGCATGCTGAAATGCGTGCAGAAACAGTCGGATCATCAGGCTGAAATGACAGGTAGGGTTGTGTGTCATCCGCATAGCAGTGATGGGAAAAGCCACGTTTCCGAATGACAGAGCCTAGGGATGTCATGTATATAGAAAGTAGCAACGGACCAAGCACTGAGCCCTGATAATACTAAAACATAATACTGTGAAGCCAAATTGTGGGAAGGGTTTTATACTGTACAATGACATTACAGTATGGATAGTATACTGTAAAAAGAAGTCGCAGTACAGTCATATTACTGTAAGGTACATATACAGTTAAGCTGCTGTAAGGGGGCACTTACAGTAAGTCACTAGTGCTGCCAGTGAATTACCGCAAAAATGCAATGAAAAGTCTAACAGTGTAGCATTAAAAACAACCTGAGAAAATCTCTTCTGTGGTGTTTTTATGTGCCAAGTAAGTTTTAACACGTGTTATCCGACCACGCTCTCGTTTAACTTTCACCTCATCTGTTCTTTTCTTTCCTTTCCTTGTCCATAGAACTACACCATTTTTAAACATTTATCCAAACGAAAAATTAAGAGATAAGTAATTTAATTTGAGTAATTAATTGGTTTGGGGCTTATTTGTGTTTTGTAAATATTCGTTTATGAAAGGTGATTAGAAAGTGTAAATGCGCCAAAGTGTATCCACCTGATTAAAATGATCTTGTGAATTACATGTATTTTGTTATATCTGCGAGTTAAAAAATAATTGAATACATAATATTGTAAAGGGGAAATATACATATAAAACACAAACGTAAATAAACTGCTGAAAATAAGCTCAATATTAATGCTTCGTATTTAAATTCTATTAATCAAAACTATGCACAATATAAAACACGGTCAATTTAAGAACAAAGCAAGGTCAATGTCAATGTTACATTAGCTTTACAATAATTAACAACATGTTGAATTGTACATGAAAGTTGGCTGAGACTGTTTTGCGGGCTGTGCGTGGTATTCTGTCCCGTGGGCTCATGGGATATAGAAGTATCTCAAGAATCCGTCGCTGAATACTTCAGAATCTGGGCATAACCAGTAAGCCATCCGGGAATTTCCCACCTACTCTTAAGAGTACTGACGATACGCAAGTAGGCGTTTTCGGACGCACCATTAGTATACGCACATCCACATCTCGCGAGAAATAGTCCACCACCCGGGTATTTCTTGCCTACTGTTTTGTGAATACTGAAGATTCGGACATACTATTCGTTCGCCTACTGCTTTTTGCCTACAATAGTAATTAAGTATTTTCCATTTCGGACTCAGCCCAGATTTTATATGTCTATGGTAATACACTTAAAGAAATTCAATTTTAAATTTTAACGGTGTACAGTATATATTATTATACAAAAAAGATTTGTAATGGTTACCAATACATGTGCATTATGTGCACAAAGACAAGTGAGCAGAATATTTCGGATTATGACCTGCAAATTGAAGGCTGCACTGTTATTCCAACAAATACAGTTAAAGACCTTGGCGTTATATTAGACAGCAACCTGTCATTTAAAAATCACATCTCAAATGTCACAAAAACAGCCTTCTTCCACCTTACAAATGTTGCCAAATTGCGAAATATTTTATGTGTGGCTGATGCAGAGAAGCTTATTCATGCATTTGTGACCTCAAGACTTGACTACTGTAATGCACTGCTTAGTGGTTGTGCTGCAACATCAATAAACAAACTACAGTTAGTTCAGAATGCAGCTGCCAGAGTTCTAACCAGGTCCAGAAAATACGATCACATAACCCCAATGTTATCAACCCTTCACTGGTTACCCATTAAGTATCGTATTGACTTTAAAGTTCTTTTAATTACTTATAAAGCCTTAAACGGTTTAGCCCCTACCTACATAACAGAGCTTCTACCACACTACAACCCATCACGCTCTCTAAGATCTCAAAACTCCAGACTTTTGATAACACCTAGAATAACTAAATCCACCAAAGGGGGTAGAGCTTTCTCATACGTAGCACCTAAACTCTGGAATAGCCTCCCCGATACTATTCGAGGGTCAGACACACTCTCCCAATTTAAATCTAGATTAAAGACACATCTTTTCAGCCAAGCATTCACTAATACATAGCTAATGAACAGCAGCTACGCTAATTATTCTCTTTCTGTTTCTGCCCTCGCCTCGGGATGCCCATCCCGAGGTAGGGAGAGATTCCGCCAGGCCCAGATGAACGTCATATGCCCATCCACAACTAGAGATTACGCCAGCTACATCGGAAAATCCCGTGCCATCCTCCTGCGAGAGCCTGCGGACTGACTGACAACCCAGCTCCATCCAAGGCAATTCCATCACCACCCAAGAAAAAGGCGACCATCTGGCCGGCCCAGCTCAGACAATTCCATCCCCAACCGAGAGCAAAGACGGACTACCTGTCACATAAATGCTAAATTTACAATACTTGGTATTTAATGCTAAACTTACATCACACGACAGCAGTTTGAAGTTATGGCTGCACTCAGTGACTTTGATTGGAGGTAGCTGGGTGGGTGTTGTAGGGAGTGGGGGGGCTTGTTGGTTGTGGTTCGGGGCGTTTCATTTGTTGGGACTGTGTGGGTCTGGTCTGGTTGGTCTTGTTTTGTGGTCGATGTCGGACAACAGAGGAATAAAGTTAATTATGCCATTACTACTTTTCCCTGGTTGTTCCTCTGTTGTCTGTTGTTGATCGCGGAATGGGACCGGGTTGGACCTGCACGGTTTCGGCGGGTGGGGCTTCCTGGGTCGCGGCTCGTGGGCTCTCCCTGTTCTTCGTGGACGTTGCTCGGTGGCTTTGGTCGGGGTCACTGAGTGCAGCTATGACACGTCAGAGGAGATCTGGCCCTCCCGGCTGAGCCTGGTTTCTCCCGAGGTTTTTTTTTCTCCATTATTCAGCATTGGAGTTTGGGTTCCTCGCCACAGCAGAGCAGTGCAGTGTTGGCTTGCTCACCGGGAGACTGCATTTATTTATTTATTTATTCATTTATTTATTAGATATTATTTATTATAATGATCTTGCTTGGTCTATAAACACCATGCACTGTGCTGTGTTTTACCTTTCTGTGTTTTTCTTATTTGCTCCTGTAAAGCTGCTTTGGAACAATGCACATTGTGAAAAGCGCTATATAAATAAAATTGAATTGAATTTTGTGATAATGCTGAAACTAAACATTTATTTTTTCAATGTATGCATGTTGATGACTGGCTTTACCTAAAGGTTGTGTTACTTGGAAATGTTTCTCTACAAGACATTATATGGAACATGATGATGATTTTTTGCTTAACAACATTCTGATTTTAGGAAAAGTTAATATACATAAATCTAAGTTTATGAAAGTGAAAGCAGTGTTTTATGCCTTTCACAACGAGATTTTGTTATATTGTACATTCCTTCAATTTGTAAAAAACAAAGCAACCATCTTTTCGCCACAATAAAAAAATATGATTTGGAATACGTCATAAAATTATTCATGTAATGTGTAACAAAACCTGAGCACTGACATGGAGTTGAAAGTTTAATGCATCAGACTTCTCTGTCTAATAATCTTGCAAAATACAACCAAACCCCTTCTGATTTGATTATTAGTATTGCTAACAAAAGCACATTTTTTATGGTGTTAGTTAAAATCCTTTTTGTAGAACTCAACAGTAGTATTAGAGCATCAAGACATGTCCAGTTCTTGTAGGACAAGCAGCACTATAAACGTAGTCCACTCATGCTCCATAATTAAAGTCTACCGAAACCGTAGTTTGGTGAGGAATATCAAAATCTATGGAATATAAATTATTTCCCGCCACCATAGAACGCAAATCTAAATACTAGCACATAATCAATCTTTGTATGTCAAGATTTTATAGGAATCACACAAGAATGACAATTTACATCACTGACATCAACATTTTATCTCCATGTTGTCAAATATTGAGTATGCAGTGGTTACCGTATTTTAGAGTAAAATGATCATGACTGCTAGATTTAAGACCCAGTATATTACTAAACCTCTGAAGACAAACTCACAATTTGGCAACAGGTTCTATTAAGAGCCGAATACAATTCTAAGAATTTCAGAGTATCAAAAAAGTGGTCAAAATGGTTGTGCCTTTATATTTTCATTTCATTACAAATAGCTCATAACCGCACCGTCTGCTTTATTAATTTACTTTGTAAGGAGAGATATCATTGCAATCACGTGTCTTGACACAAACTTCGTCTTTGCGCATCCTAAAATGGCAGGTAAAGTGAGTAATAGGAAGCCGTCCAGCGCCGCACAGGTTTACTGACTCTTCCTATGACTGGTAATTTGTGAGCGTAGACACGAGGTGGAAGGGAAGTAAGAGGTGGGGTTGGAATAAAACTCGTCTGGAAGCGTCTACCCTGGCAACGGCGACCCATCTGACGTCCACCAATTATGAAAGTAAAGGCCGGAGGTCCAGCCTGAGGGGGTGGGAAACGGGCCTTGGGGAAAACTTCTCGGGATTGGCTTGTTGAACGGCCTGCTTGTGATGAAGAAGATCTGGAACGTGAGACTGAGGATGAAGAAGAGCGGGCAAATGATCTGCAAATAAGAGACCACAGGTAAGAAATGTACATGGCTCAAAATCTTTGCTGCAGATAAATAGCGTTTATTGTTCAACATAATTAACCAAGGTCAGAAAAATGCCCCAAAGGAAATAATTCGTTATTTATGTGAAATGTGTAATACAGTTATAAATTTGAAAGTGGATATATGAGGTGAAACCTTCGTGATTACTATGAGAATTAACTCTGTGAACTAAACTGGGACTAAGGTAAATAACAGTCAAAATCCTCATTTGATAGTGATTACTGTAGTCTACTGTAAACTATACTTTAGTGTAAGCCAGGGGTCTTCAACGTTTTCTGGGCAAGGACCCCTTAGATGAGATGGAGCAGGGACCCCCTTCTACTAAATGTGTAAGCAGAGCTATTTAAATAGAAACAACCTTTAGTCACAGCAATATTATGTTAAGACATTACATTAGCACTATTATGCATGTTATTGTTACACATACATACTTTTCTGTGTATTATTTTTATTGTTAATATAGATTGTTTGATTATTTTAAGGGATTTGCAGCATCATACGTTTTCATTTTACTGTGAGATGGACAATTAAACATTTACTTATCCTGAACCTTTTTTTTCATTAAGGCTTCAATGAAATAACTGACCCTGGTTAATGGCTCAAAGACTATTCTAGTGGAGGTAGAGATTGTCTCTGGATGCGAAAGAAATCAGTGCAGATGTTATTCTGTTGTAAAAGCATGCCATTTTATTAAGTTTAATTCTTTATTTTCCGCTTCTCTGTGTGTTGCAGAACACACCACTATTTTATCATTCTAAGCTCCGTTGTCTTTCTCATGGATCAGCGGCTGTTCGAGGACAATTCACAAGTTTTTTTTCTGCAGAGCATATCAGACTAAGGAGAGCAACATGCTACAAGTCCGCGTTATTTTTGGGGCAACTTGTTTGACGTGCACCATCAATACACGGTGCGCATTTCATTGACAAAAATATTATACGTGTTTAAAATCAGAGTTTACAATGTAGAAGTGGTGTGATGCCATTTACCTGTCAAATTAGCGCTTTACAGCTTTAACAAATTTGAACAGAAGTTCAGAAATATATGAGAATGCACTTTATTTGCACGCAACTCCTTTCATGCGTACTCTGAATTTATCGGAAGGGAGACAGAGAATGCACTGATTCTAAACCTACAGTCTTGAAAGAAAGATAGGTACTTATTTGATTTAGGCCCTACCGGTTTTTATGATGCAGATGTAACGTTTCTTCTATCGCTTCTGCTGCCTGAATGGATGTTTTTGTCTGCACGCAGGTTAAAACTGAAATGTGCGGGAGCTTCAATGTGACCGCGCGGTCGTGCATGTGTGCAGCTTAATGAGAACATTGGTTGTAATATTTCTGTACCCATGCTTTACATTTTTAACAAAAAGTTGCCTGTGAATAAACCGTAATTAGCGGACCCCTTGCAGTTGAAGACCCAATTGTGTAAGCCAACACAAAAGTTACTAACTAGCAATAAGATTTTTAAAGTGGAGTCAATTACATGAGTCTCCTGATTCCTACCTCCCTGGGGCAGTAGCAGCCAGACTGGGTGGTTGTTCTGTGTGAGGGCTTTCATCTTGTCGCGGGCTGATGTTCATATTGGCAGTCAGTTGGGGCATCTTTCGTGTACTTTCAAGATTGGTGGCACCACTAGCTGGCTCCTTCTTGTTATGAATTGGCTGACAGGACGATGCAGTTGGGATGCCAACTTGTGGTGGGTCAGTACTAAAACGCATAGCCAAACTGTCTCCAAAGAAGGAGTAGAGCTCACAGTACATAGCAGGAAGAGAAACAGGGGTCCAGTCCTCCCATGGGCAACCAGCTCCACCAGCATGTAAATGGCTTGCAATGCCAAGAGGGGGTTCAGAGATGGGTTCAGGAGGAGGGCTGAGACCAGGTGAACTTTCTCTGAAACCTACTGTTCTTGCAACAGATCCTTCTAAAGCGGCACTGCCTCCTCCAGCTGCTATGGTCAGACTATGTGCTTTCATCTTCAGCAAACGTTCTACTGCCACCTTCAAGAAGTAAAGGTAAGTGGTCACTGATAGATGACAGACCTTTCGCTTGTACAGAGTATTTGACAGAACAAAATCTATACTTTATGTGCTGTGTACTAATAGAGTCAATTAACTCTATAGATATACCCATTTTTATACCCTGGAATACTTAAGAGACCCTCCGCCGAAAACTGAAAATTCTTTCATGAATTACTCACCCTCAAGTCGTTCGTCAACCCTAGGACCTTCGTTTATCTTCAGAATGCAAATTTAGATAATTTTGAAGTGGTCCAGTTGTTTTTTATTTTAAATTGATAGCTTAAAAATGGGAAAACAGCTCCTTTTTTCAATTAAAAAAACGAAAAACAAGAATTTAGCACGACTTTTCATTTTTCGTTAAATAATAGAAAAATGAATAAACAGCTTGAATATTGGATCTCTACATGGAGGCGGGAATGAAACTACCCATTCTGCTGATTGGTCTGCTAAAGATCAAACCGCACCTTCATCAGCTCTTCTTCAGCCCTCCGCTGCTGCAGTTGTACAGATTTTTATCGCGTTTAATGGAACTACATTTAATTTCTTAACAAACAGCCAGACTAACAAATGGCTAAAGCTTGCCTAGACAGGGCTTTCTTCTGTTTGTTTGTTTGTTTGTTTGTTTGTTTCTTTCTTTCTTTCTTTCTTTCTTTCTTTCTTTCTTTCGTTAACAGGGACATTGTACATTAAATCAACACTGCTGTAAACGTACCAGAATTAGAAGAAGCTATTTTTCAACTGTAGTCCCATGTACAGAATGTTACAGGTCACCCTAAAAGAATGTATAGTTAAAAAAAAAACATACTAGTAGAAAAAAATTAAAACAAAATGAATAAACACTAAATTAAAATATGGGAGTAAATAAAACAATACCAGATAACACAGAAAGCCAGCAAATACATTAAAAATCTAATGTTGACCATGCTGAGTACTAATTAACCATTTCTTAAACTGAGCTCAAAATAATCCATATGACTCCAAATCTCTTATAGATGTTAGAATAGTATTCCATTCACGTGCAGCTTTAATGGATAAAGCGTACTGACTAAAATTACTCTGAGTGGTACAATACAATCACCTCTTAGTGCACTTCTAGCAGAGCAATAAGCTGTTGTTCTATTACTAAAAATTTAAAAAGAGGAGAAGTTAAACCATGGATGATTATGTACATCAAACACACATTTGCATATTTAAGCACATTTTCCCAACTGAGCAGATACATTTTTTTATGAATTTAACCTGCTTACAAACCTTTTTAACCTGAGCTTTAAACGTGAGTTTGGAGTCAATCAATATTCCAAGATATTTAATTGAGAAACTACCTGGAGCCTCACCCCTGACACAATAACATCTGGCTTTTTACCAACACTGTTTGATTTAGAGAAGAACATGCATACAAGTTTTGGACAAATTTAAATGCTAACAATTATTCTCTAGCCATACTGATACATGAGCCATAGAGTCGGTTAGTTCATTGGCAACTTGTGTCGGATTATTACCATCCAAGTAAATTTCAGTATCATCCACGTACCTTTGTATGTTAACGCCCAGACATGCAGAAGGTAGATCATTTATATATAGAGCTAAGAACAAGGGTCCCAAGATTGATCCCTGAGGGACACCAGTCGATGTACATAATAAACAGATGAATGGTTATTTTGAACTCTAACATGCTGAGACCGACCTGATAGGTATGATTCTAGTGTATGTCTGGAAAAATGAAAACCAGATAACTTCGATACACTGTAAGACCGAACAGTAAAATAAAGAAAGTGGGACGTAAATACTCAAAAAACAAAAAAGTTAATTTGCCTTGAATTTTCTGTGTACTCTGAATGATTTTTTTATTTTAAGTTTACAGTGCTCAACTACTTTGATGTAACTTTGTCTTTACACTTAAACAGTTTAACCACACAGCAATCCTGCGTTATGACGTCACGAACGTGCATACGTACGTGCCAGGCTTCATGGGGGACGTCCGCCATGTTTGCCCAGCTCACCTCGAGTGATTTATGTAGAGAAAGGGTGGCAGTTTTTAACAACTTGAGGAGATATATCTCAAAACAGAGATATATTCCTCTCGGAAAATGTGCTGTGGGATCGTCTGTGAAAAGATTTGAGCTGAAACGCGCAATGGCGCGCTCTCTGCTATGATGACCACGCTTTTCATCTTTATATCGAATCTTCTGGCAGGCTAATCTGGTGAGTAATACGTTTTAATCACCACATTTCACTGTTGTGTTATTGTGATTTTTGCAGCAAACGTATTTAATTTCTTGGCAGTTAATATGTCTTGTGCATGAGGACGACAGTGATTGACTTGAGCCCCAAAACGGTGAGCTGTTACGTGCATTTTCGAGTATAGATGATAGTTTGTGACAAATCTCTTTGAAACAGCACCGTCATAGTTGGGTTTCAGTGTCTCACATCTATTTGAGTCTGTTGTTAAGTTTAAAGATAAAAACAAACGTCTTTTCTTGCGTTAGCAAACTTAAAACTTAGTTAAACCTAAAGGAGTAGATATGTGTCAGGTAAAATGCAAAAATATACTGTTTTATGTAGGTCAAGTCCAACCAGCAATACTTATTTTTATTAGTCCACAGATTGTTCTGATGATCTGAGATTACTTCCCATTCACAACTGACCCAAACCAGGCATCACAATCTTATGTCAGAGCACAGATTTTTATGTTGCTTTTCAACTTTTAACATTTGTATTTTATTAAGCAAACTGTACAGTAAAGTAAAATAAACACTGATGTGTTTTTGCAAAAATTGTAACCTAACTAACTTTTCCATCCTGCCACTTTTCAGGTGAAAACTGAAGCAGCCAGCTAATCAGTGGAGTTTTCACTTAGGTACGTTGATAATAAATGATTCTGGCTAATTTAAAAGGATCCCTGGGTATAGAGCGATGTATGGCTTAATATATGAACAATGGCATTGACTTTTTCTATTGTGAAATAAAAAAAACAGTGTAACTGTCACAGTATTCATAAACTTTGAAAAAATATTTTTACTTGGAGGCCGCCATTTTTTTGCGTCAGAATCCGTGATGTCAAATGGTTGCGACCTAAACCTGTTCTCTTTTGCAACAGCGAAGCACACACGTTTTCCATATATAACAGTAAAATATGACACGTAAAACATAAGATCAGATATACAAACACACAGGGACAGTAGGTGGCGGTATGTCCTCTTGACACAAGCCAGCCTGCCAGCCATAAAAGAAGAACGCATTCAGTATTAGACGTCTGTTCAAGGTGAGCGTGCATTAAATCATAGCTTTAAACTACCGCCTTTGAGACATTTAAGACTATTTAAGACATCAGCATCCACCATAATCGTATACTTTATACATTATGAGAATATACTGATAAACACAATAATCATGCTTGCGGTTTGGTTATTAATTCTGTATTGGAGCACACATGAATATTAGCCCCCGTCAGCTAATGACCGAGGGAGAGAAGACAATAACATTAGGCTACTGATGTTGATAAATCAACATCAAAAAGTCAAAATCTGGATAAAATGCATTGTATAATGGCTAAATCATCTTGTATATGATAAATTCGAAATGATTTTGGTTATTAATATGCATGTTTGTGTTGTTTCTGACAAACAATATTAAAATGTAGGAAAATACACCAAATAGCGTCTTTATTTTCTTTCTTTCATCTTTTAGCATTATATAAAAGGAGGAGTGACAACAGTAAAAGACGAGAGAGAACCAGGCCTGGACTTTACGTTATGTTTTATTATGTGCATTTTACTTTCGTTTTGTTGTTTGTTTATTTTATTAAAGTTTTGTTGTTCAACGTTCGCCGGTTCCCTCCTCCTTCTTCCTTGCTGTGAACATTGTTACACATTATATATATATATATATACACTCACCTAAAGGATTATTAGGAACACCTGTTCAATTTCTCATTAATGCAATTATCTAATCAACCAATCACATGGCAGTTGCTTCAATGCATTTAGGGGTGTGGTCCTGGTCAAGACAATCTCCTGAACTCCAAACTGAATGTCAGAATGGGAAAGAAAGGTGATTTAAGCAATTTTGAGCGTGGCATGGTTGTTGGTGCCAGACGGGCCGGTCTGAGTATTTCACAATCTGCTCAGTTACTGGGATTTTCACGCACAACCATTTCTAGGGTTTACAAAGAATGGTGTGAAAAGGGAAAAACATCCAGTATGCGGCAGTCCTGTGGGCGAAAATGCCTTGTTGATGCTAGAGGTCAGAGGAGAATGGGCCGACTGATTCAAGCTGATAGAAGAGCAACTTTGACTGAAATAACCACTCGTTACAACCGAGGTATGCAGCAAAGCATTTGTGAAGCCACAACACGCACAACCTTGAGGCAGATGGGCTACAACAGCAGAAGACCCCACCGGGTACCACTCATCTCCACTACAAATAGGAAAAAGAGGCTACAATTTGCACGAGCTCACCAAAATTGGACAGTTGAAGACTGGAAAAATGTTGCCTGGTCTGATGAGTCTCGATTTCTGTTGAGACATTCAAATGGTAGAGTCAGAATTTGGCGTAAACAGAATGAGAACATGGATCCATCATGCCTTGTTACCACTGTGCAGGCTGGTGGTGGTGGTGTAATGGTGTGGGGGATGTTTTCTTGGCACACTTTAGGCCCCTTAGTGCCAATTGGGCATCGTTTAAATGCCACGGCCTACCTGAGCATTGTTTCTGACCATGTCCATCCCTTTATGACCACCATGTACCCATCCTCTAATGGCTACTTCCAGCAGGATAATGCACCATGTCACAAAGCTCGAATCATTTCAAATTGGTTTCTTGAACATGACAATGAGTTCACTGTACTAGAATGGCCCCCACAGTCACCAGATCTCAACCCGATAGAACATCTTTGGGATGTGGTGGAACGGGAGCTTCGTGCCCTGGATGTGCATCCCACAAATCTCCATCAACTGCAAGATGCTATCCTATCAATATGGGCCAACATTTCTAAAGAATGCTTTCAGCACCTTGTTGAATCAATGCCACGTAGAATTAAGGCAGTTCTGAAGGCGAAAGGGGGTCAAACACCGTATTAGTATGGTGTTCCTAATAATCCTTTAGGTGAGTGTATATATATATATATTATCCTACAGAACCTTATATTTACTGAAGAACTGATTAGTGTGTCGGTGTTTAGTTTGACTGCCTAGCTGTGCGTGCAACCAGTTTACGTCATCGAAAAAGAACATGGCGGCCTCCTTAGGTTAAAATGAGTATTACATTTAGGGGTTTTTTTAAGATCTGAAAATATTTGATGTGTTTCTAATGACAAATGCTAGTAGTGTAAGGCTATTACAACGCATTAAGCCATACATCTCTCTATACACCGGGTTCCCTTTAATTGACATGCATATAGTTTGATGAATATTATATTTCATTTCTTTTATGGTTTCTCTTTAATGTCTGACAGTTTAAAGCATGAATAAAATATATACACTGTACTCTCTTATATCCATATTTGTATTTTTATCTCTGCTAAACTTTTTTAAACACTTTTGTGCTGTGTTGGAACAACCTGTGCCCAACTTTAGAGCTTGTTCAGGAAAAGGGTGCTCGCACTACACAGAATTTCTGGATTTATGACCTCCAGGTTAAATGGTTACATTTCTTGATGCCTGATTATAGATGTAACAGTGTGAAAATTTCAGATCATGATTATAGTGAACAACATTATCACAATTATCAATATTAATCAATATTATCACGGTTTTATTAACGTGTTCTGTAAATTAAACTGATGTAATCCAAATTTAATATTGAGTTTAATAAACAACCTTAAGTGATTAAATCAGATTTTCATAGAACACACACAGATGATTTGCTGAATTGTGTTGTTCATGTGTTGTGAGAAATCTGGTGTACTTTAGGACCTATGAGAAAGTGGCACGACATCTGCGCTCATAGCAGATGAAACAAGCTGAACGGAGTTTCAAACTCATCATATCACATCATTTCATGAAAAATGAATAGAAATTATGGGTCTGTATAAAGAAATATGAAGTGAACATGTGTCAGTATATTTAAATTTCCACAAACGTGCACATTTTTGGTTTAAAGTCCTAATTAGTGAAGCACTGTCATCACAAACTCACAGGAGCAGATGTGAATAAATAGGTATGTCTTGCGTTATTTTGTTCCAAATGTCAATACCCCTGACTCCTGATTTACTCTCCTGACATAAATGAACAAAACCCACGTTTCATGTTGCATCTATGTTATAAGTTACTCTTGATAACTTTGTTTGATGCTGGACAGGGTTTTTGAAGCCGTAACAATGGTAACGTTAAGGTTTAACGGTTATTAAAATATGACGCGGTAATACTAACCGTTGGGTAAACCATCAAACCGGTAATCGTTACATCCCTATGCCTGATTAACATGCTACAGTTAGTTTTCAATTAGGCTATCTTTGATTGAATTTCGGGTGATGTAAAGTGCTCCCCGTCTATATGTTTGAGGGTCACCCTTCAGGAGATTTGGTATGAAAGTGAGCTTACTGCTGAGAATTTATATGTCGGTTAATCATGGAATACAGTTGATATTTTTCACAATTCTTGTAAAATCTGCCCTAGGTTGGTTTTGTAAGTGTAGGGTGTATTCTTCAAACCTTTTATCTCTCCTGCCATTCAGATCTCATGGAATAGGTTGTCAATCTATCAATTGAAATTGTAGTTATTGCATGTGATAGAACTGTTTGGAGTAAATAGTTTAAAATTTAAAATTTAAAGCAATAGTTCACCAAAGAATGAAAATTCTATCAAGAATTACTAATCCTTAAATCGCTTCACAACTATAAGACCTTGGTTTATCTTTAGAACACAAATTAAGATAGTTTTGATGAGGTCCTTGAGCTTTCCCAGATAGCACAATCCATCTGGCTTACGTCTATTTGACTTCTGCATTTACATCTGCAATACATAGTTTGCTCATCTGCAATACGTCTCGGAGACGTCTGAACGTCTGCTAAAGATCTTGAGATCTGCTGCGTAAAAACATCTGCTAAACATCTTAGAAAGAGCAGCTTTACAGCCATTCTAAATCATAAACATCTCTGAGACGTATTGCAGATGAGCAAACTATGTATTGTAGATGTCTTGCAGATGTAAATGCAGAAGTCAAATAGACGTAAACCAGATGTATGTGTGCTATCAGGGTTCTGACTCCCCCATAGACAGCAACGTAACATACAATCAAAAGTGCAGAAAGTTGTTAAACACTTTGTTAAAATACTCCATGTCACTCTAGGGGTTCAAACTTCATTTTATGAATCGACGAGAATACTTTTTATGCACAATAAAAAAATAATGACTACACAATTATTTCCTCTCTTCCACATTACTCTACAACAAGCTCTCTGTGTTCTGTAGATAAATGGAGGTCTTACGGTTGTGAAATGATTTGGGGATGAGAAGTAATCAATGACAGAATTTTAATTCTTGGGTGAACTAAGTTCTAGGGCTGCAACAACTAATCGATAAAATCGATAGTAATCTATAATAAAATAGTTGTGTTGATTTGGGGGTTTATTTACTTCAGAGGTCGGAAGTCAGTCTTGAGTACTGCTCTTTAGTACACTTTTTGAGATCTGTTCTATACTTGCGTATTATTTTTTCTGGATACTTTTAATAGTACTTCACTACATTTGAATGACAAATATCTCACTTTTCAAACAAAATGATTTCCTTGGCCAACCGCCCCATCCCTCCCATGCTTGGGAGAGACTATTGTCTGCTGCTTCTAATATGACACACCTGAATCAACTCAGCCTTGGTGTTAATTAGGGAGACATCCACAACATTTTGGGGGAAGGCAAATGAGTTCAGTTGTGTATACTTTTCTCATCTCTGATTTAGTTATTATAAGCCAAAAATCAATTAATTGGAAAAATAATTGACCAATTAATCAATTTTTCAAAATAATCTTTAGTCGCAGCCCTAGAACTAACCATTTAATAGGTCCATTTAACTGTAGACTAATCAGTAATATCACTAATCAATAATAAGTCCAGAAATGAATATTAAAGTTTTATTTTGTTTAAGTCTATAAAATTAACAATTATTTTTCTTGTTTTTGTTTTGACAGAAAACTCAAGAGAAATTGTCAGACTGGCTGATGCTCATTGCTGTGATTTAGGCCCTGTGTATAGGCTACCCAAACGAGTTGTCTAACAAATTTGACTGTCCATAAAGACTTTGTGGGTATGCAGAATGAGAAGTTAAGGCCCAGAGTGTCGAGTCTTACAAATTAATGTGTAAGGTGTAAGTCAAGTTTTTATTTGTTTGAAAATATTTTACAGATGCCTACGAAAGTATTTAACGCATGCTTACAAAAGTACACTTGTTTTTTATGTAAAGTTTAAATGTGTTACTGTTGAATGATGATGTGTTTACACGTGCACTTGCACATGGATGTATGCCAAGGATTACAGAAACCTTGCCACACTGTAGCCATATCTGGGAAACAGTTGTATTGTTTGTTTTATGGCTATTTAATAAAATAATAACTTAACTAGTGTGGGTTCTTCTGTTATTTCAAAATGTGAATGTTTTTGCAATGTTTTAAAGTGAATACATTTCTTGCAATAATTAAACAATTTAACTGTAAAACTAAGCCAATAACTAAACCTTAATTGAACAAATGATTACTGAAAAATTAAATGCTTTAAGATTAAGGTAATAAAAATGTTTTCAGTCAGTACTTGATATTAATTTGTGTACTGTGAACTCAAAAAGAACAAGTTGAATGTACTTAATCCAAAATAGTTGACTTGTTAATTTAAATGCTTTTAGGTTACACTCCCTCAAAATCTTATGTAATCAGTTTTAAAAAAAATTGAGTTAAGTTAACTTCGAGTTTTACACTGTAAAAGAATTTTGTGATTGACAGAATCAAAGGCATTCTTCAAATAAAGGAACATGGCTCGAACCACACCACCTTTATCTAAGAGGGATTTAATATTTTCTATTAAGAAACAATTGTCAGTCTCTGTGTGCAGATAAGTTATCTTACACCTTGCAACAATTGGGTATATGGCAGGGTTTTACGGCTGTCATATCTTGGTCATTATATCAGTTGTAAATTAAACATTTTTAAACACTAATACACAAAGGAAAGAGTAATGCATTGACTTTGGTATATGCCTACACATTAACATTTGCACAAGAACTATTATTAGATGACTGTCTGACAACCGGAGCACAACAGAGATAATAAAACACATATGATGTTTATAACGCAAGTCTTGTGTTATAATTGATACGTCAAAAGGATGCGCAGCCTTGTGCGCGACTCGAGCTGCTGTGCGCTCGCACACAGGACTGCAATGCAAGATTTTCATAAATGTAATACCTAACCTTGCCATTTCAGTTAGTTTCTTACCAAACTCTACAGTCTACCTTCAGAACGTTTGAAATATATGGCACAAGTTGCATAGTTTTATTTTATGGAAGATTTGCAGCAATTAAAAAAAGAAAGTCACAATACGCGCCCGTAGATCTCCACAGAAAAATCAGCAGGATTCCGCAGATTTTAGTGTTCGTCACTGACAAGTATGTGTGCATTAGCCTCCTATGATTCGCTATTTGCTATGATGGATTAATGAGACTGTAGGAGTCATGTAATGAAGTGAATGTCAAGTGACGAAGGGGGGTGGGGGGGGAGTGTCACTAAATATGTTGGGTTTAAACTCCTGGGGCCCGTTTCAGAAAGGAGGTTTAGTGAAAACTCTTGAGTATATTAACCCTGAAATGAGGGAAACTCTGGGTTTTCCGTTTCAGAATGTGAGGTATGTCAAACCCGAGAAAGCGGGATAACTCAAGCCTACCCAGAGTAAATTGAACTAACTCAAATCAGCTGTTCTGAAACCAAAGTTTCTAATTTCTAAGTAAACCAACTCTGAGTTCAAGGTTTAACCTAGACTTGGTTGAACCTCCTTATTGAAACCCTGTTGTTCTATGTGTTCCTATGTTTGTGAGGATGATTGGGGTGAGTGCGGGAGCACATATTTTTTTGTTGATCGTACATTTATCGTACTTCTTATTTTCATCATGATTAATAAAACTGAAAATGCAAGTATTACTATGATTGGCAAGTCATGAAGTTTCTCACTCAGCTCCCAAGCGGTTTTGGTTTTATTTGTGCCGCTACAGAGACTGAAGACAAACAATTTGATATTTGAGACGTTTTAAATTAAACTTAACTAACTACGGAGGAGTTCAGAAAACAATTTAACTGTCGATTATTTGAGACAGTGCTCCATTTTATTTGAAGTTATACTAATATTGTGTTGTGAACATGAGGAAAAGTGTCAATAATAAACACTGAAATCATGGGAACGAATTAACACAAGCCCTTTCATTTTGCTTTAATGTATTGTTAATATAACACTATAAACAAAATGTATACACTGCCCGTCCAAAAAAAGTCACACACTAACATTTCGTTGGACCGCCTTAAAATTGGATTACGGCACACATTCGCCATAGCATCGTTTCGATAAGCTTCTGCAATGTTTTCCAGTCCAACATTTCTTCCCGTCCAGAGTTGCATTCATTTTTCTCCAAGCTCTTGTATTGATGATGGGAGAGTCGGTCCTCGGAAAGTCTTCTCTAGTACATCCCAAAGATTCTCAAAGGGGTTAAGGTCTGGACTCTGTGGTGGCCAATCCATGTGTGAAAATGATGTCTCATGCTACCTGAACCACTCCTTTACAATTTGAGCCCGATTAATCCTGGCACTGTCATCTTGGAATATGCCATGCAATCATGGAAGAAAAAACCCATTGATGCAATAACCTGGTCATTCAGTGTTCAGGTAGTCAGCTGACCTCATTCTTTGTGCACATAATGTTGCTGAACCTAGACCTCCAATCCAATGGGAGGCTCTTACCCATTTCCTGAGTTAAATCCAGGTGGTGACTTTTTGGACGGGCAGTGTATTTTTGCATACAAAATATTCAGTATCTATTTTATAATATAATAAATATATATTTGACATGCACATTTTCTGTTGGTTCAATTTAATTCCAAGTACCAATTTGGTTTGGTGTATTCTATATATACTTCGCACTAGGGTTGTTCCGATACCGATACTAGTATCGGAAATTCCACCGATACCACATAAAATTCTGGTATCGGAATCGCCGAGTACTTGAATCCATGTACCGATCCGATACCAATTTCTTAAACAGGACCTAGTTATGCCCGCTAGCTTTGCTTAACGCTGCAAATGGCAAGGCTTCTTCACTGTTCAGAATGCAAACACAGAAAGTTGTGCTGTGAAGAAGAAATGAAAATGTGCTAGGGACATACACAAATATTCGATCCGCAATAATTATTAGAAAATTAAAAATGCTATTTGAATATTTTTATTTTTCATTAAAAAAAACTGCATCACCACAGGTTTAGAATTGTCTTGTCTTATTTAACGCTTCTTCACTTCATTTATAATGACTTTATAATGTACAGAAAATATAAAAAATAATTTGCATGTGTCCTAAATCTTTCTACAGTCAGATCGCAAGCTAGTTTAAATATTTAAAGATGACGGCCTGACGGCTCACGTGTTATGTTCAGCTCACATCACCAAAAATGTTTTAAAAACTGGTGAGCCACAGAATTCGTTAACATTACATTACTTATATATAAGTTGGTATAAAAATACCAACGTTATATTAAATGATTCGATGATTCATTTATTTATTACCATGACTTTTTCGGAGCGGTTGTTTGTTCGTTAGAAATATGTTGGGCTAACTAATGCTGATTTCAATAACTTTAAACATTAAAATGTACATTTCACTGCAACTAATGTTAATAAATTTGGCCTTAGCATAAGACTGGTACCTTTCTTCATACCTAAAGCCTGCATTTTCCTCCTAAGAACTTCAGGGTCGTCGCCTTCAAGTTATAGCCTGTAAATAAATCCGCATGGGTGTTTGTTTTAAAACGCGTTGAAATTCTTTAGTTAGGCTTAGTTGAATTTACTTATTGATGTTAATGCAATGCAAAGCTAAACAAGAAAGACACTGACCATGAAACGACAAAGAAAACAATATTTGCGGTGGTGATCAGCAGAATTAGTCATTCTTCCTCAAATGCCAGTCACGTAATAAACAACAAGCACTAAAATGGCTCCGTCTTTGTTTTTAGGATCAATTAACAGTCGGTATGGAGGTATCAAGAAGCCTGTTTACTTTATTTATTATCAACATTATAAACAATAAAGCCAGATATTCTTGTCAGATCTGGGTTTTGTTACCGGGAGTTAGAGAAGAGCAACGCAACGCATTATTCACATTCTCCGCTGTCGGCTTGTAAACTGTCAGCTTGTTGAACAGACTTTCAACAGAGTAAAATAGACCTACTGTATTATGCTTGTTTTTCATATCAAGAACATGTTAAACAAAATAAACAAGATAACCATATATCACAGACTTTCAATATGCGTTTTGTTTTGTATGTTTGGTTTTTGTATGATTTCGCTTCGAGCAGGTTTAAATGCAGTTTTTATGTATTTTTTTCCAAAGTTGCTAATCTTTTCAAAATTAAAAACCCTATATACAGGATCTAATATTAGTGCATTATGAATGTTTAATGATAGTTATAAGCTTGATGTGAAATTGTGACAAAATAAAAACGAAACAAATTACGTATTTTTTCACTTAATTTAAATAAACGAATATTCGTTTTTTATGAGCTCAAATATTCTAATATGAAATTATTGAAAAATGCCCATCCCCAGTGCTAGCGCTGTTTGGCAGTATTTCAGAGTGGACCAACCAGCCAGTAAAACTGCGACTTAAGAAAAATAAATATTACTGTCAAATGTCTATCAGATAATAAAAATACTCTCTAATTTACTGTATGCATTTGTTCATGTTTTATTAAGAGATAAGTCTAAAGCACACCATAAAATAATTATATCAATTCACACAGGGCTAGTATATACAGCTGTATACAGATACGCACCCTGGTATCGGATCAGTACTCGGTATCGGCTGATACCCTGAACCCAGGTATCAGAATCGGTATCGGGAAGGAAAAAAGGGGAGGAACATCCCTACTTCGCACCAATCAGTAAGCTTCTCTTGTAGGCTCTGACACTGAAATCCGCAAATTTTTCAGGAAAAAATTAGCTCAGAATTAACAAAAAAGCCTGCATATTCGGTCTGTGATGGGTTAAATAATCTCAAACTAAAGCCCCATTCGCACAGGATTAGTATTATCTGGCGACCTCGTGTGATTTAGAAATTACCTCCCCACATCTGTATTTCATGTTGCGCATTCGCACGGGATAAATGAAGCCTGTGATTTTTGTCATGTCCTCGGTCTGACCCGGCCAATTTCTGTTATTTTCCTCGTGTGTGTGTTTGACAGTTCCCCATGTGCGCATCCCTGCCCCGCCCTCCTTGCTATCCCATTCATTACCTCATTGAGGTTTACCTCGTGTTCTCTCGTCCTTTGTCAGATCGTTGTGTGTAATTGCGCCATGTTTTGGCTTCTTGCTAATTCCTAGTCTAGTCTCAGTCTTTTCATAGCCTTGTCTTAGTCTTGTTCGACCCTAGCAATATTCTCACGCCAACAATCTTGTCTCAGACTCCAACGCTATAGACATTTACGGCGAGCAGCCCGCCCTACAACCAGAGGACTTACTATTATCTGCAGCCTCTCCCTACCGGGCACCCACCTCCCGCCTGCCGCTTCGTGGGATCATCGGCACGGCCGTGTTGTCCTGCTCACCGGCTGATTTTGCCCACCTGCAGCGCGGGGATCTCATCGGACGATCACGTCCCTAGGAATATCTGCTTACTGACTTTCTTACGTGTGTTCTCCGGCTAAATAAAGCTTGTTGTTTGTCTCCGCAGAATTTACTCAAATTTACTGACTTATTTCCCAGATGTGATGGCTAGGCTTTGCATATAATTTGTATAGCCTATAGTTGTATGGTGTTTAATGATATCCGTACCTGTCAGTATTTAAAACCCGTGATCGCGAACCGGACAGCATATCACAGCGATCGCGGGTCTCAAATGCTACGAGAGTTTCCATGATAAACAAACAAATAAACAAACTGGAGACTCCCGGTAATTTATGGATATGACCCAGCACCCGAAATAATACCAAAAGACTTCAAAACAGCCTCCATTATTCGCAAATGGTGGAAAAAACCTTGAAAAATGTGTCTTAAATCGACCTGAAAAAAATACATCTGTTCAAGGTGATGCAAAGCTTTTGTTTGTTTCATGGGGTTTTCAATAATGACATCATGCATACATATTTATCTTAACATCCTTAAAGGAAACACTGTAATTACCAGAATGGCTCCATAGACTTTGTGGCCGTCTGCTTTCACTTGAGCATTGGACACGGAGTAATCATCTAACACAGCTTGTAAATTTGCCCAGTAGGCAGGCAGGTGAGGATACAGCACTCGTTCAACAGCCTGTGCCGGAAAAAACACAGACAAACCAGTGTAACATTGAATCTACGTCATTGTGCATTTCATTCTGGGCAGTCACCGCCATGTTTTGCAAATACAAATCATCAGAGGAAAAAATTACTGTGTGTACGTTAAAACTTTTTAAGAGCTGCTTGCACTTGCTTAGAATAAATAGACTAATATTTGAATCACTTGTTCATTCAAAGTAGAGCTCCCTTATGGACACTGAGTGATCGCAAAGAGCTATATCACATATCTAAAGGTATTTTGCAAATTTATATATATATACATTAGGGCTGTCAAAATTAACGCGTTAATAACACGTTAACGCAAATTCCTTTTAACGGCACTAATTTTATTAACGTGCGATTAACGCAGCGCGCATTTTCTGTTTGACCCTTGGCCTTGCCCGTAGTTTGAGAAAGTAAACGATGCAGCAGCAAACAGAAATGGAGAAATAAATAGGTCTTCTGAACGTAAAATTCATATATAAAACGATGTCTGATGGTTCTGTCGACAAGACTAAAGTGATCTGCATTTATTGTCGATGTGAATTAAGCTATCACCGCAGCACGTCGAGTTTAAAATATCACTTGATGGCGAAGCATACAACTGACGCAGAGAGCTCTCCTCTCCTCGCGGCAGACCACACTAGATTGTTTTCAGCAGAGACGGATGGACAACTTCACAAGCAACAGACTCACCACATCGATAGCTAAATGGGTGGCTACAGCATGTAGGCCAGTTAATGTAGTGGAGGACGAGGGTCTACTTGAAATTATTCGCATCGCATCTAACGATTACACATATGAACTACCTTCGAGAGCCACTGTTACAAGCAAGATTCACGACTCTTACGAAGAGGAGAAAGCGAAAGTCGAGGAGGCGATAAGACAGACAAACACGGTTGCGCTCACCAGAGATTACTGGACTTCCCTCAGTAACCATAGCTACCTGGGGGTGGCTGATTATTTTGACACACACTGGAAACTACGGTCGTACGCTTTGACCGTTATGAAGACAGACGAGAGGCACTATGCTAACGTTTGCGCTGAGCACTTTCTGCAGGTAGCCAGACAGTGGAATATTGAATTCAAAATTAGCCCACTGACCACCGATAGTGCACGCAACATGATTGCCGCGGCCAGGCAGCTTCCGTTCGAGCATATGCCTTGCATTGCACACAGCCTCCACCGAGCTATCACAGTTGCGAAAATGTAAACATGCTTGTGTAAGTAAATAGCTCAGTGCAAAGAAAGAAGTAATGGGAACCTGTGTTTTTCCAGTTTTTTTCATGTGTTTAATAGACATGTACAAGTTCTTTGAAAAACATCTATGACCTTTGAAACATGTCTAGTCTTCATGCTCTATGTTGAGTATGGTTTCACTAATAATAAACAATATACATTTGCATAAAGCATCAATATTTGTCCATGCCCATGTTGATTAGAGTATTAAAAACTTGAAAAGTATTCATTTAAGGTACATTTATAATGGATAAAAATGTGCGATTAAGTTGCGATTAATCACGAGTTAACTCATTACAATCGTGCGATTTATCGCGATTAAATATTTTAATCGATTGACAGCCCTAATATAAATATATGGGCTGTCAACTTCAACTCACTTCATCACTTCTCCATTAACGCAACATCCGTTTTTTCTGTCATCATTGTCTAGAGTTACATTATATAATCACGCTCTTTTTCATATAAAGGACTTTAAACTATTTAGGCGTGATTTGAAATGGTTGCATTGACATGTCCAGTATAGATTGACAGCATCCGTCTGGTGTACACATGGGCTAAAGGTGTCAGAATCTGTCAGAAAGCGCACCAGTATTAACTTCTCTTTCATTTACATTTATGCATTTGTCAGACGCTTTTATCCAAAGCGACTTATATAATAATATTGCACTATCCTATACATTTGTTTCTAATTATGTGCAATCCCCTGGGATCGAACACACGAACTTGGCGTTGTTAGCGCCATGCTCTAACCCACTGAGCTACAGGAAAGTGCTTGAATGAACAAAAACACACAAGATTATGCCAGAAAGCACATTTTGTCTAGAATATTCACAAGCACAGTCTTCAACGAGTTAAATAAGTCTTAAATTAAAGCAAAGAGTAGTTAAAATAGGAAGCTCAATAGACCTACTTAGAGCGGCAGCTGTTAAAGGGGCCGCGTTCTTAAACGTGCTGCTGTGACTCCAGTCACTAATGTTAATCAAAGAACAAAAGAAAAGAAGAAATCAATGTGATTTGTAGCTTTAATGAGGACTCTTTTGTATTTCATGTATTTAGCAAAGACTCT
Organism: Triplophysa rosa; assembly: GCF_024868665.1. Classification (NCBI taxonomy): domain Eukaryota; kingdom Metazoa; phylum Chordata; class Actinopteri; order Cypriniformes; family Nemacheilidae; genus Triplophysa; species Triplophysa rosa. The sequence continues at coordinate 7,587,988 of NC_079890.1, forward strand.
AAAGTGTTTGAGAACTTTATTTCCTTTATATTTCACTACCTGTTAGACAGACATCAGTTGCAATATTAGAATGTTGGCTTTCATTCATAAAATGATGCCGTTAAAGAAATGTTTTGTTTCTACATTAATTTGGAGATAAAATGTGAAATTATTAGATGTAAAAGCATATTTAAAAAGAATCTGTGTGATTAGTTAGTTATTTTTTTTAATCGATTGACAGCACTAAAATAAACATGTTAAACAAAATAAATAGTGTACGTTTAATTTCACTATACTTGTGTGATCAATCGCAGTTAATCGCACGAAAAGTGTGCGATTAATTGCGATTAAAATTAATCTATTGACCGCCCTAATATATTGCACATTTCTTATAAATTCTAGCAGATCAGATATTATGAAACTGTAATAATAAATACTAGAGGTCGACCGATTCATCCTTTTTGCCAATAAATCGGCCCCGAGAACGAGAACTATCCTAGCAGGGAAAGCTTTACTGTGATATGGAATGAGAGAACAGAGTAAAATTGCGACCTCTAGAGGCAGAAATAAAAATAATACTGACAGCCTGGTGGAGACGCAAACGTCAGACTACACTATGCACGGAGCGGAATAGGCTACATTATTTTTAAGTTTGACAATGACAAGGTAGAGCACATTGCAGTACACAGGACATGTTGACAAGTAATAATTTGTTGACTGTTTGCTGCATTAATGGAGAACAGCAGTATTTTTCAGACAAGAGCGCACTAACATTAGTAGTCTTACTAGCCTATTAGCTCAAGTGGTAAGGACAATGTGAGACAAAATATGAAAAAATGTTTAAATGTCATGACTGTAGTATAGGTGGGCATTTGTCAATAATAGTTAAAAACAAACACGCATGTAATATGTATGCCTACAGCCAAAGCACAATCTGTTGTACAAAAACTAGCTGCGTAATGTTATTAATGTTTTCAATGGATATTAGAGAATAGACACATTAATAAAATGTATTATATTTATTTTTGATAAAACATTTTCATTTACGGAGTGTCTATTCACACAGAGTAATGTTACAAATAGCCGCCCAAGGCAGCAATGCTTTTTACTCTAACAGAAAAAAATAGCTGTATTTTCTTTGGAATATGTTGAAATAGTAGTCAGATGCTATTGATACTTATAAAAATAACGTTACTATTTGCACCCCAGTATTGTTGTGCATTAAAAATTACGCAATAAGTTGTAAATAATTATCTTATTGAAAACAAACTCGAGAGTTGGATTAGAACCCCAGCCTACTGTGTCATGCTATACAGCAGGGGTCGGCAACAGGCCCGCCAGCAATAATATCTAGTAAGTTTTGCATGCAACATCCAAATGACGAGTTAGGCATCTATTAATCAGTTGCGAGATTCTATAGAAAGAAACTATCAATTATGTGCTGCACCCTCATCATCGTTTGGACATTTTCGCCGTTTTGATCACGTACAGGAGCTTAACATTTATCAATCCGGCTACAGAAGCAACAGCGCAACAATGCCGTCGTTTAGGCAAAGCATTTGTCTCCCACTTTCATTTAGATCCCGCGACCAAACGCTGGTGCAAGATCTGGACGCATGAAATGGGTTTTTGACTTAAAGCGGCGCTGCCCAAACCAATCCGTGTATATCAGCAACTACTGTGAGAACATGCTGCCTCGTATGTTTTTAAATGGCTCGTTGGTTTAGTCTGCACAGTCAAACACACCTTTTGGTAGTTGGCATGCAGGTAGCATCATTTAAAGTGAATAACTTTTATGTTACAGTATCAACACTTCAATTTCATGGTGCGAAGACTGACAATACTCTTAAAGAAAATATATTTTCCACTAAATTAACTATAAATAATATATAAAATCAATACATAGAGTGCTATATTAGTTAAAATAATATATTAAATAATACATAAAGAGTTGATACTTTTCATTATGTAATATATTGCATTATATATTTTTGTTTCATAATAGAAGGAATTTTATAATCGACAATAGATTTGTATTAAATATAGTTTAACAAAGGGTAACTAATTGCTTCATTTTTTTGCTTTTACTTTTGTGCTCAAGATATTTGTTCTCAAAATACACCAGATTTTACCTTAAAATGTACATAATGTTTTTTTACAATTAGATGGTTTGTGTGATGTTTTGATTACGCTTAAGAGATGTTCTCAATAACATTGCTTTAAATGTATGTATTTGTACATACAGGACATGTTTCTGTGTGTTGAGCACACTGTGCCCCCTTGGCATGACGCCCCTGGTCACAATCACGTCTTTAGTGAATTTGATATAGCGTTTATTCAGACTCAAAACTCACGCATACTTTGTTCGATTTTTAGCATGTCATTCAATCTTTTAATGTGCAGTACGACTCACTTCATCACTTCTCTAATCGGTACAGAGGTGGTTGTTTTTGGCTTACTTTATGTTGCATATCACGTTATGCAGCAGCTCACGTTAGCGGATAAATTAACATTGGCATATAAAAACGTTTGCGCTTGCCTTTGTATTGAGTTTCGGGGTGACTCGCCAGCAGTCACGGTCAAGTTTGCCGTGTTCCCAAACTGTGGATTGTGCCCCTCAAGTGGGTAGCACAGGGGAATAAGGTGGCTCACGCAAGTCACTTGGCTGTTGTGGTGCATTAAAGTTAAAACAATGAACATGGGCAGTATAAAACCCCTAGGTCCATCCGTGCAGTAAATGAGCTGGTGTCACATCCGTGAAAGCAAAATAAATGTCATTGTTACTTTTTGGAATAAACTTTTTGTCTAATGCACTGAAGTAGACAAGTGACTTGATGGGTCATGACTTGCGAAGCTTACAAACAGCATTTATTTTATAAAACTCATTACTCCATGACTTATTTTTTAAAACCAAAGCACACCCACACATCAGCTCTGAGAGCTCAAAGCGTTCTTATATTTTTCGCCATGCTCGCTTCCACTTTCTTTTGGCCGTATGTATATGACATGATTTAAAAATGTATCGATAGTAGAGGTATCACTGTAAGGTATATCGATAAAAGCCTACTTATAATTTTTCTTTAAACCATACAGGTTAGTTCAATACTTATCAATGTAGTTAATATTTAGGTGTTTTTATGTATTACAGTTTCATGGCTCTGGCAATACTGTTTATTGTTGCAGCCTAATAAACTTCAAAGCTATTTTACTTAGTCTTTTTATTGATTCTGAATCAAAACATAACACTATTCTTAATGAACCGTTATCAGCAGGTACTGCCCACCTTAGTTATCGTTATCAGCAAAATCCAATCTCAGTCGACCTCTAATAAATACTAATGACAAGGCCACATTTGGTCAAGTTGTTTACTTTCATTCAGTTGCACTTTCACCATTGTGTTGTTTCTAAGCTGAAAAGCGGAAAATTCGCGGCTTCATTTCAGATCCGTTTTCCACTCAGGTCGTGAGAGCAGATATGGCAGTTCATGACACAGAAAGTGTTCTGCATTCTAATGTGTTTTTAAAAGTATAATAAACATTTAAAAATCTACCTCCACTATTTCCCAGTCTCTACTGCAGTGTCTGTGTCCTAAAATCCCAGAATGCATTGCGTTGCTGATATCACGTTCCCACATCATTCAGAAGATAAATTGTGTTTGTATTGCTGGGACTTTACCTTCCAGCCGAGAGCATGCAAACCCACTACAGCTCCATAGTGGGAACAGAGAGGTCGAACGGGATCAGAAAGAACCTTTTGCAGAGAAAGCAAGATCTGATGGTACAGCCCACTCACAAGATCGCCATGTGTCCTAAAAGTCAGAATGGGGAGTGCTAATCAATGTTTGTAGTCAAAAAATGATCACAGCAAACAGGGTTCTGAATTTGTAACACTTTAAAAATTAAATGATTTCTGTAAGCAGTTTGATTTGACAGTCTCTATAAAATGTCTCTGTATAAGTAAAAAAGAACCAAAAGCACTGATCGGAGAAAACACAGGTGTAGTTCATTACATTTACTATGGACAAGTTTGACAACAAATTGTTGTTTTATTCTTTGAAACCTAACAAACGTGCCTTAAAGTAGTGCTTGTGTACAGTGTTGTTAAGCTTAGCAAATATCCCAACATGAACTGCATCGAAATTAGCTTGGAGTATTAGATGAGTGCCATTTTGATTAGAATGTCTCCTTAAAAGCCAGCTGGCTATAGATGGAGTTCAGTTCAGTTTTAGGTTTTGAAACAATCTCTATATACCAGAAGATGTGGCTCAAAAGCAGGGCAGCATAGTCTCTCAGGGTCCAGTGGTCATTGAGAGGATTGATGGAGGCAGCTAGAGGCTCCAAGATGCAATACATGACACTGGACACCAAACTACGTACATATGAGCCCAGGTACAGATACGGGTTCTGCACCAAACTTTTCACCATATGTAAAAGTCTGTTTAACTGGTCCAGGTCATGACTTACTGACTTTACCTGAAAAGGCAAAGAGGACAATAAAAATTATAAAAAGAACCATTCTTACACCACTGAACTTGACTGAACCTAGTATTTTTTTTCAGTAAATATATGGATATCTAAGTAAAATGGTATTATACAAGCTAAAATGTATATACGTAATATAAAAAACCTGTACTTCTTGGACAAAACTGTCATACCCCACTGATGACATATACAAAGTATGGCAGGAGGGCAGCAATCTTTGAATTGTACTGAAGGTCTAGCAGAGCTACCTAGTGAAAAAGATTTCAGTAAGAGAACGCAAACAGTTTTTGTCTGGAATAGAAAGTAGGGATGCACTGATATGTAATTTTTGGTCGATAATGATAATCCTTAGGTGATAACCAATATATTGGGCGATATACAGTATCTAAATATTAATGTAAAATTCCTTAAGACTGAAATAAAAGGCAAAAAGTGGACAACTGCTTTAATTTGAAAACATTCACTGCAGAAAACAAGGTGACCATTAGATCTTTTTTCCCCTAAAAATCATGTACATAGCCTACTTTACACTAGTTAACGATTCTTTAACCTTCAAACTTTTCTGGTACATTTTTTATTTAATAAACAAATTAAAGATGTTCTTCCAAAGCAACCCAGAAAAACGTTCTTAATAGCCACAATTCTAACAGGTCTCAAAACCGAAAGAATGCAGACAGCAGTCTGATTCAAGCAATATGCTTTTGTTCCTATAATTTACACATTCGTTAATACTGTATCTACATACTGTACCTACATCAACAATGTTCTGCTAATAGCAGTAAGTGAATTATCATGACAGTAAGATAACACTGCACTGTATCTTACCTGTGAGCAGGGTGCAGCTAAAGAAGTTTAACCAGAGGAAATTATTTATGATTTATCGGCTATAATATATCTACCTAAATGTTATTATTGATGAAACTGATAACATTAAAAATGATAATTTATCGGCCGATAATTGATCGTGCATCCCCAAAAGAAAGTGTATATTTGAATGCTGTAAGTTTCAGATTAGTAGTAAAGTGAATAAAAGAGTACCTTCATGAGATGTGGGTCCTCTCCTAAAATGGCTCGAGTTACTTGTTGGTAATACTTAAGCAGATCATCTGATAGAGACTGAACAGCAGTGGGTACTTAAGAACAGAAGAACAGAAGTGTTTAGTGTCTAATACCCAACACCAAATTGGGCTGGCCAATATATTAAACAATAACATTATTTCAGAATTATTTTAATGTGCCTTTTATGATGGTTCGTCTAGTTTTAATGAAAAATCAGGGGGACTCCCAAGTTCATTGTTTTCGGCATTATGCTTATAGGAGGTCTGGGACCCCCCCAGCCCAAGCCCCTTTTAATTCTAACACTGGCCTTGAGGTTCAAGAAGGTTTACCTGTGGCTTGAGGTTCAAGGTTGCCTTTCCCATCAAGATATGATACATGTACTGAAAGTGAGACAAAACATACAACAGAACAAAACTACAGTTTTTTATAATGCATTATATTAACATTTATGCATTTGGCTCATGCTTTTATATGAAGCAATTTACAATGCATTCAAGCTGTACTATTTAAGTCTGTCACTGGGAATCAAACGTATTAACTCTGTCTGCACTACGGTGGCCGTGAAGTGCAAAACAAAACAACAAATGCAAAACTAATAACAAATCTAAAAGCAAACAAAAGCAAAAATCACAATTACAATTTTGAAAATGCAATATCAAATCTAAAAACAAAATAGTAAACCATAAAACACCACAACAATTCGGGAAACAAAATAACAAGTCAGAAAACAAAACGACAAATCAGAAAACACAAGTCAAGTCAACTTTATTTATATAGCGCTTCTTCAACTTCTAATTGCATTTCTATCGAGAAATTAGTATTGTAGTTTTTAAATATGGGCTTAGTTATTGCAAAGATGCTCTCTGTTTATAATTCAAATAGACTTCCGTTACGCTGCCTTTTCTATGGGCTGCCTTCGTGCACGAAGTCATGGCGTTCGGCTGCTGTTTGTAACCAAACGCTGCGGGCGTTTTTTTACTAAAAAAGAGCTTTTGTCAACTTTTTCTTGTCAAAAAAGTGCTACTTTATGCTAATTAGTTTGTGACATTAATAAAACGTGCTAACCCGACATGATGACATCACAAATATGCTAATTAGTTTGTGATGTCACCAGCACCACAAGTCTGTCAAAATCCTATGGGAAACACTGCTATAAATTCCTATATGTAATATTAATAAAGTATACATATATAAATAAATAAACAACAAAACAGTCAAACTGGAAAAGGTAGGTCTTTTGTTGGAATGGAATACCTATGATTGGACGACACTCCTGTCAATCAAGATATCCAGGACGTTCACTATGAGGAAAGACATTCATATGTGATACGGAGCATATTCATTTATTAACGTTCAAAGGCCACATTTTGTTAATAAAGTTAAAATTGGCTCATCTTGCATTAGGAGTAGATGCGTGTCCGGTGCGCTGCTGTTTCACACTGGATGCATGAGCAGAGCCTTCGCGTCGCATAAGCAGCGTTCATTGTAATGCAACAGCGACAGGCATGCCTGTGTACCATCCGTGATTTTATTCCCCTCACATGATACATACCATATAAGCATATAACATGATATGTACTTATATCTGTGCCTCTGCGGGTTATGGTGAGAGAGTGGCTGACAACATGACGCAATCATTTGTTTTCCCTTAATAAACATAAGCTTATATGCTGCGTATACGCGCATCTGATGCATGCGGTGTGGCCGAGTTGTTCTGCAACTGCACGTCTTTATATTAGGGGTGTGACAAGACACTTATCCCACGAAACGAGACAAGAGACTGAGTTCACGAGAACGAGACGAGATTTTTTGACTTTTTTAAATCCTCGATGAAATATATTGGGGAAAATAGTCTCTTATTCAACTTAAAAAGACAAAATGCTAAAGATGTAGGCATTATAAAATCAACTTGTACTTTATGAAACAAATTAAACTTCTATTTTATTATATTATGCAGTAATAAACCATATGTAACCACTGCAAAATGTTTTGTCACAAACTAAACTGACAGGCAGTAATTGCACAAACTTAATGCTTTGTTTTCTTAACAGGTGCAGCTGTAAAGAGCTGTGGTTGTTTGCTCTGCTTTCTGCATAGTGCTCGTGTTAGCAGTAGATATCTGCCCGATTAACTAACAATATATATCACGTGATTTATGCACAACTTGTGAGTGAAGTACGGTAAAATGCTGCTGCATCCGAAAGCCAGAGGGCGCTCTCGTGCAGAAACTCCAAATATGCACTGCAGAAGACAACCATAACACACGTTGTTCTAGGAAATGCCTAAGGACATGTTTTTATCACTGTTCCTCAAGCCTCCTCAGGTATTTTCTTAGTATATTTATAATGATCATGTTTGAAGGGTGTTGCTTTTTTAAATGCACGTTGTAAGCGACTCAAACTCGAACTGCTTTTAGATCGAGCAGCATTTCCTACTGATCCCAGAGCCGTGCTTCACGGACAAGCTACGCATAAATAAAATAATCGATACCTTGCATAATCGCAGCCAGCTCGATTTCAGCACAATTTAGTGGTGACCGCGATTAATCGTGCACGTCTAGTTAGCAGAGGTGGCGATCACATCACACTGTCAAACCTCCTTCCTCCACTGATTGAACCCTCATAGCTTTCAGAGAAACAATTAAATCGGAAAACAAAATGGATGAACAGTTACTGTGTGTGTGTCGGAAATTTTGGAACTGTACGTACACGTTTGCACTTGAATAGGGACATCGGGAGAGACGCTGTGTCATGGAGACATATCTCAGTTCAAGTTGGCATTTCAGGCATGTTTTAAGTCAGGTATCTTGTCAGGTAGGCAATATGCGTGTGAAATGGACACAGGCAGCAGCAGCATGCCATTTTTCCTCCTCCTCTAACCTCCTCCACGGACTCAAAATAATGCTTTTTTGCTATAGAAAATGTATAGAACTCCCGCTGTTTTGAAAACTCTGCCTACTTTGCTCTGGCCAACGCACTGAGCGCAGCGCAAATCGAAGGGCTACGCTGAACCCAGCGGCCAACGCAGTGCATTCCGCGTCCTAGGTGAAAGTCGCATAATGCGCGAGGCCCTGCGAACGCAAAAGACATGCGCGAATGTTGAAACCGTCCGTTTAGTGCATGTTTACACAGAGAAATGGTGGGAACGTAGCGCTACGGGATGGAAAATCACAATTCATGAAACATTCGGAAATATATGAGTAAATTCAGAGTAATTTGCACGTAAAACATACCTTCCCGAAAACTTTCCTCTGGATTCACAAGTACTTTGTAAACGTATGATTTGATAGTAAAGTGTGTGTATGTTAATGAATTCCAATCACTCGTAAACAGGGCGCGCTCATTCTTAATTAGCATAAACCCCACCTATGAATTACAGCTACGCAAATTACGTGTCTAGGAATGCTGGAATCCTCTGGACTTCATTCTCTGGTTTAGGACTGCAACTAACGATTATTTTAATTGTCGACTAATCTAATCATTATTTTTTCGATTAGTCGACTAATATAACGATAATTATTTTTTATTAATCTAATAAAGATTTTTTGGATTAATCCTTTGGCAAACTTTGCAAATAAACAATAAGTTCTAGTATTTTCTTACATTATAAAGCAAATCATACTTTTTACTCCACTACATTTTATAAATAAATATTGTTGTTTTTACATTTTAATCCGTGTTTACATTAAAATCATCATCTTCTTTTAATTAAGTAGTTTTAATTTTAAAAGTAAAAAAATACTGATTTTTCATGTACTTACAGTAAGTACTGTATTAAAGGTAAAAAAATGTTTTATTGCACTTATGCTTTTTGTTGTCCTTATGTTGTTCCAATTGCTTCCATTGTTTCCCTCATCTGTAGGTCGCTTTGGATAAAAGCGTCTGCTAAATGACTAAATGTAAATGTAAAAACATTAAAAAATGTGTATATGAAATACTAGAGCATGATATATGCTCTGTATTTTTTTCCTCCAAGTAATATCCGACTCTATTTTCAGTCTCATAATATAATTGAGTAAAAGTAAAATACTACTGTCTGTCTCTGTTTATTGTACAAAACTATCACCGTATAAAAGACTCTAATGCAGAGTGGCGTTAAAGCGAGCCCGCGCACCCGGAACTCAGAATGATGCGCTTAATGCATTCGCTTCGTTATTTACAGTTATGCGCATCCCGGACGCACAATGATGCGCTTAAAGCACCTACTCCTTCTGAAGTCCCGGGGATCATTTTGCTCCCCAAAGCAGAGGTGGACGAAGTACACAACTTCCTTACTTGAGTGAAAGTACAGATACTACTGGTCAAATATTACTCCACTACAAGTAAAAGTTGTAAAGACAGATTCTTACTTAAGTAAAAGTACAGAAGTACGTGCTTTTAAAAGTACTCAAGTATTAAAAGTAAATTTACTTTATGTCAGCTGTGCATTGTTTTATTGTCATATACCTTATGCTTCTGAAGCACCCTACTGAATACACAGAGTAGCGCACAGTATCAGTTGTATTAAAGGAGTAGTTCACTTCAAAATTTGCCCCCATTGACTTTCCATAGTCATTTTTATTCCTACTATGGAAAGTCAATGTGGGAAAATTTTGCAGTGAGGAACTCCTTTAAGAGCTTTATATGTTTAGCACATACAGTGAGGGAAATAAGTATTTGATCCCCTGCTGATTTTGTAAGTTTGCCTACTTACAAACAAATGAAGGGTCTATAATTTTTATGGTGGGTTTATTTTAACTGATAGACACAGAATATTAAAAAAAATCAGGGGAAAAAAATGTTATATAAAGGTTATAAATTGATTTGCATTTCAGTCAGTGAAATAAGTATTTGATCCCCTACCAACTAGCAAGAATTCTGGCTCCACAGATTGGTTATGTGCCTATATGACCACAGATTAGTCCTGTCACTTTAAGAAAGTACTCCTAAATCAGCTTGTTATGTATATAAAAGATGCCTGCCAACAGAATCTGTATCTTCCAGTTCAACCTCTCCAACACCATGGTCCAGACCAAATAGGTTTTAAAGGATGTCAGCGACAAGATTGGAGACCTGCACAAACCTTGAATAGGCTACAGACAGAAGCTTGGTGAGAAGGAGACAACTGTTGGTGTGATTATTTGGAAATAGAAGATATACAAAATAACTATCAAATGCCCTTGTTCTGGAGCTCCCTGCAATATTTCCCCAATGGGGTAAAGATGATCATGAGAAATGTTAAAGATCAGCCCAGAACTACACGGAAGAAGCCTGTTAATGATTTCAAGACAGTTGGGAACACAGTTAGCAAGCAAAACATTGGTAACACATTGGTAACACGCTATGCCACAGTAGACTGAAATCCTGAAGCACCCGCAAGGTCCTCCTGCCCAAGAAGGCCCGCCTGGCTCGTCTTAAGTTTGACAATGAACATAAAAATGATTCAGAAAAGGCTTTGGCGAAAGTGCTGGCACTGCTGTGAGACCAAAATGGACTCCTGTGTTTGGAGGGAGAGAAATGCTGACTATGAGCCCAAGAACATCATGTCTACAGAGAAGCACAGTGTTGGAAACATTCTGCTTTAGGGCTTTTTCTCTGCTACAGGTATACAGGATGACTTCACCGCATTGAGGGGCTGAGGGACGGGCCCATGTACCGTAAAATCTTGGACGAGAACCTCCTCCCCTTAACTAGGTCACTGAAGATGGGTCATGGATGAGCCTTTAACATGACAAAGACGCAAAACATATTGCCAAGACAACCAAATAGTGGCTTAAGGAGAAGCACATTAAATGTCCTAGCCAGTCTCTAGACCCTAGTCCTATAGAACCTCTGTGAAGGAGGCTAAAACTCCAATTTGCTGAGCGACAGCCAAGAAACCTTAAAGATTGACAGAGGAGTGGACTAAATGTATCCGGACACATGTGCAAACCTGGTGACCAACTATCAGAAATGTCTGACCTCTGTGCTTGCCAACAAGGGTTTCTCCACAAAGTACAAAGTTATGTTTTGCTTGGGGATCAAATACTTATTTCACTGACTGAAATGCAGAAAAAAACAATGAATTTTTGAAGTAGAATGAGATTTTTAAATTAAATTCCTCTTTGGGTACCATCCCACCAATAGAATCCATCACATAGCCTACAAGTAGACAACAAGTATCCATATTACAATTCCCATTATTACCATTAAATCCATTACATTTTATGTTGTATTTTGGGCTGGGTTCTATTGTTTTTATTTCAACAGGAATACTTCAACTATAGTTACTTCAGTAAAAACATCATTCATTTTCCAAATCGCTTTAAATGATATAGCAGCAGATATACAGGAACACTTCAACTATAGTTACTTCAGTAAAAACATCATTCATTTTCCAAATCGCTTTAAATGCAGCAGATCAGAAGTTAACACGCACGCGTAGCTCAAGGTGTATGTGACGCTTATTTACCGTTCAGCCGTTATGCCGATCATTTTCATGACAATGTTTCTACGATCTTTGACTGATCGTAACCCACAGATGATTACGCCACACTTTAACATGTGCCTTTTTCGTCTTATATTGTTCTATTTGTCTTTTTAGAGCGCTATCAATGGTGTAGCAGCGCCTACGTTTACATTAGTTTAGCGGGGAAGATCCCAGAGTTGCCAGATTTGCGTAAAAAAATCTGCCAAATGGCCATTTAAAGCTTGCCGGAAAACAGCGAGCTTAGAAAAACTGAAATACTTGGCAACAGTAAAAGGTCCTGGAAGATCGCAAGCAAGATAAATGACGCACACCGGAAAACCCGCTGCATAGAAACCATTTTCTACTTTTTGACCTTTTTATAAATGTAGTGGAGTAAAAAGTATGATATTTGTCTTTCAAATGTAGTGAAGTTAAAGTACAAGTACAAGTAAAAAAATAATACTCAAGTAAAGTACAGATACTCAAAAAGTGTACTTAAGTACAGTACTCAGGTAAATTTACTTCGTTACTGTCCACCACTGCCCCAAAGTAAATAATAGTTAGAACACAACGAGAAGAGATGATATGTTACATGTTTAACACATAGTGAGTTGCATCAATCCGACAGTATACAGTTAAATCAGAGGTTTAAAAAGAGTTATTTCGTATGAAGACGCAACATATTCAGACCGCTTCCAGTGCTTCTAATAAGATAAGCTATACTCAACGAGTAACGTTAACTCACAGTCTCTAGCAAAATACATTTTAAACAAAACCATAGACTGTCATCTTGTCATTATGAAGAATAATGAAAACATTGGAACATGTTGGAAAGAGTAGCGTCCTGACCGTCACCGTACACACGCATGCTGACTGGAGAGTGACAGACAGCACCAGCGGAGGTCAGAGTTTCTTAATTATGCTATATTGGTTTATTCCTCGCATAAAGATATCGAATGACATAAAAAGTGCATTGGTGGTTTCATGATAGTCAGTCCTTTTTGAAGTTTAAGAGTAATTTATGCAGGGTCACAATCTGCAAAGGTTCACATACACTAACTTACACTAGTACAATAGCGTTAATGTAAATCATTAATGTAAAGCGTAGTTTTACATTACAAAAAAGTAAATTACAAAAAAGTAATTTATTATGAAAGTCTACATCTACATGCCCCTCTCCGTCCGTTTGTGATTGCGTGTCCATGCTGTGATGATCGCATTCCGGGGGTAACGTTAGGGGGAATTCCTCCATCCATTCACTAACTTACTGCGTCCGAGGCTCTCGATCGCTTTTTGTCGGGTGAATTATACTTTCTCTTGTTCAGCTGATTAATTTACACACGCCCGGGAACAGAAACTGTTATTACAGCAGATAAACGTAAATAATACGAAGCGTCGGCGCATTTCACGCACGCGTCATTGCAGCACTACTCTGGTTTGGCTATATTATATTGCATAAATGTATAAGATACTAATAGGTTATATGCTTACCAATAACTGATTCAATTAAATTTTGTCCACCAAAGCATTTTTAGCCAGCTAAAAAACCCTAACCTCTTCTGAAAATGACCAGCTGGTGGCGCCTGAGAATGCTTTGGAGGCACTGCGTGTTTTTCCGGAGATGCGTTGGTTGATGTGATTGAGAATATCCGCAACAGTTCACCTACTTGTTACTAGTATCTTATTTTAAAGAATATTACTTATTATGAAAATGCAGTAACCATTAATATTAACTTCTCCATTGTTGTGTAAGATGTTTGGTCAATGTATTGTTTGTCCCGCCTCTTCTTCACTGTTATTGGATGGCTGTGTAAAAAGGACAGTGACGAGCTCTACCGCGGTTTACCCAACAATAAAAAAGGAAAAAATGATAAAAATAACAGGGCAAAAGAACTCGTGAAATATTATTATGATACAAAGTGCATCAAAATGCAGTGTCATCAGTTTGTCTAAAAGAATACATAACTTTACGTGCGGTTTTACGCACTATTTACATGTGGTATGGAGCAGGTGTACATTTCTTTCGTACAACTAACATTTTGACAAATATGAACATTTTCATGAGTCTGAAAATTTACGTCAAAACGACTTTACGAACGATTTACACAAAAAAATCGTTTCTGCTCGTGTTTCATGAATGAGGCCCGTTGCCTTTTAAATGGTCAGGCCTGACACTTTAGCTCACAGCCCACACATACTTTGTGCAGTTATTAGCGTGTTCTGTACAGTAATGAAAACAGGTCGCACCACAACAAATTGTGCATTCACACAATATATTTGAGGTCACACGGGTTAAATATATGGAACATATGCGACTAAAATGGTCACAATTTCAAGCCAAGCACTCCATCATGCCAATTGATTGAGGATAATGTGTTCTCGCGAGACCAATCGGATCTCGTGCCACAAGATCTCGTCACACTCCTAATTTATATTGTTCTATTTTTTGCAGTTGTACAAACAAAACCATAGCAAAGTTATCGCTTTCCAGCGGGGGTTCACACATCAGCCGAGACGTGCAGCACCGCATCACGTTGCAGGACTCACCGCACACGTCAGATGAGCATTATTATAGGCTTATATCACATCATGCTGTCAATCACTCTCTCACCATAACCCACATTGACACAGACAAAAGTACATATCATGTTATATGCTTATATTGTATGTATCATGTGAGGGGAAAAAAATCACGGATGGTACACAGGCATGCCTGTCGCAGTCGCATTACTATGAACCCTACTCAGTGCTTATGCGACGCGGCGGCTCTGATCATGCATCCAGTGTGAAACACCAGCGTACCGGACACGCATCTACTCCTAAGGCAAGATGAGCCAGTTTTAACTTTATTAACAAACTGTGGCATTTGAACGTTAACCAATGAATATGCTGTGTATCACATATGAATGTTACATGCTGCCCCTTGGAAACATTATTAGAAAGCATGGAATTAGCTTCCACTGTTATGCAGATGATACGCAGCTATATATCTCATCAAGACCAGATGATTCCTTCCAACTATCCAAATTGGCAGAGTGCATCGACAATATAAAACATTGGATGACTTGTAATTTCCTTCTTTTAAATTCTAATAAAACAGAAATATTACTTATCGGACCAAAGACACGTGAGCAGAATATTTCGGATTATGACCTGCAAATTGAAGGCTGCACTGTTACTCCAACAAATACAGTTAAAGACCTAGGCATTATATTAGACAGCAACCTGTCATTTAAAAATCACATCTCAAATGTCACAAAAACAGCCTTCTTCCACCTTAGAAATGTTGCCAAATTGCGAAATATTTTATGTGTGCTGATGCAGAGAAGCTTATTCATGCATTTGTGACCTCAAGACTTGATTACTGTAATGCACTGCTTAGTGGTTGTCTGCACATCAATAAACAAACTACAGTTAGTTCAGAACTGAGCGCTGCCAGAGTTCTAACCAGGTCCAGAAAAACGATCACAAATGATGCGAGTTCATTATTGCACCCCGAATGTTATGTATACCCTTCACTGTCGCGCGTTTTCCTTAATTTACCAGCACTAATTAGAGGTGTTCTTGGGACCTCTAGTCTATTGAATCTGATTAATAGTTCTTTTATTACTGAGGGGGATAGAGATTTCCGCGCAGGCCTCAAGATGAAGACGTCGGTCATATCGCCCGATACCAAACTAGAGGATTACACGGCGCTACATCGGAAAATAATTATCCCCGTCCATCCTCCTGCGAGAAGCCTGCGGACTGACTGACCATTCTCAGCTCCATTCCAGGCAATCTCCAGTAATTCACCATCACCATTTAGAGAAAAGGCGGGACCAATCTGGCTGGCCGGCACTCCAGCTCTCGGCAGAACAAAAATTTCCAAGTTGAACCGCCACACACCCGTGTAACGAGCATTAAGAACGGATCGATACCTGTCACCTAAAGCTAAAGGTTCTCAATATTAGATGGTATTGTAAATGTAGTACTTACATCACACGACAGCAGTTTGAAGTTATGGCTGCACTCAGTGACTTTGATTGGAGGTAGCTGGGTGGGTGTTGTAGGGAGTGGGGGGGCTTGTTGGTTGTGGTTCGGGGCGTTTCATTTGTTGGGACTGTGTGGGTCTGGTCTGGTTGGTCTTGTTTTGTGGTCGATGTCGGACAACAGAGGAATAAAGTTAATTATGCCATTACTACTTTTCCCTGGTTGTTCCTCTGTTGTCTGTTGTTGATCCGGAATGGGACCGGGTTGGACCTGCACGTTTTCGGCGGGTGGGGCTTCCTGGGTCGCGCTCGTGGGCTCTCCCTGTTCTTCGTGGACGTTGCTCGGTGGCTTTGGTCGGGGTCACTGAGTGCAGCTATGACACGTCAGAGGAGATCTGGCCCTCCCGGCTGAGCCTGGTTTCTCCCGAGTGTTTTTTTTTCTCCATTATTCATGCATTGGAGTTTGGGTTCCTCGCCACAGCAGAGCAGTGCAGTGTTGGCTTGCTCACCGGGAGACTGCATTTATTTATTTATTTATTCATTTATTTATTATTAGATATTATTTATTATAATGATCTTGCTTGGTCTATAAACACCATGCACTGTGCTGTGTTTTACCTTTCTGTGTTTTTCTTATTTGCTCCTGTAAAGCTGCTTTGGAACAATGCACATTGTGAAAAGCGCTATATAAATAAAATTGAATTGAATAATGAATTATATTCGCATTTAGTGAGCTTGCGATATCTGCAGTGGTGTTACATCTGTGACATGTCGTCATGTCACAGTATATCCCTCCCAAACGATATTTTTTTGGTTATCTTATTGTTCTTTCCTGTTTTCTGAACTTGTCGTTTGGTCTCATTTTGTTCGTAGCACTTCAGTTTGATTGTGTTGCTCGTATTACTGACATGTCGGTTATTTGTATCGTTGACTGTAATGTTATTGGTATGTTGTTTCTGTGATTGTTGTTGTTGAGGTTAGTGTCAGTTGATCTCATGCAGAGGTGGGTAGTAACGCGCTACATTTACTTCGTTACATTTACTTGAGTAACATTTTGGAAAATATGTACTTTTTAAGTAAAATTAAAAGTGTGTACTTTTACTCTTACTTGAGTAAATTTCTAATAGAAAATCTGTACTTTTACTTCGTTACATAACTTACATTGCGTGACGTTCCTTCCTTCATTTTAAAATATGCTTTTTAAAACGTGTTGTTTATTTCAAGGTTGTCGTCTCTTCTTACGGGCATTCCCGAGTGATCGATTCTTTTGAGTCGATTCTTTTGAAAGCATTAATTGAACAATGGGCAAAACCATTTGAATAGGCTAATGAATCAGTTCAAATGATTTGTTCAGTTCGCAGCACGATCTGAATCATCTGAAGCAGGATTACTCACTCCTCGTAGCGCGAAACTTAAGAACACGCAGAACACAAAGAGCGTTGGATGAAGTGGATATTAATCTATATCTATACAATCAAAACTGCAAATGTGTCATATTGTTTGCCAGCAATGATAAATGCCCGCCATATGCGCGCACCCGCGCGACCTGTTCGTCAGACACAGCAACATGCGCGTTACCTGTCAGACACAGAGACGTGGGCTTGCAGAAATATACATTTGAAGAACAGAAGGAAGAAAACTTGTTGATGGCGTGTGGTTCACTGTTTACTGTTTGTTTACAAGTAAGAGCGTTTCACAACACACACGTGACACAACACGAGAAAACATGAGCTTGTTCAAAAATGTGTATTTCATTTAAGAGAGCACTGCAGATGTTCTAGATCATCTTAGGAAATGCTCTGAGTTTAGTTCATGCTTTAGTTTGACATGGTCTATTATTCTAAATAAGTTTGTGTAAACTACATTGACATCAGGACTAGATGAAATTTACAGAAATGCTCGTCTCTTCTGTGTTTGTCTATTCTTTAGTCTCTCTAGTATATTGCAAAGATATCTGCTTATGATGATTAAAAATATTGATTAAAATGTAATATTAAAATATTGGCGTTAATATTAATTTGATGTAGTAGGCCTATATAATCAGATACAAAGTAACTAAGTAACTAGCTACATGAGTAGTTTTTTCATTGCGTACTTTTTTACTTTTACTCAAATACATTTTAAAATAGTGACTTTTACTTTTACTTGAGTAACAATTTCTCTAGTTACTTGTACTTTTACTTGAGTAAAGATTTTGGCTACTCTACCCACCTCTGCCAGTATCAGCCCGATAACAAGCTCATGTAGTCGTACTCGTAATGACACACCGATACCAATGACCGATACTTCACGTGACCTACATAGAGCCCTATGATTTCCGAAATACGGAAAACGCAGACAGAATCCAGGCATAAAAACTGAATTTGCTGTACAACACGGAATGGCACGGAATCTGGCAAATGTATTATTTCCTAACAAGAAATTAGAGCTGAAGCGCTAACAGCTAACGTAACTGCTAACGAAATATTCAGATCCTGTTTAAATATGTATTCTGCTTGTTTTGCGTGAATGTGTGTGAAAGAGTGGTGCGGTTGTGTGTACTGAACCTGAACGCATTGTGCTTGTGTAGCTTTCAGAGCCAGCGTTTCACTGCACGAGGACACGAAGGCATAAACAAACACCATTTGCAGCGATCCGTCAAAATAAAAGTCCGATTAACTTAAACAAACGCTCTTTGCGGCGTCCCGTCAAAATAAAAGTCCAGTTGACTTGAACAAGTTATAATACACTCACATTTTACCACACCACCCCCCTTAAATTTTTTATCATTCGACCACAGAGTATATTGTTTACTATAGCAAACTGAAGTAAATGTGCTAGTAAAATTGTGCTACTTATCATAAAAAATTGAACTTAATTTAAAAATAGTACTTAAGTTTAAGTAGACCTAAAAACAAAGGAAAAACAAATGTACCAGTAAGATACTGGTTTATTAACATTATTGTACATTATACAGGCATCGGTTATAGGTATCAGCGAGTACCAGAAAAAAAGTATCGGTACTCGTACTCGGTCTTTAAAAAATGGTATCGATGCATACCTAATTTTTAGATTTGATATTGCGTTTTCAGATTTGTTATTTTGATTTTGGATTTTTGTTTTTTGCTTTAAAGTAGGGCTGCAGCTATCGATTATTTTAGTAATCTAGTACTCTACTGATTTTCCATCGATTAATCGGGTATTCGGATAATAAGGATGTTTTCTTTATTAAAGAGCAATACTAAATATACAAGAGAAAATAAGACAGGTCTCTTAAAATGAACAACTAATTTGTTTCCTTTTTAGAAAAAATATTTTTTTATTGCTGAAATTGCATACATTAATATCTGTGAAAATTGAACCCATTTAATACATTCCATTGCCATATTACATTCAAAATGCAATATAATACAAATGTATAAATAGGAAACATTAATACAAATAGAAAGAATAATTTCAAAGGTGAACAACTAACTTCAGCTTATGCATGATGCATTTAGTTTATCTAAATTAGTTTGTTTCTTTTTTTACTATTAAATAGTAATATATTTGCCCACATAAAAATACCGAGTTACCCGGACTTTTATTTTGGCAGGTCGTCAGAAGATGCTTATTTTTTAGTGTGTTAGCTTCACTCAGTAAAATGTTCTGAAATAAACTCTCAGAGCAACTCTGGGGGTGAAGTTCATGTCCTCATTCAGCACAGACGCAGACAAATTTATGAGCATCACGCGTGTAGCACGTTAAACTGTGCAGTTCATTCACTCAGACAAGCAGAACAGACAGATAACATGTGTAAATAACAAGATTCGGCATCCACTAGTGCGCATCTAGTTTGATGGACTCAATGCAGCCGGAAAACAAGTTTAACTCGCAAAATAGACTAAAAACAAGTAAAATAGAAGTTCACCATTTCAATAAGCTATCACTTATTTATCAGCATGAGAAATACGTGCGAGTGTGTGGACAGACTAAAATGCGTCTCTCACGGTGAATGCGTGAGACTTGAGAGCCCTGTAACATGAACAGAGTTTAGCGGGCTGTGCGTCAGTAATAACGGTCCGTGGGGAAACGCAGTGCTACGTGTGAACTGTAGTTAAATGGATTAAACAAGGCTTCGAGGCAACAAAAATTGCCTCGATGATTTTTTTGTATTCGAATAACTCGAGTTACTCCGAATTGAAATCGATTTCACTTTTAAAGGCGCAGTTCTTGATTAACAGCGGCCACTAGCGTTGTATTATAGATTTGCCACGAATCGCTCAGTCCAAACACGACGGTGGCCACCACAGTCAAAAAGATGTCGTTCTCCATGTTGACGCAGGGAAGAGATTTTGCGGGCATTAGAAAGACTGTAGAAAGAGCTATGACTTATGTATTACATAAAATAAAAGGTTTGTGGATTTTAAGTTTAAAAAGAAGGATAAAAGTCAGGCAGGAGCTAGGACCTGTGTTAATATTATAAAGTCTCCACAGCACGCGTGTACTAAGGCTTTTAGCAGATACACTCACAGATATCTATGGAGATACTTTCCAGCAGAGAGCATTAGAGCTGCGTTAATAAAAAAACAAAAAAAAAAAAAACAAAAAAAAAAAACAAAAAAAAAAACAAAAAAAAAAAAAAAAAAAAAAAAAAAAAAAAAAAAAAAAAAAAAAAAACAAAAAAAAAAAAAACAAAAAAAAAAAAAAAAAAAAAAAAAAAAAAAAAAAAAAAAAAAAAAAAAAAAAAAAAAAAAAAAAAAAAAAAACAAAAAAAAAAAAAAAAAAAAAAAAAAAAAAAAAAAAAAAAAATCAAAAAAAAAAAAAAAAAAAAAAAAAAAAAAAAAAAAAAAAAAAAAAAAAAAAAAAAAAAAAAAAAAAAAAAAAAAAAAAAAAAAAAAAAAATCAAAAAAAAAAAAAAAAAAAAAAAAAAAAAAAAAAAAAAAAAAAAAAAAAAAAAAAAAAAAAAACCAAAAAAAAAAAAAAAAAAAACAAAAAAAAAAAAAATAATAAAAAAAAAAAAAAAAAAAAAAAAAAAAAAAGAAAAAAAAGGGCTTTTAGAGATATTCAGATGATCTGTGGAGATCTGACTTGTCCACAGCAGAGAGACGTTGGAGAGAAAGATCATCTAAAAATCATCCCCGAGGAGGTTGCTTTGATTCGGATCAGTATGTGAGTAACATACTAACATACCAATATATGTTGTTGTTGTAATATTAGCTGTGTGACGGAGCAGTTTTGAGCGTCATTGTTTATCTGGAACCGCTTTAATATTTTACTCGTCCAGATACTTGAGAGAGCGAGCGAGAGAAGTAGAGAGAGAGAGAGGGGGGGAGAGGGAGAGAGAGAGAGGGGGGAGAGGGAGAGAGAGAGAGAGAAAGAGGGAGAGAAAGAGGGAGAGAAAGAGGGAGAGAGGGGGAGAGAGCGTTGGCGCTAAAACTGTAGAGAGAGAGCGTGGTTTATTCTTTTACTCAATGATGAATAAACTTTCAGTTAATCCGCGGGTCACATGCGTTCCGCACCGGAGAGCCGATCCGTACCACTATACCGCAGGGGAGAGGAAACGCGCGTTGTAGAGTTGTTTGTCCGTTTAGGGCTGCTGTACAAAACATGGCGGCGAATTCAATGTATGTAGGCTCGCTCTGTATGTAGACATAAACAGCTTATTCTAAGGTATTAAAGAGCGCAACATACGGATAATCGATAAAATCGATAATAATCGATAATGAAATTCGTTGTCAACGAATGTCATTATCGATTAGTTGGTCTGTGACGTCAATTGACGTCACGCAGTTATAAATCAAGCGTGTCTTCTTACCTTTTAAAATTACCATTTTAGATGTGTCTCTCCGTGCAGCGCGAGGTGCGCAGTTTTAAAGTCACACTTGTCTCTCCGTGCAGCGCGAGGTGAGCAGTTTTAAAGTCACACGTTTCTCCTTGTGCAGCGCGAGGTGCGCAGTTTTAAAGTCACACGTGTCTCTCAGTGCAGGGCGAGGTGAGCAGTTTTAAATTCACACGTGTCTCTCAGTGCAGCGCGAGGTGCGCAGTTTTAAAGTCACACGTGTCTCTCCGTGCTGCACGAGGTACGCAGTTTTAAAGTCACACGTGTCTCTCCGTGGTTGCGTCTCTCCGTGCAGCACAAGTTGCGCAGTTTTAAAGTCAGACGTGTTTTACATGCATCTCTTCAAGCTGCGCAGTTTTAATGTTTAAAAGGGAGAGGTGTTTAAATGACAAAATTAAAGATTATATTAGTAAAACTCAATTTGTGGCGTTTGCACTTTGCTAAGTACATATTAGGCTAAATACACTGATTTGGTGGTTTATTTAGTTCAGAGGTGGGTAACGAAGTACATTTACTTGAGAACTGTACTTAAGTACATTTTGAGTATTTGTACTTAAGTATTACTTTTTCTGTTTACTTTTTACTGTACTTCACTACATTTGAATGACAAATATCTCACTTTTCATGGCACAAAAAAAATATTTCCTTGGCCGACCCTCCCCTCGCTTCCACGTTTGGGAGAGACTATTGTCAGTTGCTTCTTATATGACACACCTGAATCAACTCACCAGGTGTGTTAATTATGGAGACATTCACAACATTTTGGGAGAAGGCTAATGAGTTCAGTTGTGTATACTTTTCCCATATCTGATTTACTTATCATAAGCAAAAGATGTAATTACATTTATATCCGATTAATCAAAAAATAATCGTTAGTTGCAGCCCTAATTACAAGCATAGCCATGTAATCATTAAGTAAGGTCTGTATAGCACTCTGATATGGGCTGTCACGATTATGAAATTTGACTGACGATTAATTGTCTAATAAATCATTGCGATTATGATGATTAATTGTCTGTTTTAGGGCTTTGACGATTATGACAATTAATTGTCTGTTTTTGAGCTATGACATTTAATTCTCATACATTTTTTATTCAGCGATGAAACGACCATATTGTTCTGAATACAAGACTATGTTTTTTTCTTGGAAATACATAGGAAAAAATTGGGTCATCATATATTTAAGGTTTAGGCTTTTACCTGTCAATAATACAACCGCCAAATACTTGTAAATTAAGTAAATTGATCAGGTGTGAATTGAAGCCACCAAAAATGCTATCAGTCATAGAAAAGTTTCTAGTCTGTTTTTTTCTCACTTGCAAGACTACAATAAAATTTTACTTGTGTGTTAATGAAATTTTGGTAGACTGGTTTTCACACTGAGATTTGCTTAAATAATATTAAATTGTACTGCAGGTAATTTGTATATGTTTTTTTTTTAAGTGATTGTGTTTTGGTGGTACATCTTACAAGTACTGTATTACCATGCTTTAGTAACAATATATACACTAAAATATGCAATATGCAGATGCACTACAGCTCCCCCTAGTGTCTTCTATAGAGATGTGCAATAATTGCGATGATCTGAAACCATCGTGATGAGGTCAAACAATTGCGATGAGACGATTATTTAATAATCCTGACAGCCCTATGTGTAAGTAATAGGGATGTGCATGAATGTTTGAATATTCGAACCGCAATAACTATTCAAATATTATAAATGCTATATTATTATATATTTTTATAAGAATAAAACTGCGTCACCACAGGGTTAAGTTACCGCTACAGAAGACCTAAGAGTTGTCACGTCTTATTTAACGCTTCTTCACTTCATCTGTAATGATGTTATAATATACAGGTGCTGGTCATATAATTAGAAATCATCAAAAAGTTGATTTATTTCACTAATTCCATTCAAAAAGTGAAACTTGTATATTATATTCATTCATTACACACAGACGATATATTTCAAATGTTTATTTCTTTTAATTTATGATTATAACTGACAACTAATGAAAATCCCAAATTCATATCTCAGAAAATTAGAATATTACTTAGACCAATACAAAGAAAGGATTTTTAGAAATCTTGGCCAACTGAAAAGTATGAAATGAAAAGTATGAGCATGTACAGCACTCAATACTTAGTTGGGGCTCCTTTTGCCTGAATTACTGCAGCAATGCGGCGTGGCATGGAGTCGATCAGTCTGTGGCACTGCTCAGGTGTTATGAGAGCCCAGGTTGCTCTGATAGTGGCCTTCAGCTCTTCTGCATTGTTGGGTCTGGCATATCGCATCTTCCTCTTCACAATACCCCATAGATTTTCTATGGGGTTAAGGTCAGGTGAGTTTCTGGCCAATTAAGAACAGGGATACCATGGTCCTTAAACCAGGTACTGGTAGCTTTGGCACTGTGTGCAGGTGCCAAGTCCTGTTGGAAAATGAAATCTGCATCTCCATAAAGTTGGTCAGCAGCTGGCAAGCTGACGGTCCCAGTATAAGGTTCATAGTGGCTAATATAACGTTGCTTGTTTATTTGCCCTGAGGTGCAGCAGCTGGAGGCGATCCGGGAACCATTAGGGCCCAGTGTTTTCCGGGATTAAAAAGGACTGGCTTCCGCTGCGGCTTTCTCTCTCTCCTTACACTCCATCCTCGAGCTCGGACCTCGACGTTTGGCGACTAGCCGCTTGCCGCGTTTTGCAGCTACACATTACACTTCAACACTTACATTTTACTACACTGATTTTCTAACTGACTCCTATTCTCACTACACGCACCACATTACATTATTCATTTACACTGTCAACAGTAATATAAATATGAGTGGTTTTAATAAAATGTCCCAGAAATGGGCTTAAAAATGTGAACGCGTGCTCACCTTCCTTGTTTTGTTGCGGCTTTACGAGCTGGCCGTAACATGACACAGACTGATCGACTCCATGCCACGCCGCATTGCTGCAGTAATTCAGGCAAAAGGAGCCCCAACTAAGTATTGAGTGCTGTACATGCTCATACTTTTCATCTTCATACTTTTCAGTTGGCCAAGATTTCTAAAAATCCTTTCTTTGTATTGGTCCTAAGTAATATTCTAATTTTCTGAGATATTGAATTTGGGATTTTCATTAGTTGTCAGTTATAATCATAAAATTAAAAGAAATAAACATTTGAAATATATCCGTCTGTGTGTAATGAATGAATATAATATACAAGTTTCACTTTTTGAATGGAATTAGTGAAATAAATCAACTTTTTGATGATGTTCTAATTATATGACCAGCACCTGTATGTTGACACCTGCCCTACCTCGAACCATCGTCTCTGCACAGCCTTTGGGGATGTTGGTAGCAAGTGCCAACTCCACCAAGTTTATCTCCCGATCCTCTACAAAGAAAAGTTCACATTCCTTTAATGGACGGAACGGTAAGGCATCTTGAGCACCGTAGCCACAAATGCTCTAGAACACATACAACAGATGTAATGTTATTCTCAAAGAGTTATGTTGTAACAGACAGCAGTTCATCATGAATTATCATACACATACGTCTCCCATTAATATACACACTAATAGGATATACCTCAGTATTGCTGCACCGCAACGCTCTATTGAAGTCTTCTACGCTCAGCTTTTTTCTTTTAGCATGTCTCATGAACTGTGAGCTGTTCTGTTGTGGCACCGGGAAAAAGTAAGGCTTTATGTTGATACATTTAATACTTTGGGAGCTTTCTCAAAAAAAATACTCCAATGCAACAAACAGACATAAAACTTAAAACACTTATGTACAAATTTGTAAAAACCTGTGTTGCTTCCCTGAGACGATAACACACATCCTCGGCCAGCAGAGCAGCGACCTCTTCGCTGAGCTCCACGCCAGTGTTCTCAGCCATGAGTTTAATGGATTCTCGGGGCACCTCCACGAAGCGCCGCTCTTCCCTTTCCGTCATCTTCGTTGTATCGGGAAAACGCACTCAATTTGAGATCGGGTTATACGAAAGGTTTAACGTTAAAACTAAAGCGACATGGCTACATTGCGTCATAAAAACATGCACACGTTAAACAGTTTATTCTTAAATATACGATCTATAATGGCTTAATTTACACTACGTCCGACAAAAACATTCAGTTGGCCAGACTACCGCTCACCATGTTCTTCTTCTTCTTCTTCTGGTGTTTTATGGCGGTTTGGCAAACCCACGAAAAGGTGCATTACCGCCACCTACTGATCTGGAGTGTGGAGAGTACTTCGATTTGGAAGGAAGAAATAAAATAAATAACTAAATTAATTAATTTTAAAAAAGGTATTTTAATTCCTATATTCTATCTATTGTTCCTGTGTTTTTAAGGTATTTAAATAATATTTCATGTACTCTTGATTGCCTTGACCCGTTTGCTAACAATACTTTTAAAGAGATAATGACATCCTTCTTCCTATTTCCATATCTTTTCCTCTTTTCCAACATACTCCTGAATCTGGAAAAGATGTCTTCCTTTAAACCCACTGTTCCATAACGTTTGCCATTTCTTACTTACTTCAGATGATATCACTCTCTTGAATTCATCTTTACTTAAAGCTAACTTAATTTCTACTTGTGGATGATTTAATGCTTTCTTTGCTAGCAAGTCTACTTCTTCATTTCCATCCACACCCACATGTGCAGGTACCCAGAGGAAATTTACCTCTATCCTTAACTGCCTTATTCTAAACAAACTTTGTAAAACTTCAAATACTAAGTCTTGCCTTTACCACTTAGTAGATAGTGAGCGCAGCCATGGAATCACTGTATATCACAGTTCTTTCTGGTTGAACTTCTTCGATCCACTGTAGAGCTATGATAGCTAACAATTCAGTAGTAAAAACTGACACATGCTCTGATACTCTTTTTGCAATTTTTATGTACTGCTGTGCTGTTCTTCCAGACTCTGGTTCCTTAGACCCATGTAAATACCTGTAATACAGCATAATATTTCTTTATTATATACTGTTGAACCACTAATTTAGTTGGTATGTTCATCTCTGGTTCTTTCATTATTTTGTGAATTTGTAAATCTATTAGTGGTATAGGGAACAACCAGGGGGGAATTGCTGGTATAGCAACAGAAGGAGCAATTTCATAGTCTTTCAACTCCAAGCTGTTCTCCTCCTTCCTTACTACCCAGCCAAAGCTTGTTATTTCTTTATATTCATATTCCCAACAATTTTTCTAAATTACTCTAACTGGATGGTTTTCCAGATGTCCCTTTACACCATACCAGTACCTTAATCTCAACTGGGACCTACGTTGTTCTAGAGGCAATTCTCCAATTTCAACTTGCAATGAGGCTACCGGAGAAGATCTAAATGCACCACAGCAAATGCGCAAACCTTGATTTTGTATTACCTCTATCTTTTTAAGTAATGTTTTGTTTGCAGAACTGTATACTACACAACCATTGTCTATGTTTGATCTAATCACAGCATAATAAATTATTTTCAATGACTGACAGCTTGCCCCCCACTCAGCTCCTGACAAGCGCCTTAATAAATGTATTCCTTTTTTGCATTTTTCTATCAATTTCTGAATATGTATTCAACTTAATTTAGAGTCCATCAACATACCCAAAAATCTAACTACATTAACTTGCTCCAGCTGATAACCAAACATTTTGACATTCAAGCTTGGATTATTTTTCTTTTTTGAAAAACATATTACTTGTGTTTTTGCCACAGAAAAATGAAAACTCCAACTATTCGCCCATTTTTCCACCTCATTCACTGCTTTTTGCCCCCTTTATAGTGCTCCATCATCCGCATATAATGATCTTCCTATTCCACACAGTAAAAAGAAAAAGTGCCTCAAATATCCTGTTGTGTACTCAAAGAACCTTAAACTGTATTTTAAGCGCTCCAAAGCTCTTTTTCTCAATAAAAGGGTTATGGTGGAACCATCTATAGTCTTTGTGGTTCTTCCAGGAACCTAGAAGATTCTTGAATAACCCCATATTCAGTTGTGAAGTTCTGGAGTCACCTTTTCACTACACTGGGACCTCAAAGTGCTTTGCGGGTTATTGAAGGAACTCAAATTCTAAAAAATGGTTCTTGTAAGATCAGTAAACTTGTAAGTGGTTCCTGGAGAATCTCTCTTGTACAAGACAGTATCTAGAGGAACCCCAAAAAATTCTGCATGAAATAGGGATTTTTAGTGTCTGATCATTTTGATGTTTTATGAGAATAAGAATAGTCCAAAGTTTGGTTTTTGGCCCCTGCTAAGTGAACACACATTTTAAAATCATGCACATGATTAGAAAAGGCTCAATGTTATTTAGAAAATTTTCAGCAAGCTTTTTGATTATTTTATATTTCTTACTATTTGTATTATATGATTAATTATATTAATATATTATACATAAACTTTTTTATTCTATAAGTAGATCCTAAGTCACTGAAATCTTTTGAAAATGTAAAAGTTGTTGTGCTTTCCATCCAAACAAACTGCAGCTGCTCTGTGTGTTTATTGTGCAGTCTCGCCCTCCACAGTACTTTGGCGCTGTTGGCCCAATGTCGCAGCGTCAATGCATGTGCCATGTGGCGCTTTCGTTAGTATGTGTTTAACTTTTTCCAGCTCTGCGCAGACCGATCACCTTATGACAAAAAAGCATGCGGACTTAGAATAACATCTCTAAAGCATACAGAGCAGTCAGTTCACAAATAGCTCTCACTGTGCTTTGATGTCGCCGATCCGTCTGCGATCAAACATCAGTGGCACGAGTGTTCACCGGTGTTGTTCCGCTCGCGCGACAGGCGGGAATTCAAAATAACGGATCGCAACAACCTCTCGACTGTCCCATTGGTGTAAGTAAAGTCAAAATATATAAATAACTTAAATATACTAACTATATACTATTTATATAAATGTATACTCTGACAGACACACTCTGTCAGTTTAAATCTAGACTAAAGACGCATCTTTTTAATCTTGCATACACTACTCTTCCATAATATAAATCTTTAGAGGGTTTAGGCTGCATTAGTTAGATCAACCGGAACCAAAAACACAACTGATGTACTTGTTGCATCAAAGAGTACAGAACAGTACTCTACTCTCAGCCAGTCTTGTCTCATTGTTCCAAGGTTACCACAGCGAGCAGGATGCAGTTCATGGCCTGACCTGATGGTAGAGCGGAGAATGGGAAGTGGGGACCTGACAAGAGCTGAGATGATAGAGCTGGATAAAGAAGGACGCGGTCTCTTGACATGTTCTTCACCACAAAATTTCAAATGCTATTAGATTATTAATGATAATCTTAAACTATAATTTATTTTATTATTAAGTTTATTTATTTTATTTAGCCTTGTTGTGCAAGTTCTCTGGAGCTTGTGCAGAGGCAGCAGCTTTTGCCAGAGGGGAACTGGAATCCCCTGGTTGGGCCTGGGTTCTCCTGAGTTTTTTTTCTCGATTAGAGTTTTGGGTTCCTCGCCACCGTTTGCATACTGTTTTTGCACTATCTGCCTGACCGGGGGGGCTGCTTTAGAATCTTAAAGTTTTACTTAATTAATATTGCATATAGGAATTTATTATCTGTTATATTTGACCTGTGCTTCTCTCTCCTTTATCCTAAATGTGTGCTCTCACTGAGCGTGTGTGTGTGTGCGTACTTGTCTGTGTACGTACGTGTGTGTGTGTGTTGTGTGTGTGTGTGTGTGTGTGTGTGTGTGTGTGTGTGTGTGTGTGTGTGTGTGTGTGTGTGTGTGTGTGTGTGTGTGTGTGTGTGTGTGTGTGCGTGGCGTGCGCATCCGTGTGTGTGTGTGTCTCTGTGTGTGTTGGTGTGTGTGCGTGTTGTGTGTGTGGAGTGTTTTGTGTGTGGGTGTGTCTGTCTTCTGTGTTTTCAACCTTTTCTTGTTTTTGCAGGTACAACTTTGATTGTTTTGCTTGGTCAATGTGTCTCATGTACAGCTGCTTTGTAACAATGAAAATTGTAAAAGCGCTATATAAATAAAGTTGAGTTGAGTTGAGAGTTGACACGTCTAATTGTATGGCCGCTTTTGGCTGTTTAAACCATTTATTTACACAGTGTAGGCAGCGCATGTTTTAGCCGAGATGCTAACGAATATAAGTTAAGATGAAGCTTGTGGAGCTAACGTTAAATGGGTAACGTTAGTGTTAAATGACAAACAATGACTTTTAGCCTCTTTTAGCTTTTAGTGAATGTATAGCTCTTTTTTTAACTTATTGATGTTTGTGTTGAATGATTTTCCCACCCATGCTATATTAATTGTCTGTAATTAAATATTTTTATCATTCAGTTCTGTTTTTAGACTGTAAATCTTATTATATTGTATTGTCATTGTGTTGAATGTCTGTACTAGCTTCCAACACCAAAGAAAATTCCTTGTGTGTGCAAACACACTTGGCAATAAAGCTCTTCTGATTCAGATTTATCCTTTTACCTCAGAATTTTCCAGTTGAGCAGCAAAAAAATGTAAGTATTATATTTATTGTGATATTTTCATTATTATGTTATTTGTTATATTTGCACATGTAAAAATACTCATTGACAATGGAAAATCTGAATAAAGTGGATTATTACAGTTGTTGCTATAAATAGCCTATTGTACTCCTTAACCATAGACCAAAACAGTGACTTCCAGGGATTGTAATATTTTGTTTATTGTTACATTTGTAAACCAATTTGTGATGTGCTAAATGATTCAATTTAATGTTTTATGAGACGTTATCTAAATCCCTCTTTTTGGTCTCCATGTCTTATTCGCAGGGGCAACCAAGGCCAACAGATCCAGCCCACCCTAATGCTCATCCTTGCACTGCCTGGGACACCTAAGGCCAACAGGCGCAGCTCCTGTTCTCTTTTTGCCATAAATACATATCTACTTTAACAATGCAAAATTGTGAAATGTACTATAGAAATACTTTTAACTTTGACTACATGGATCCTCACACCACCTGGTAATAGCAGGAAACCCATTTGGAGAGAACAGCATTGTTTTCTCTAGCTCGTAAGGATTTGCTATTTGGCAAATTACAACTTTACCATGCACTGTAAAAATAAAAGGTGCCTCAAATATCCTGTTGTGTACTCAAAGAACCTTAAACCTTATTTTAAGTGCTTCAAAGCTCCTTTTCTCATAATAGGGTTATTGGTGGAACCATTTATAGTCTTTGTGGTTCTTCCAGGAACCTAGGAGATTCTTGAATAACCCCATATTCAGTTGTGAAGTTCTGGAGTCACCTTTTCACTACACTGGGACCTCAAAGTGCTTTGCGGGTTATTGAAGGAACTCAAATTCTAAAAAATGGTTCTTGTAAGATCTGTAAACTTGTAAGTGGTTCCTGGAGAATCTCTCTTGTACAAGACAGTATCTAGAGGAACCCCCCAAAATTCTGCATGAAATGGGGATTTTTAGACTGATCATTTTGATGCTTTATAAGAATAGGCCAAAGTTTGGTTTGTGGTCCCTGCTATGTGAACACACATTTTAAAATCATGCACATGATTAGAAAAGGCTAAATGTTATTTTGAAAAATTTCAGCAAGCTTTTAATTCTTTTATATTTATTAATATTGATATTATATTAATTGGAGACAAAACTATCATTCAATAACTATTCATTCCATAAGATCCTAAATCACTGAAATCTTTTGAAAATGTAATGTTGTTGTGTTTTCCATTCAAACAAACTGCAGCTGCTCTGTGTGTTTATTGTGCAGTCTCGCTCTCTACAGTACTGTGGCGCTGTTGGCCCAATGTCGCAGCGTCAATGCATGTTGCGCTTTCGTTAGTAATATGTGTGTTTAACTTTTTCCAGCTCTGCGCAGACCGATCACCTTATGACAAAACGCATACGGCATTAGAATAGCATTTCTAAAGCATACAGAGCAGTCAGTTCACAAATAGCTCTCACTGTGCTTTGATGTCATACGCCGTTCCGTCTGCGATCAAACATCTGACTGGCACGCACGAGGTGTACGAGTTTTCACCGGTGTCCTCTCGCGCCACAGGCGGGAATTCAAAATAACGGATGGCAACAACCTCTCGACTGTCCCATTGGAGGTAAGTAAAGTAAAAATATATAAATAACTGAAATATATTAACTATATACTATTTATACAAATGTGTACTCTGACACGTCTAATTGTATGGCCGTTTTTGGCTGTTTAAACCGTTTACTTATTTTATACAGTGTAGACAGCGCTTGTTTTAGCCGAGATGCTAACGAATATAAGTTAATGATGAAGCTTGTGGGGCTAACGTTAAATTGGTGTTAAATGACAAACAATGACTTTTAGCCACTTTTAGCTATTATGTTCACTTTTAGTGAATGTATAGCTCTTTTTTTTCTTGTTGTTTGTGTTGAATGGTTTCCCCACCCATGTTACATAAATTGCCTGTAATTAAATATTTTTATCATATTCAGTTCTGTTTTTATCCTTTTTCCTCAGAATTTTCAGTATTTTCCAGTTGAGTAGACAAAAAAAGTAAGTATTATATTTATTATGATATTTTTATTGTTATGTTATTTGTTATATTTGCACATGTAAAAACACTCACAGACTAGGGTTGTCACGGTACCATAAACATGTCTTACGATACTATACCAGCTGAAGTATCTCGATACCAAGTAGTATCACGATGCTGTGCCATATAATTCAAATCTATACAAAAAACACAGATTTAGATTAAACATTTTGTATTTACTATAGTAAACTGTATTATACTTTGCACTAGAATATGTTGTTGTATTAACTGTAGTAATTTGATAAATTGTAGCAAATACATTTACATTTAGTCATTTGTAAATACTGTAGTATACTTAAATATTTACTATGATAAGACTCAAAAACACTAGTATCTATGAGTTTTAGTAGTTTACTGTAGTAAATACTAAAGTACACTAGATCATTTTTCACGTAGGAACTAATTCAAATGTTGGACAAATTTAATTGATACAGCAGTCTTTATAAAGGGAAATATTAGGCTTACTTTAAATGCAGAACTAAAACGGCCAGTAGGTGGCGTCAATTTTCCACTGAGTTAGTGAATCATTTAACCAACTCGTTCAAATCGCCAATTTGAATCATCAACTCGCCCGAGACATTTAAAACACACATTCATTTAGGAGATAAACACCGCAAAAAGGCAGATGTAAGTGTTCAAATAAATATTAATGCGCATATGCAACATTAACTACGGTACTACGATACTACCGGTATTTTGAAGCTTTAGCATCGCGATGCTACCGTAGCACCGGAACACCGTGCAACCCTATCACTGACAATGAAAAAATCGGAATAAAGTGGATTGTTGATATAAATAGCCTACTGTACTCCTTAACCATAGACCAAAGCAGTGACTAACAGGCATTGTAATATTTTGTTTATTGTTACATTTGTAAACCAATTTGTGATGTGCTAAATGATTAAATGTAATGTTTTGAGACGTTATCTTAATCCCTCTTTTTTGTATCCATGTCTTATTCCCAGGGACACCCAAGGCCAACAGACCCAGCTCCAGCCCGCCCTGATGCTCATCCTTGCACTGCCTGGGACACCTAAGGCCAACAGCCGCAGCTCCTGTTCTCTTTTTGCCATAAATACATATCTACTTTAGCAATACAAAATTGTGAAATGCACTATAGAAATTATTTTGACTTTGGATCCTCACACCACCTGGTAATAGCAGGAAACCCATTTGGAGAGAACAGCATTGTTTTTTTCTTGCTCGCAAGGATTTGCTTTTTGGCAAATTACAACTTTACCATGGGTGTAGGCCTTGCTATGAGAGACTACTTTTTTGCTGGACTTTTTTACAATTGTACATTTGTACAAAGTACCTGAAATATTTCTGTATTTATATTTAAAGTTAAGGCAAATTATTTGGTTAGTTTTGTTAAGATGTTGTTTTCATTTATAACAATATCACCAACACAGTATTAATTATACATTTGATTTCATGAATTTAGAATTGTAATGTACAATATTTACTATTTTGTGAATATTTATTCAATGTAAATTGTTGTTGTTTATCAATAAACTGTTTGCTTTGTATTTGCTTTTAGTAGTATTTCTGCATATTAAAATATTGTGAATAGCAAGTATAAACTGTGAAATGGTGCCTTGAAGCACCCAAGATGGTTCCAGACCATTTTAATAAAAGGGATCCCCAAGAAGCCTTGAGGGTTCCTCAGAGAACCGCCCTTCGTGAAGAGGTGCCTTGAGTTTCCCCTGAGGGTTCCGCCGGTGTGGCAATGTGAAGAACCCCAAATGGTTCCTCAAAGAACCTTTCATTTTTACAGTGTGGGTGTAGGCCTTGCTATGAGAGACTACTTTTTTGCTGGACTTTTTTACAATTGTACATTTGTACAAGTATCTGAAATATTTCTGTATGTACAGTATATTTAAAATTAAGGCAAATTATTTGGTTAGTTTTGTTAAGACTTCATTTATAACAATATCACCAACACAATATTCATTATACATGTGATTTCATTAATTTAGAAGGATAATGTTTAATATTGACCATTCTGTAAATATTTATTCAATGTAAATTGTTGTTGTTTATCAATAAACTGTTGTATTTGATTTAGTATTTCTGCTTATTAAAATATTGTGAATAGCAAATATAAACTGTGAAATGGAGCCTTGAAGCACCCAAGATGGTTCCAGACCATTTTAATAAAAGGGATCCCCAAGAAGCCTTGAGGGATCCTCAGAGAACCGCCCTTCATTAAGCGGTGCCTTGAGTTTCCCCTGAGGGTTCCGCCGGCGTGGCAATGTGAAGAACCCCAAATGGTTCCTCAAAGTACCTTTAATTTTTACAGTGCAGTATCTACGTTATGATAGAATAGGACTGCTCACACTTCCCTGGGGAGTTCCATTCTCAATTGGAAGAATCTGAGAGAATGCAGTCCCTACTCTTACTTGAATTGTTCTTACAAACAAGAAACTCATAATCCAGTTATACATTTTTCCGTCAACTCTCAAGCTTTCCAATTTTAATAAAAGCCCCTCTTTCCACAACATATCGTAAGCTTTTTCTACATCAAAAAAGACTCCCACAAGCACTTCTTTATTAACTTGAGCTTTTCGAATTTCAGCTTCCAGACATACTATTGAATCCATCGTATTTCTCCCTTTTCTAAATCCACTTTGACATGCTGAAAAAATCCACTTTCAATCTATGTCAACCTATTCATAGTCTCCGCCTCAGACGCCCACGATCCGTTGGCTGAACGTCTGATACATTTGGCACACTTTTTTGGAAACATTTCAACGAGTTCGAAGTCATGTCTGATTGGTTAAATTCCACAGGATTTCCGGGAGACGTGTGTGTCGCGTTCTTTAACGGTCCGCCGGGAAACAAAACAAAGCGGTCCGATCGAATTAGAAAGCTTCCGTGTTACATCAGTAAGCGGGTTTCCATCACTCTGGTTTTATTCGCATTTTGAAGTTTCGCATCAGAAACGAGTGATGGAAACGCCAAATTTCGAATTAAAAACCCTTAATTCGCAAAAAGTTTTTACGCTCGCTTGAGGTGGTTTTTCAGTTTTGCGAAAAAGGGTTAATGCAAATAATAATGGGAGATGGAAACGCATTTGCCGAGTAAATTCCTCCAAAAAGCCACGTAACTGCACTATGAGACGGTGTAACCTGACTAATCAGAGTACTGATCTTGTGACACAGCATCAGAAATGTTGTTATGGTCATTCTTAAATGCCTGAGCAAAGTCGTCAAAGTATTCTGTAATTTCCTCTTAGAACAGACTGTGTTTCCCAAACAGCAGACATCCACAAAAGCACCGCATTTATTGTGTTTCGTAATCGTCTGCTTGCGCAAGTTTTATTATATATGAAAATTATTATATTCAGTGGCTTCTCTTACTTTTCTTACTGATATTTAGTGGCAGTTTATTAGGAAGTGACGGTTGACTATTTGGATGGAAACGGTGCTTATTCGAAAATGTTTTATGCGATATTCCAATTTTGCGCATGAGGTAAATTCGCAACTTTGGATGGAAACCCGGCTAGTGACAATGAGCGTTCATCAAGACCGACTAAACGCTGCTTTTTTTAAAGTATGCGAGGTTCATAGTATAGATTCTTTAAAAGACGTCCAAGAGTTTTGTTTGAGGTACTTAGTGGAGTCTAAAAGAGATGTTTTAACGTGTTTGCCGACTGGATATGGCAAAAGTCTTATCTTTCAAGCCTGGCCGACTGTCTCCCAGAATTTGGAGGGGTTCCATAGAGCAGTGTTTCCCAACCCTGGTCCTCGGGGCACACCTTCCAGAATGTTTTAGTTCTCTCCCTATATGAAACACCGCATTGATGAGTTGATTCAGGTGTTTTATATAGGGAGAGATCTAAAACATTCTGGAAGGTGTGCCCCGAGGACCAGGGTTGGGAAACACTGCCATAGAGATACAATTTTGCTTGTTGTTTTCCCTCTCACATCTATTATGGAAGATCACGTAAAAAAGACTTGACTACTGTAATGCACTACTTAGTGGTTGTCCTGCATCATCAATAAACAAACAAACTAAAGTTAGTTCAGAATGCAGCTGCCAGAGTTCTAACCAGATCCAGAAAATACGATCACATAACCCCAATGTTATCAACCCTTCACTGGTTACCCATTAAGTATCGTATTGACTTTAAAGTTCTTTTAATTACTTATAAAGCCTTAAACGGTTTAGCCCCTATACCTACATAACAGAGCTTCTACCACACTACAACCCATCACGCTCTCTAAGATCTCAAAACTCCAGACTTTTGATAACACCTAGAATAACTAAATCCACCAAAGGGGGTAGAGCTTTCTCATACGTAGCACCTAAACTCTGGAATAGCCTCCCCGATACTATTCGAGGGTCAGACACACTCTCCCAATTTAAATCTAGATTAAAGACACATCTTTTCAGCCAAGCATTCACTAATACATAGCTAATGAACAGCAGCTACGCTAATTATTCTCTTTCTGCCCTCACCTCGGGATGCCCATCCTGAGGTAGGGAGAGATTCCACCAGGCCCAGATGAACGTCATATGCCCATCCCCAACTAGAGATTACGCCATCTACATCGGAAAATCCCGTGCCATCCTCCTGCGAGAGCCTGCGGACTGACTGACCATCCCAGCTCCATCCAAGGCAATTCCATCACAACCCAAGAAAAAGGCGACCATCTGACCGGCACAGCTCAGACAATTCCATCCCCAACCGAGAGCAAAGACGGACTAGTTGTCACATTAATGCTAAATTTACAATACTTGGTATTTAATGCTAAACTTACATCACATGACAGCAGTTTGAAGTTATAGCTGTACACAGTGACTTTGATTGGAGGTAGCTGGGTGGGTGTTGTAGGGAGTGGGGGGACTTGTTGGTTGTGGTTCGGGGCGTTTCATTTGTTGGGACTGTGTGGGTCTGGTCTGGTTGGTCTTGTTTTGTGGTCGATGTCGGACAACAGAGGAATAAAGTTAATTATGCCATTACTATTTTTCCCTGGTTGTTCCTCTGTTGTCTGTTGTTGATCGCGGAATGGGACCGGGTTGGTCCTGCACGGTTTCGGTGGGTGGGGCTTCCTGGGTCGTGGCTCGTGGGCTTTCCCTGTTCTTCGTGGACGATTCTCGGTGGCTTTGGTCGGGGTCACTGAGTGCAGCTATGACACGTCAGAGGAGATCTGGCCCTCCCGGCTGAGCCTGGTTTCTCCCATGTTTTTTTTTCTCCATTTATTCATCATTGGAGTTTGGGTTCCTCGCCACAGCAGTGCAGTGTTGGCTTGCTCACCGGGAGACTGCATTTATTTATTTATTATTTATTTATTAGATATTATTTATTATAATGATCTTGCTTGGTCTATAAACACCATGCACTGCGCTGTGTTTTACCTTTCTGTGTTTTTCTCATTTGCTCCTGTAAAGCTGCTTTGGAACAATGCACATTGTGAAAAGCGCTATATAAATAAAATTGAATTGAATTGAAACAATGTTTCTATAGTCCCTTTAAGGATGAAAAATGTATATTTCTCCAAAACGCTACGATAAAATAAATCCATATATGGTGTGCATAGTGTGGGATGTCCCCTACAGAAACTCACCATCAGTTGTTTCTACTTATTAGAAATAATGTTTCTGTAGTCCAGTATATAATGTATTCTTATATGTAAAATATTTTTACAAAACGCAACAAAATGCTTTCAAAAATACTGTAGCCTACCTACTTAGTACCTGTTCAAATCCATGGGTACTGTATTAAAACCATGGTTTGCCTATAGTAACCAATACACAAAAAAAACATGTTTACTACATTTCTACCACAAGAAATTAGGTCAATTTTCGTAAGACTACAGATAATAGACAAACTACTTAACTGCATAAACCGTTTTATTTGCACGACAAAGGTCTAAAAGGCATTAAAATAAAAAATAAAATTTACAGACAGAGACATTGTTTTCACAATATACAGCATTGATAATGCAAACATTCTTACAAAAACTGCAGAAATTACGACAAAACGAGATATTCTAAACGTAAGACAAGAAATATGTTATTGACGAGACACACGGATCATCTACATAAAAAAAAGCTTTAAAAGCGGCGTTCCTGGAATATACCGTAAACCACACAGTATGCGAGCATCAGAAACTGCGGCTGGTTTGACCGCAGTAGAATACGGGCCCAGACGTTTAGCCAATGGTCCATGGCGTGACGTCTGAGGCGGAGACAAGTTCGTGAGGAATAAAACACGATTTAGTTGTTAACATTCTTTTTACACAAATGAAAATTTTTGAAGACACGTCCCAATTCTTACAGATTTCACAATTGTGTCAGTATTTCTCATTACGAAGATTTATGATAGAGAAAAATGGCATTTGTTTATGTAACCTAATAGATTTAAAACTGGCAGAAAAGCTTAGTGTTTTTTATTAGTAGTATCGTTTTATTCCATATATAATTGCAATATATTTTTGTCTGTTTTAGAATGCTTGTCTGGTTTTCACCTTTTCTATTTTGCATCAGCTTTTGTTCGTTATATTTTGACTGTTCAATAAAAAAACCCAGCACATTCACGTACAGAAAAGCACCTGATTGGCCATGAGAGCCAAGCATGCACAAAACATTTGAGCATTTTACCTTACGAACAGTGCAAGAATAGTCATTATTCCAATCGTGTTGAAGAAAGTATACATGTAGTACATGAACTCACAACTTTTCAATTCAGTTTAAACCAAGACAAATACTAAGAAAATTTACACACATACCAAAATCTGAATATTGACGATACATACACATGCATTTTTTGAGACTTTATTGAGATGAGACAGTCCAGAATAATTTAGGGTCATTAAGTTTAAAAATCTATAAGTTACAAAACATTCATATAGCAAGCAAAGCCTTCATAAATAAAGCCAGTAAAATTGTCTCAATGTACACTTGAGGTTCTCACTCAGTGAAAAAAAATTAAGAAATACAGGACAGACATGAATTAAGATAAAAGCAAACCATTTGAGACTTGATCTCAAGAGGCAGTTAAAAGCAAAAAAGTTGCAGAAAATAATATACACACATCTAGTAGTAAACATGCATTCCGCACAGTATTAACACAGTTAAAGCCATTAAGGCTTGAGAGTTCACAGGTGGTCAGTGCATCTGGGACCTCTCCCCATGCCACAGACCTCATGAGAGCAGTCCTCCAGTTAACTTTGTGGGGCAGTTTTGGCAGCCTTCTCTAGCTGCTGAAGCCTAAAGGCCACAGGTAGCAGCAGGTCATTCAAATGCTGACTGCTAAATGTAAAGGCATTGTTGGCCACTGTATCTACTGAAGGAGGGGTGATTGGACCAGAGTCATCAGGGTACACTGGTGAGGCTAGTGCAGATGGAGGCAATGAGGAAGGTGGAGAGGGTGAAGAACATGTATCTGATGCAGGCGAGAGTGATCCTCCATTTAGCATTTGATGAGACCAGTTTGCATATTTAGAGCAAAGACCTTTGATCGTATTGGGGAGTCCATGCTGGAACCGGCAACGGGTGCCATACAGACAGAATCCAAAAGCACTAAACGTACGACAGAGGGCACCACGAGGTTTCCAATCTTGGGAACTTGGAGGTTGCCATGGTCTCTCATCCTCTGCACTGTCAGATGCAGAGCCACCAACATGCAGAAAGTGGCATCTGGTGCCAAAGGGACAAACCCCAAATGCACGATACGTACGGCATGGTACATTTTTGCACCGGGGACGGGCAGGCCTTTGCTCTTTAAGGTTGTGCACAAATAGACAGCGTGTGCCATAAACACAATATCCAGCAGTGTGATAGGTACGACACATCTCCGTTTTATACTTAGGATGGCGTGAAGGTACATGAAGATCATGGAGGCCATGAGCAAACTGGCAGCGTTCTGCATACTTGCAGGTACCAGTCTCAGCATAGCGGCTGCACAGTTCTGTCTTGTAGCGGGTGGAGCAGAGCCAGGGGGTCATAGGAGGAGATGGATACTCAACTAAAGGAAGAAAGGCTTCAGCAAGAGAAATGATTCCACTGCCTAATCCCTCCTCAGGGAAGAAAGGCTGAATCTGGCTTTCAGTGGGGAACAGCAGATTATCTTGACTAGTCTAAAAAGAAAATGACAATTTACTCATAGTTTCGGCCAAAAATCCAAGGGTAAACAGTACACATAATTCATTCTGATTGGTTTCATTAAACCTAATCATAGTCCAAAATATTACAGTTTACAGGCAGAAATAAGTCTTCATATTTACTACGTAGCTTTAACATAACAGCTACATTTAGAATTATTTAAACATCAAACCAAGATTAAATAAACTTGACTCACCTCAAACATCATTGTACTCTTTGGACTCTATGAAACGCAAAACGTGTTTAGTACTACAGCAGAAAACAGCCGATCCTGTTGTACTACACCAGATTAAAGACACGAACTGCACCTTATACCTGGCAAGTACCGCTGCCGCATACACACAACTATTCGCTCCGTTGTTTTAAAGCTGACCTGCACTTGGTTCCCGCGTTCCCTTTAAAATATGAATCAGCTGTGAAGCGTAAACGTTACGGAGTGGTTCGAATCGACCAATCAGGTTTCAAGGAGGTTGGCCGTCGAATTTGTGACCTGAATTATTCTGCTCGCATCTGAGAGTTTCCGTGACCAGAGTTTACGTGAATATTCATCAGTGTCCTGTTTCGGTTAAAGCGCCATTGAAAATTGTAGGTGTGTTCGACTTTGTGCAGATCAGCTCAGACCTGTCAGCGTTGACTTAAAAAGTAAAACATATATAAAGTGCCATTGTTATGTGAGCCAGTCTGTGAAAACCAGGCTAAAGTTTGATTTCAATCATTAATTTCACTATGACTTTCATTTTTCACATGGCTTAACGCAATCAATATGAAAGATATTAAGATTATATTTTCACAGAATGTTCAGTAAGTAGAAAGATGTTATGTAGAAAACAGTATATCACAAAAATTACTTTTCACAAACTTATTATCAACACAACTTTGACTGAAAATAAACATGTTAGGGTTAGTTGTTCTGTTGTACGTATTTTTTTATTTATTTCAGCCCGTTATCTACATTATGAGCCTCAGACAATGCAGCACAGAATAATCACAACGCTGTATGGTATGTCTGTTGAAATTCTTAGCTATTAGCCAATATATCATGTCCTAACCATATACACTTTTCTGAAAAAAAATTAACATCAAAATGGTTGCTGTCTTTCTTCCATTCATGGCTGCAAAATATGCAACACAGTTCCTATCTTTAACATGTACTGTAAATGTGCCAATTACTATGTGTTTGATTATTTAGCCACTTTTAATTACAATATTAGAGTTGTTGTTGTTGTTATGGTAAATTTACAGATTATGACAGTTTATGGTTGCTCATTTTACCATCTCACCATGTTTCTAACTATGGAGCGCTGCATGTTTTGGGGGAAAATAGGAATGTTTATATTCCACTTCAGAAAAGAACACTTAACATTTTTAAGTCTGGTTCTTATGTAGACTAGCAACTGAGCAAGCGATGAGGAATGCCATCACATCTGAATCTTTATTATGCAATTAAACATACATTTATACCAGCTATCAACAGCCTCTCAAAGTGAACATAATATTTCCAAACACTGGTCTGATATCCTTCATGCTTCGGTGATGTTTTTTGTCTGTCTTGGGTGTTTTGAATCGGATCAAATTGAGTTATTACGGCTGCCTTACAGCCTTTGGGGAATAAACATTTTCAAGTGGTCAACTTCAAAGGGCAAACTCTGAATATACACACAGGCCTATCCTGTATTAAGTACCACATCACACCTCAACGTTGTTAATTGAGTATTGTCTCTGAAGTGTAGTGCATGGAAGTCTTTGTGATATGCTTATTGTGAGGCTTGGGACACAAACAGACATTTACATTTCAAATTTAAGTATACAATTTATAGTACAAGAAAAATAAAAGATGCTGTTGCAAACTCTCTTACACACACACACGCACACACAGCTCTCTATTAATGTGCCAAATTGCTGTGTTGCTTGGCCACTCAGCCTTCAATGTGAATACTTTCATTAAACAATTGTTTATTGTTAGTTATTTTTATTGGAAATTGCTGCCTTTTGTGAGTGCGATTGCCTTAGTTCTATCAAAGCACAACATTTTAACAAGCGTACACGTTAGTGACAAACTTGTAAACAACCATTTTACATATTTGAATCTGTAAATTCTATCGGTGTAATAATGTACATCAATGTTATTGCTCTGAGAAAAGATGAAAACAAGCCTGTTTTATGATCACAAACAAAAATCTTTATTCATTTTCTTCTCACAAGAAACATTAAGGATACAGACACTAGAGTTTAAAAAAGTTCCGGAGAAAGGTTTCAGTTGTGAATTAAAACAAATTTTGATACACAAAACAGAAATCATTCACACCTTTGCATCAAACCCTAAAATCAGCCATTCCTCCTTCCCCACCCTATGGAAAACATTTTTTTGTTAATGCTTTGCCAGAACATTGAAGGGGCATAAACCCTCTTCATAAAAAAACTGATGATGCTTAAAATGGGACAGGTTAACAATTATTTGTGTCTTTAATATGCAGTGCATTACAAAACATTACAAAACCCCTAAACAGGGCAGGATTTACAATAAAAATTTAGTTAACAAATTTCAAGCCAGGAAATCTGTCAAAAAATTCAACTGTTCAGCTCTAGACATCAGCCAACATTTACAACAAAAAAGGGTGGTGGGGGGAGAATATGCATTAATATCTGCCTATAGTTGAGCCACTACTACAAAAGAATCAAAAACATGATCTTTACCACTGTCACTGAATTCCTACCATTTTATTATCTACAATCACTAACATTATCTTTCCAGTTGCCTTTTGGATAACATTTTGATTTACTCAAAACAAAGACCTTTAAAACACAAATGTGAACTTTTTATGGAAAAGCAAAAGTGAAAAACAAACTTTTATGGCTTTGTTCAGGGTGTCATGTAAGGAAAATATTAAATCTTGAGGCACACAACAGGATAAACAAATTGTGACACCTCATGGGAATCTCAAACTTAGATTTGCCTTACAGTCTTATGAACATCTTTCAAAACCTACAAAATTAGAAGCCTTTTTCAACAGTTTGTTTTTATACTAACACAGCCTTTCAGGTTGAACCCTACAAGACCTTAATATCACTGACGTTAGTATATACATTGTAAGATTTGGGATCCAAACTAAAATGTGTTTTACAAAAAGAAATATTTAGGGAACATTTTTTTTATTGCTCTTCATGATGAGCAATTCTGCAGAGT
Source organism: Triplophysa rosa (assembly GCF_024868665.1). NCBI lineage: Eukaryota > Metazoa > Chordata > Actinopteri > Cypriniformes > Nemacheilidae > Triplophysa > Triplophysa rosa. The sequence continues at coordinate 7,631,508 of NC_079890.1, forward strand.
CTATAGTCACATGTACTGGTTAAAAAATTGCAATCATTATTACGAAACCGAGAACTGCCCATACTCCATGCTTTAGAAATTAAGAACACAGTGTTACCAAGAGTGTAGGCTCCCTTACACAATTTAAACCCCTCCATTGATACACATCACACTGTTGGATAATCCTGTTAATATTTTTACAAATTAATACAGAACTGGAGGAAAATAAAGTTTGCTTTTAAACCACTTATGAATGAACAATCAGCTTGAAATTAATTACTTGCATTAAAATTATAGGGACTGGAGAAATTTAAACGAAGTATAACACTAGGAGTAAAAAGCTATGAAGTCTTGTGTTTGCTGGTGTAGGAGTATGTAGTATATAATATTCTGTGCATTTAAGTGTGTTCTTGTTTAGGTGATAACCAAAGACAAGGAACAGAGAAGAACAGCTGATGATCGCTGGATTTAACATGCTCTTGCAAACGATATTTTGTTGGAACATTGTTTAGTCCTCCAACACTATTGGCTCGCTTGTGCTAGAGGGTAAAATGGGTACAGGAAGGGGCCGGGGTGGCAGTGGAAGTTTGGCCCTAACTGGGATGTGTGGTTTTCTGGCTGCCCGCCTCATCTCTCCCTGAGTGAGGTGTTTCCTCATGGCTCTGTAAACCCAAACACAAAATCAGCCTCAGGAATAAACCAATACATGTGACTTCAAATATAAATGTGAGTTACCTGGAACATACCTAGTATCTTTTGTAGCCACAAACACCACTGGATTTGGTGCATCTCCTTGACTGACCTTCTGCCTCTTAATAACTGACTGGTTGGCTGCTCTCATCCCTGATGTAAATGGTCTTCCATTAGTGGAGAAAGAATTACCTCCAATGACCTGCAGCCAAAGACAGTTCTTAGATGATTTTACCTGTGAAAAGGTTAATTTACCTTTCTATGAAACATGTTTGTAATACTGACATTATCAAAGGGCCTCTTGCCCAGCAGGGCAGACGCACTCCGTGGCTGGTTGCCCTGGTTACGGTTGATAGGAGTTGGAGCACCTCGAGGGGCTTTCAGTTTCAGGGGAGCTTGATCAGCTATAGAACACAACAAAACCTTTCAATTTATTATTTAAAAATGTTTTACGAAGAGAAAATCAAGTTACAAGGTAAGCCACTGAAAGTGTTTCAAAATAGACGAACCCATTGCTATATTGTTAACAGGCCATATTGAGACTGGTTAAACCTGGTGATCCGTTCACACAATGAAAAAAACATTTTGGTCGAACAACACTATAGATCAATCGGTTACACTTTATTTTAAGTGTCTTGTATTACAGCGTAATTATAGACGGTTTCATCTTAACAACATAAACAAATGTTATTGCGCATGCGCACTTTTGTGAGCCCAGCTTAACTTCCGGTACACATTCACAAACAATAGTCCCTGTAGATTATTTACAGTATGATAACAATGAAAAGAAACAAAGAAGAACCGTCACTTGACTAAACTTGTCTCTCCAATATTTTGAATTTAGACTGCGATACCAAGCTCAACCGCTAGATGTAAATGTACCATACGGTTTGTTTAAATGCATCAAAACTACAGGAACCATTCAACAAATTGTTTATTTAATAAAATGAACATACAACAAAATTCAACCAATCGTTTATTCAATACAATTATTATACAGTAAAATAAGCATATAAATTACTATTAACATAAATAAAATAAAATATAAATAGTTATATTATATTAGACACTAGCCAAACACAAACCGGAAGTTAACTGGGGTCAGGGTGTGCGGGCATCCGATGAAACGGTCTATATATTTATGTACTGCGTATTAATAATTAATTATATGTACTTACTATAGGGTTAGGGTGTGGTTTAGGGTTAGTTACTTCTAATTATGCTAAATTTATAGTAAATACTACAGTAAATACACATAATGTGTAACACCGTAAAATAAAGTGTTACCGATCAATCTATTAATGCCTACATGTGGGTGCATTACCTAATTCTTTTACTATATTTATGAGGGATGGCCGAGGAACAGTGCGGTATTTGATACCACTCTTTGCTGCTTTAGGAAGTCTTATCATACCTAAAAGAGAAAAAGAGAGTCAACAAATGCTCTGGGAGGACAGGTGTGCTACTATGCAAAAATGACTGTAAAATAAAAAAAGGCCTCAATTAGGCCTCATTACACTGCAACATGCCCAAGAATGATTATGAATAAATTTAATAGGCTCTGCTCACACTCTGCTTTGACAGCATTGGCGTTAATTGAAGCATACGGGCGACGGGCTGCTCTGCGAGACTGCAGGATGTCCTGGCACACCCGACGAGCGATTCGTGTGAGTTTGGTAGTCTGCAGGATGAAGGTCTGCCGGTTTTTAGCTAGAAGTTTTGCTCTTCCAGCACTGCTGGTGAAAGGGGACATGCCCTGCACTTCCTGACGGGTCATGTGACCACGTGGAGCTGCATCCTATTCGAGGACATAAGAAAACGTTGTTCAGATTGGCTTATTTAATATTTGGTTGATAAACTAACAAATTTAGAAAATGTGGAAAAAGCCTCTCTATGGCTTCTGCATGCATGAAAATGTACTACTCTGAAACAGTAAACATCCAAGACACCACAGAAAATAGGATTCACATACTGAGCCGGCCCTTGCAGCACCCTCTAGTTGGGTGGGGGTCTTAAGACCACCGTACTTCTTCCAGTAAATCCAGCAGGACGCACAGAGTCTGCACTGCATATTGGGCGGGCCCCATGCATACCACTGCTGAGACTGGGTAGCTGGAGAAGCAACATTCAAACAGATGAATCAATTCATTATAGTGCACAGGAAAATTTAAGCTTGTAAATGAACATGAGCCACAGATGTATGAAGTGACTTCACTCACTGTGGCAGCTTTCACAGCTGAGGCCTTTCTGATACCCGGCGGCTCCGTTAATGCCAGGTTTGTTACCAGGGGCCATGATCTGATTGGGGTTAGGTTTGGTGCTGACAAGACAGAAATATAGCAGACAAAATTTGTTTCAGGTCTGTATAGGAGATAAAGCACTGACAAACACACCATTTACGTTTGATGAAAAACTTGATATTCATTTAAATCTATTAAACGTTTAGCCTTGTAAGAAAGGTATCTTAGCTATGTTGTGTACAGTGTGCTGTACTAACGTTTTATTTCAAACACAATAAATACTTCGTACTAGGGCTGTGTTTAGAATGTTTGCCCTATGTTTGTCTGTTTTATTGATGTGTTTTTTAAATCATATGGACTGCTCACAGTTTATCTACAATCACTTTACACTGTTGAACCTTCGATCTATGGCATTTGATACGTGTAGCCGCGATCTAAACTTAAAGCTGTTTGTAGTGCAGCGACGTATACTACAGGCACCGATCAAAGTTTGCTGTGTATCGGGCTATGTGTGTGTGCTGAGAAACAAGACGTTGTAGAAGACGACGGGGGTCGCCTGCTGGAGTCCTGGTGAAACTCCAGAAATTGAGAAGGCTAGAAGGTGGAATAAGCCATGTGGCAGAGATGCGGCCTTCTTGTTTAATATCTGTTGCTCCAATCACATCATCACCACCATTGATTCGTGCTACGCGGAGCGGGGCAAAAAGCAGAGGAGTGATTCACGCAAATCTGCTCCCTGTAAAACAAGTTGGATCCACTAAGCTAAGTGCTCTTTTCCCAAATTTAAGTGCTGAATCGACCATTGTAAATCTGGGATTGATAAATGCTCGTTCAATTGTAGATCAAACTTATCCTGAATGATTTTTACATCTCCCATGGACTGGACTTCCTTTTTATCACTGAAACTTGGCTGAACGATGTTTGAGGATTGAAAATAGTCTTGCCCTGGCCATCCCAGTCCCCTGACTTGAATCCCATAGAAAACCTGGAGGAGAGTCCACCAGCATGGACCTCAAAATCTGAAGGATCTGGAGATTTTGTATTGAGGAATGGTCTCAGAATCCTTGCCATGTATTCTCAAACCTTATCAGCCAATATAGGAGAAGATTCAGAGCTGCCCTCTTGGCAGCAGAAAGTGTTGGCTAGAAGGGTGCCAATAATTGTGGCACACATATATTTGACAAAGATATGTTTTCTTTGATTAAACTGTGTTGTATTCGTAATTGTTTGTTTTCAATGAGAGCAGATGTTTTTTCTTAACATTTTAAGCAAAAGAACAAAGGGGTTAACAATAAAGACATTTTTTTCACAGCCTTCTTTACTCATATTTATCAAAGGTGCCAGTATACCACATAATACAAGTAATAAACAGTACTTTGTTCCAAAATATGTATTATTAGGAAGTGCAGTAACACTAAGAACTCACTAGGTGGGGATGTACACCTGTTTCAGTTTACTGTCTGCCTCAGCTGCCTTTAGTCGTTTCTAAAAATAAACAGACATTTATATTAAAATTGTCCAGATAGTCCAGATGATGGTTTTGACATTCAAAGGGACTATTCAAACAATGTTTATTTTGCCATTAAAAATGAAAAATTGTCATACCTGCTGGATGTAACGATCAGTAGTCTTCCACATGTAGTAGAACTGGACCACACTAGCTAAGGACTTCCAGGGTAACTGCACGACAACAACAAACACAATGCCCGTATGTAGATTAGATTTAGGGTTGGGTATCAGTTGATTTTTTTATTGATTCTGGTTGCAAATTTTGCATATCGATTCTTTGGTTGGAAGGTGTGCATTAAAACCGTTTAATGCACGGGTAGTTCCAGTCAGTTTGATCAATGTTTGAAATTAACTGACAAAATTAACATTTTTATATAATTTTCACCTGTCTGATAAAAAGTAACAGCTTTAACTTGGCAAATAACCATGGTATAAGCAGGATGATCCACAGCTAGCCATGCATTTAATTATTTTAATGCACTTCGCGGAGGCAACAATCTGTTGGGTGGTTCTTGGTCTTCTTGTTGTGCATTAAATTCCTTTAATGCATGGCTAGCTGTGGATTATCCCTTACATATTCATAAACAGTGTTTTGAAGAAAAAATAACAGCCAGATCATTCATATATCCCCTGAGAAAAATTAACCATGGTTTAATTATAGTCAAAGTAGGGATGCACGATAAATTATTGGCCATATCGGTATCAGCCGATAAATGGTCATTTTTAATGTTATCAGTATCAGCCGATAACACAATTTAGGCCGATATGTTATAGCCGATAAACTGTGAATAATTTAGTTGAACCACTTCAGCTGCTCACAGTTAAAATACAGTACAGTGAGGTCATTCTGTCGTGATCATTCACTTACTGCTATAGCAAAACATTGTTGATGTAGTATGTAGATATTTATGAACATGTATATTATAGGAACAAAAGCATATTTTTTGAAGCCCACTGCTGTCTGAATGATTTCTGTCTTGAGACTTGTGGCTATTGAGAACACCTTTCTGGGTTGCTCTGGAAGAACATTTTTAATTTGTTTATTAAATAAACATTATACCAGAGAAGTTTAAAAAGTTAAATAATTTTTATTTAGTGTACAGTAGGCTTGGTACATGATTTTCTGGGGGGAAAATAGTTTTCAGTCTCAGAAAATGTTATATTAATATTTAGATACTGTTTATCGGCCAATATATGGGTTATCGGCTTCCAATGTTCAAGAATTATTGGTTATCGTTATCGGCCAAAATTTACGTCAAAGTGCAGTGATCTTTTTTTGGAAAATTGATTTTTACAACAAATACCATGATTAACTTCTGGGTACTAGAGTAAAACTCATGTTTTATTTAAGATGCAAGGGCTGTTTTAATCAAATAAGATGATAAAAATGGCTGAGTTTATCGATCATTCCCCCTTTACAAGAATACAGCATCATGTAATGGGAAAGTCTGCATTTATCAAACATTTAAAGTAGGGATCCACCGATATGTAAATTTTGGCCGATAATGATATCCGATCATTTTTTAACATTGGATGCCGATAACCGATATATTGGCCGATATACAGTATCTAAATATTAATATAACATTTTCTGAGACTGAAAATTCTTTTTTTACCCTGAAAATCATGTACCAAGCCTACTTTACACTAGTTAAAGATTTTTTTTAACTTTTAAACTCTTCTGGTAGAATGTATATTTAATAAACAAATTAAAGATGTTCTTCCAGAGCAACCCAGAAAGGTGTTCTCAATAGCCACAAGTCTAACAGGTCTCAAGACAGAAAGCATTCAGACAGCAGTCTGATTCACACAATATGTGTTTGGTTCCTATAATTTACACGTTCATAAATATCTACATACTACATCAACAATGTTTTGCTAATAACAGTAAGTGAATGATCATGACAGAAAGACAGCACTGTACTGGATTTTAACTGTGAGCAGCGTGCAGCTGAAGTGGTTCAACCTGAGGAAATGATTAATAATTTATCAGCTATAATACATCGGCCTAAATTTAATTATCGGCCGATACCGATAACATTAAAATGTTATATATAAACCGATATGGCCGATAATTTATCTTGCATCCCTAATTTAAAGACATCGTGTCTGCATGTGTTAGCTCACGCAAAAACAGCATTTTGGTTTTATTTTCCAAAACTTACAAAATCTTGGCGGATATCATTGAAGTCCTTGCCATATTTTTCCAGAGCCTCCTCAAACAGCATGGCTTCTGATGCACTCCACTCTTCCATCTCATCTCTGCACAGCACCGGGCCGCCCTGCGGCACCAGTGTGGACATGGCCTTGGCAAGGTCATAGCCATTCTTCTGCAGAGTGTCCATGGCGTGGAACTACAGATGGACGGAACAGTATGAATGTCAGATGTGCGTGTAAACAGAAAACTGTGTGTCCACATGCGCTCTTGCCTCACCAGTGTGATGTCCCGAGATGCTGCAGCTGCACTCATGTGCAGACTAGGCTGGCGGATGGAACTGCTGCAGTCAAGTGCACGGGCAAAGGTGCCAACAGCTCTAAAATACACATACAATTTTTGCATTAACGTCATGCAAGTCATTTTACTGTATTTTGCATTTACTTACAAAATAATAACAATAAAAATTCTATAGATTTCAATGTAACTTATAAATGCTTATAAATGCAATTCCAATACTGTTTTCAGAAACTATAGTGAAAAAAATCCTAAATTTAATCAATTAAGCCTCAAACTGAGTAGGGATGCACCAATATGTACATTTTGGCCAATAACCATAACTGATAATTCTTTCCCATTGGAAGCTGATAACCAATTTATTGGCCGATATACAATATCTAAATATTAATAAAAATCTTTCTGAGCCTGAAACACAAAGCAAAAACTGTTTTTATTTCAAAACACTGACTGCAGAAAACAAGCTAACATTAGTTCTTTTTTATATTTACAAAGCCTACTTTACACTAGGTAAAGATTCTTTAACTTTTGAACTTTTTGGTATAACATTTATTTAATCAGCAGATTATAGATGTTCTTCCAGAGCAACCCAGAAAAGTGTTTTCTTAATAGCCACAAGTCTAACAGGTCTCAAGACAAAGCATTCAGACAGCAATCTGATTCAAACAGTGTGCTTTTGTTCCTATAACTTACACATTCATAAACATCTATACTGTACCTAAATCAACAATATTTTGCTTATAGCAATAGTGAATGATCACGACAGACAGACAGTACTGTACTGTATTTTTAAAATAGACTATACGTAGTAGATGCTACAGAACAACATGTATGTAATGACACTTGTTGTTTTATTTTATGTATTTTTATAATTTATTTAAAAAGTCAACTGTGGCACTAGTTTTGAAATAAAAGTTTTGGTACTTTACAATAACACAAACACACTCAACTGTAATAAATGCAGCCTTTTAAATGAATTATAAACATGTAGATTCTGATCATGTACACATATACTGGTTTAAAAATGTTTGCTTAAAAAAACACATTTAGACAACATCTGCGTAGCGCGTTTGATGTAGTGACGTCATCAGCAGTGGACATCTTGGAACATTTTGCGCGCTGAACATGCACATTGCGATTTTGTGCCTACTGAAGGTAGGACTGAGAAGTGGTGAGTATAGCAGTAACTGTTACCTCTGTTAAAACGTGAAATGTTGTTACATCCGATAATTCTTCCATGGTATAAGTAATGGTATAAGACATGGTATATTTTGTCACGTTGCAAAACTAGATTGTCTGTTTAATTTAACGTTTCTCCGCTGAATTTATTAGGTGAGTCTAGCACATAATTAGATGTAACGTTAATTAGCGCGTATTGGTTCAATGAACATGATGAAACAAATGTTTTTTGTGTTCTTGTTTTAAGTTCACTTGTAAGAGCTCGTTAGAAAGTTGCCATTCACGTGCTTTGTTGAGCTTGTATTAGCTTGTGAAGTCCTGATTTTCGCAGGTTTGTGTCATCCCGTTTAACATGTTTACCTGTCAGTTCTGTAATAACGAGAGCAGTACACTCACAAGTTTTGTGCAGCATATGAAACTGCATAGAAATGTGCCCAATTCGCAATTTCAATGTGGTGTGCCTGACTGCCCACATGTTTTCACTAAGTTTTCTTCATTGAAGTCCCACATATACCGACGTCACAATGAACGTCACAGGTCTGATAAGGACTCTCAGGCAAAGTTATGTGATAAAACATTGAAATGCCACGTAGAATTTTGTGAAGTTCAATGTGAGACCCTAACACAGTTTCTGTCTCATTTGAAGAGCCATATTCAGTCAAGACTGGAGATCCAGTGCCCTTTTGGTTGCAACAGGACATTTAAGGTAAGCTCTACATTCGCATCACATGTGTCACGGACACAAAAAAAGTGCTCTGTAGATCATTTGAAAGAGCCTGCTGTGGCCGTGGAAGCACACATTTGTGATGTTGTGTCTGAAAGAGATAGGTCAGAGGTTGCCGAGCAAAATTTTGCTGAAGTTGTGGATGAATCTCTTTTTCTAAGAAATTTAACCCTTTTTTATCCGAAACTCCAATCGAAATTGCTATTACCTGAGTCTACCATTCAAGGCATTGTTGAAGAATTTCAGAATATTCATGACATTGGTCAGTCTTACTTTCTTAGCAAACTAAGAGAACAGCTTGCTTTGCTGGAATTACCAGAGGTGAGGATCAATGAGGTGATTGAACAGCTGTCTAGAGAGGATTTGCTGACAGCCTGTAATAGTGGTGTTCTAAGTACAGCACAGAGGAGAAAGACTGTTTTCAAGAAAGAGTTCCAATATGTTGAGCCAGTCCCTGTTTTTCTAGGAGTTAGTGTAAGAAATGGGAAAGAGTGCTTAGTACATCCCAGTCAAGCAGATTATACGTTCCCTGTTTCATTGCCAGTCTGTGAGAGATCAGTATGAACAGATGCTCTTACAAACAGCTGAACATGGTCTGCTTCGGGATGTAAAGGATGGTAAGAATTTTGCTGAAAATTCTTTGTTTCAAACTGATCTATCATCTCTTGGTTTGATCATATATCAGGATTCATTTGAGGTTGTGAATCCTTTGGGCTCAGCTAGAAAGAAACACAAATTGCTGGCAGTTTATCTAACCTTCGCTGAGATTTTACCTCACAACAGGTCAAACATAGATCACATGCAACTTGTGCTTCTGTATAAAGAGCAAGATTTTAAGCAATTTGGTTCTGCTCATGTTTTTAGATCACTAATTGAAGATCTGAAAGATCTTGAACAGAATGCTGTTGTTGTTAATGATGGCAAATTTTTAAAAGCTTCTTTGTGTTCTATCATAGGTGACGCACTATCGGTGGTTTTGTTGAGAACTTTAGCCGAAGTCTACATTTCTGCAGGTATTGTGTCATTGACAGACACACATTTCATGCCAGATCTTTAGAACTGTAGAGTCATATGAGAGAAATATTCAGGAACTGGCTACCAGTGGCGATAATGCAGTTGATGGAGTCAAATTTAACTCCCCTTTCAATCAGTTGAGTTCTTTTCACGTTTGTCAGCCTGGCCTGCCCCCCTGCCTTGGCCATGACCGCTTTGAGGGGGTTGTGGCATCTGATCTTAAGATGTTCATTGATTACATGGTAAATCAAGAGAAATGCTTTACATACACAGAGCTTAATTCTTATATTAAGCAGTTTAAGTACACAGGAAATGATGCTGCCAATAAACCAGCAGAGACTTCAGGAGTGAGAAGCTTTGTGGCCATGCGGTTCAGAACTGGTGTTTTTTAAGACTTTTGCCAGTTATTGTTGGACACCGGATTAAGTATCCAGAATCAGAAGTGTGGCAGCTTGTTCTACTCCTAAAACAAATTGTAGACCTAATTTGTGCACCAGCAATTCTGGCAGATCAGGTCGCTTACCTGAATGTGCTGATTGATCAGTACATTAATTTTAGGTGTGTGACTTTCCCTTCTGAGCCTCTCAAGCCTAAACATCACTACTTAGAGCCATTATCCTGAGCTTATAATACAATTTGGGCCACTCATTCGCTTATGGACCATGCGGTTTGAAAGTAAACATGCCTATTTCAAACATTGTGCTAGAAAATTGCACAACTTCAAAAACTTATGTTCAACACTTGCAGAGAGGCACCAACTTCTCCAGGCCTATTTAAGTGCAGGAAACCTCTTTCAGCTTTCAGTGCAAATTGAAAAAGTCTCCGGATTTTATTCTGATGATTACAATGAAGCAATCAAGGAACCAGTTGATCATTTAAATTTTCAGCCAGGCAATACATTAGTAGCTACTGAAATCACTTTGAAAGGAACAAAGTACAGGAAAGGCATGGTTGTCCTTCTGGCCTGTAACGATGAGGGTTTGGAGGTTGGCAGAATTAAGCTAATCCTTGTCCATCAGAATTCAGCAGACTACTTTGTGTCTGAGAAACGACGTGCTGTGCACTTGGTGGATTTGTGTGTATACTGCATAACAGATGATGACCAACAATATTGCTGTGTACTTCAAGAGGCGCTGTTAGATTATTACCCTCTCCAGGAGTACAAAATATGTGGCTTGCCTGTGGTTGCTTTACACCACTCTTTTCCATCTTTTTAAAGTATGTCCAATTTGGAGGAGATAAAACTTGCCATCTGCTCTTCGTTACCTGGTCTCTCTGATGAAACGCTTCAAAAATTGATGCATGGCCTTACTGCTGTTGGAGTTGAGACTAAAGCTGACCTCCTCTATGTGAAGGAAGAAGACCTTATGGAACACCTCAGACCAATTCAATGTCGCAAACTACTAGATGCATGGACAAATAAAGGTATTTTAATTTCTCTTCAGCTAGACAGAAAACTAACTGAAACTAGTTTTCCACCACTGAAATTATACAAAAAGGTTATTGCGACTATTCTCAGAATTGTTATATAAACTTGATAATTTGCAATTGCTAGTTTCTAACAACATTAAAAAGAGAAAAAGAATAACAAAAATGTCTTAATTTTAAGATATAATACCGTGTCTACACTGGAAAACAAGCTTCTATAGAAATTGTACTTGTTACTAATGTCCATTTGAAAAATATTGTTAGATGTTCCATGTTCAATTTTGGTTGTGTTTAGAACAAGACAGCTGCTTGAGTCCCCAACACCCATCAAGTCAAGTTCTTTCAGATACTCTGAGCCCAGGATCAGCAAATTCTTCAAGTTCTACAACATACTCTTCTTGCTCTTCTCAACGTTCTTCTGCATCCTCTTCCTGGCATGAAACATTTAGGACGCCTTGGGAAGATATGCCTTCTGGAATTAAATTGGAAATCGTAAATAAAAAAATACCATCCCCAGCTGATCGAAGGCAGCTGGTAAGGGTGTTAGTTGATTACATCCGAAAACATGAAGTTAACCCATCAAAGGCACAGTGCCAGATTGTAGTCCAGAACAGTGTTGGGTGTAACTAGTTACTAGGTACTTAGTTACTGTAATTTAATTACTTTTCCCTTGAAAAAGTAAAGGGATTACTCTTATTTTTTCTGTAATTTAATTACAGTTACTTCTGATGTAATTAAACTAAATCCTTTGTGTTATACTGTATGTGTGTGCAATAGCGGAATTGACATCAAAATTCAAAGTCTAACTTTAAAATCCTTGCTTTAATGTATAATTCTCACATTTGTAATACTTTGGTCAGTTAATACTACTACTTTATGTAGTTTAATATTGTTTATTTGAATGAATTAAATAAGACGTTTCATGTCTATCCTTCAATCACTTAACTAATCAAGGTTGATGTAGGACAGGGGTCACCAACTAGCGGACTCCGGTCCGAATGCGGACCGCGAGATGCGTCCGTCCGGACCTCAAAGCCTTTTGACGTAATAAATAAATGAACGCCTAACATTATTTTCTAATGCAATCAAATTTATACCAGGCACATCAAGGTCCGCTCAGTAGCAGTTTGGGTCCTAAGGCGCCACGGACAGTTAACATCTGCGCACTGTTGCTACGTACAGACGTCAACGTCGTGGAGAGAAGAGAGCCGCGACCAGTGTTGCCAGATTGGGCGGTTTTGAATTTGATTGTGCGGGTAATAATTGGCTTGGGCGGATGGACAAAATTTGGGCGGATTTGGTATCAGTTTGGCGGGTTTGAAACATGTACATTGTATAGGCTTATTATTTAACAAAACCCAAGTGTGCGTGTACTCCATCCAATTAGTAATCTTTTAGCCAATCACGAGTGATTTTTCCACCGCCAAAGACAGTTTTGCAACCGCCAAAAGAGAAGAAGCAGCCAGCACTCAGCGGGAAATATAAACAGTCAATATGACGAAGTCTAAGTGGGCAAAATATAAAAAATGTTACAGAAAGGAGCGGGAGAGTGATTCTGAAAAGTTGTGTTCAGCTGTGTTCTTCAGCATCCTGTCAAGTTACAATCGACACCCTGTTACTGTTCTGCATTTAAAGGTAACGTTAGGCTTAAGATCTCTCTCTGTCTGTCTCGCTCTTACTTACACACCTGTTTATAATGAGTAAAATGTAGTAATAATAATAGTTAAAAAATAATATTTGAAGTATAAAATATAATTTCAATACACATTGTTTAGCTCGTTATTAACGAATTGGGTATGTGAATGATCTTTAAACTAAATCTACACTGTAAAAGTGCATTGTGTGTGGTGTGAGGGCGGGGCTATGGGCCAAAGATGTGAACGTCTTATGTTGTCATTTTGTTACTGTGGTTCCGTTGCTGTTGGTGTATGTCGCTAGCCATAGCATGGTACATTAATTGTGGCATTTAAAATAGCTAAATATTGATCAAATTTAACCAAATATTAATCAAATATTTTGGGCGGTTTTGTGTGCGTTTGGGTGGGTTTTGGACCGTTTTTGGGCTGGAAACCTTCAACTCTATCTGGCAACACTTGCCGCGACAGACTCGCTGCACAGCGTGCAGACAGATGTAACTTTCAGTGACTGAAAAACAATGTCCTTTTCAAAAGTTAGAAAAGTTGACTCTGAAAACCATGTTTTCCGAGATGAATGGGTCGAGAGATTTGCATTTATTCTTTCTGCATCGAAATGCACGAGACCGGTTTGTCTCATTTGCTCGGAGTCTGTTGCGGTTGTCAAAAGTGGAAACATTAAATGGCATTATGAAACTAGACATAGACACTATGAAGAAACTTACCCGCAGCAGTCCGAGGTAAGGACACGGAAATATATTAGCTCAAAGCCCAGTAGTAGCGATCTACACGGGTCCACCCTCACTCACTTACCGCCCAACAACCAGCATATGAATGTTCACTAAGAATACAGTGGATGTTAGGAAAACATAACAAGCCCTTTACTGATGGGAAAATAGTAAAAGAGTGCATGAAGGCTGCGTGTGAAACACGTTTAGAAGGAAAATAAAGACATGAACTAAAAGAAAATATTAAACAAACCCCCCTTTCAGCTGCAACCAGAAGAGCTGAAATGTTATCAGAGGATGTTCAGTCACGACTTGATGTTAATTGATGTTGAATATAGTTGTTAATGTTGAAATGAATGTATGTTCAGTTCGGGTTTAGAGATTAGGGCATTTTGCACATTTCCCTTCATTATATTGTTGTCAGACATTGTTATGCCGTTGTATAGATATGAAAAGACATGTTTATTTCTTTGGTCTGCCAAAAACCATCAACTCATGTTTTTAGGTATTTAATTGTCCGGACCTCGGCCGGTAAGGAGGGTTTGTTTACTGGACCTCAAGCGATTTTAGTTGAAGACTCCTGATGTAGGATATAGAAAGTAATTAGTAACTAGTAATTAATTACTTTTCAGAGTAACTTACCCAACACTGGTCCAGAACATTATTAAACAGTATCCGGACAGCTTTGCTGATGTTCTGGCTGATGGTACAAAAATAGGTAGCGGGTATGCCTTTTTACTCTTACAAGTTAAGACTCGTGTTGAACATGTTAACAGGAACAACACTTTAGCTCGTCGGAGAAAAGAACGACTACAATCATCATGTGGAACCATTAGCCAAAAGGCCTGCTGATCAATATGGCTGTGTCTGCTGGCAGCTAGTGTAACTTTCTGCAGGAGAATATGTTGACACTCTAGAAGAGAAGCGCAAGCAAATATTACTGCTTCATTCCACTGAAGGATCCTCTGGAGCCAGTAGAGTACTTCACAAGTTGATGGAGGTCACATATTACCGTCAGCGCCGTGATATAAATGCCAATCCACCTCTGCCAGTGTCTGAACTAAAGAAATCATGGCGTTACCTGTTTTGTCTCAAGGGGATGTTTTTGCACTTCCATTTGCTTACTGACATTGTACTGCTTCAGAGAATCGTGGAGAGCATTGAAGGGAAAGACGATTCTGAGATTTTTTCAAGAAAAGCCAACAAACAATGAGGTGCGTTCCGTTCTATCAAAGTATCGAGAGGGAAATTCTCTGGTCCTGTGTCTGCTGCACCTCTTAATGGCCCATTAGAGTCCCTTCTAATTAAAGCTGATGTAAGTATTATTTCTTTTTTTATGTCCCGTTTATATAAAATTTAAATATAAAATATTTTTTTTAATGCAAGTGTTTATTTTAGGTAGCAGCAACTGCAGCCGACATGAAAAGAGGTGGATTACCGGATTCACCCACACTGATCATCCAAGGTAATTTGATTTGTGTCCCTGTGTAGAATTATACACAATATTCTTTGCTTTCTACTGTAATCACCAGTATCTCTTAATTTGTAATATTGTAGTATCGGTATCATTTTTCGGTTACATGAGGTACCCACACTGCAAGAAAGATCTTATTTTAGTAAGTAAATAATCCCAAAAAAGATTATATTACTTATCCTACTATCAGATAATTTTACTTGTTTTCAGCAAACTGCACCTTAATTTACATTTCCCCCCCTTGAAACAAGACTAAATATCTTGTAATTTTTCTTACCTAGTAAATGCATCTTGATTTAAGAATTTTAATATATTTTGACTGGAAAAAAGACAGAATTACTAAGTAAAATAAGCTCATTTTTGCAGTGCATGAACCATACTTTTACAACCCTTATTAATCTAAGTTTACTCTATATAGGTGAATCGATGACCCCAAGCAAATGGATGTTGTCAATTAAAAGGGAAGTTGTCAGGGGCCCATGTTCAGAGGCATTTGTTGAGGGTCTGGCAGCATTGTTTGCGACCTATTACAACTTAAATCTGGCTTATCAGAATGAAGCTACATGCACACTCGAATTTATTCAGAGGTAAATCAGAGCATAAACTCCAATATTTATTGTATACTTGAAAGTTTTCTTGACTTCTAGGTTTTCCAGTTAGAATGCATTATCAGGATTAGATCTGTAGGGCTGGCGCAACACATTGACGTTGATTACACACTGTTTATCCATAATTCCCTGTCATGTTTCACACCAAACTCTAGTGCAGAACTAATATGGCAGTGCCGCTACAACCCTGCAAATTTCTTTTTTTCGTAACTGCATTTTTGATAAACCCAGGCTGAACAAATGGAACTGCACTGGACAACTACTTGTCTTTTTTTGGCAGAACTAACCCTTAAAAATGACACTTCTTTTTCAAGCTAATTTTGTGTTTTATTCTATTCGTACATGCTGCTTTTTGGTAACTAGTGGTTCTGGTTGTTTTTTTTACAGAGGAATAGTGGGCATCAATCTGGAAACAGGATCAAAAGTTGCTGCTGGAAAGCGAGACAAAAAATGCATGGAATGAACCCAAATGTATGCACATTGCTACGAAAACTAATGGACTGTGAATGGCTTGCCATTTAAAACAGTTAATTCCAATGGAATTGAAAAAGAGACTGACGCCATTTTCTAGTTTGTGGTTCATGTACAAGTTAATGTACATGCAACGTCTGGCCGTTTCATAGATAAGCAATTTAAAGGTAGACACAGTTCAAACAATTTCTTATGTATTTGTTTAAACTAAGTTTATGACTGAAGTTCAGTCACAATATAGTAATGTGTTCCTTTGTTGTTAATTAAATGCTGCTGTTCTTAGTGGTACTTGTTGTTGTATTTCCAAGGCTAAAGCCTTATTTTGCAATCTGCATTGTTACAGAACAAAGTAGTTTCTTGTATTCTGAAGGCTTAAGCCTTATTTTGCAATCTGCATTTTTGCAAAAGAAAGTAGTTTTCTTGTAATGCCAAGTCTAAAGCCTTTCATATATTGTGCAATTTCCATTGTTGTGGAAGTAAGGATTCTTGTACAGTATTCCCAAGGCTAAAGTCTTTCATTTATCGTGTAATCTTCACTGTTGTGGAAGGAAGTATTTTTGTATTACTAAGGCAAAAGCCTTATATTTATTGTGCAATCTCCTTTTCTTTTTCTTTTTTACCTAGTTTTGGAAACTAGTGCTTAATGTTTATGTTTATTCTATAATAAATGTATTTGGCTATATCTATGAAATCCTGTTATTTTAAGTGTTATTATTTACAGTACATTAAATTAACACATGTAAACGCTACTGAAATTTACAGCAAAAGTAGGTTTACACAAATGTACCAATGTAATCACAAAAGTAAAAAATCGTAACTGTGGTTAATTTAGTGAATTGAATTTTACAGCAAAGGCTATGATTCATTATAAAAGTAGGCTATAGCAGTCCATGTAAATTCACAGTCGCTCTTGCACATTTTACTGTAATTTTACAGTGACAGCTGTTCATTATGTCTTGCGGTCCGGATGGAACGAAGGATAAGAAAGGTGAAAACCTCTAATCCGGTGGTAACTGGACTGTTGCTTGTCAGGGGCAGGGCTTGCGTCTTTTCTGTACTTAGACTCGGAGCAGGAGAGCGAATTTGCCATTTTCACCACCCTGGGAGCGTTTAAAAACGCAAATATTTGTATCTGCTTTTCAGGTGGTTGACGCTACATATTTTCCCACACGCGCTCTGTCTGCTGGTGGGAGTGTGCATGCACGTGTCTGTGTGGGCATTGGGCGGAACTCGATACAGAGAGCAGAGGAGAATTGTAAAGGCGCGACCACGTAGAAACAGAAATGACATGTCACCATGTAAATAAGATAAATAATATACTGCTATTTAGTTTGATTAGTATGAGAACAAGGTATAGACATGTTATATAGGAAAGGTAACCTTAAATGACTTCTTTTGTGATCTGGCGCTACATAAATTTTTTTTTAACTTGACCTTCAAGGGTCGTGGGAGGTGCTGTTGGAGGGGCGGGGTTCCCCCAAGGTAATGGTAGGGGAAACACTGCGGTGTTCCCAACATGCACTGGGCCAAAATAACTCATTCAAATGTGTGTACATTGAAGTGTACAACTTTTTAAATGTTTCAATTTTGACTAGCCATTGCATCCAAATTAGCTGAAAGTCACTCCATTAACCAGAGCTTAAAAACAGTTTTTTTTACTTCGAGCAGAATCAATGTTTGTATGTTGAACAATCTGGTTAAAACCAGTGACTACTGTGAAATGGCAGCTAAGAACCAGGGAAAGACCTGCTGAAAGCCTGGAGAGACTGCTGGCAGGAGGGAATAGACCCCACCGGGGCAGACATGGGCTAGCTACCCGTGTTGGTAGGATCTGTTACCATAAAGCATAATGGGTCCACCCATCTATGGTTACGAAAAACACAAGAGGAAAAATACCCCTGGAGTCTGCGAGAGTGGGGGCACAAGAAGACTCATGGACGAATCACATTGCAAAAGACCTAGGAATGGAAATGACAAAGAACCAGGAGATCAGCACAGCAGAAGTTGGAACAACAGGACAGAAACTACAGAGATGCATTTGCAGCTGGACAAAGGTTACATCAGAGAAAGGTCTAAAAATTCATCAGGGCAGGAAGAAGTGTCTGAGTGAGCTTAGTGAGGGGCCTAGCAAGTGTCTGAGAGAGCTTAGTGAGGGGCCTAGCATTGACCAATACTTCACAAGGGTAGGGCAAATCAGTCGGGTGAAACCCAGTGGCGGCACAAGCACCACAGCCCACAGGGTATAAGAACCCTGACAGACTTGTGAGAGAAAGGAGGGGCCTGAGGAAACAGTGGAAGAAGGCCACAGAAGAGGAAAGGAATGGCCTAGAGGCACTACAAGGCGATATTAAAAGTCGCCTGGTTTCGCTGCAAAGAGCAGAGAGCTTGAGAAAGCAACATAAGACAAATGAGTGAACCAGGACCGCTTTCTACAAAGATCCTTAAAAGTTGAGTCAGTAGCATCTTTAGCAAAGAGAAAACTGTGACCCTTAAAGTACCTATAACAGATCTTGAGGAACACCTACAGAAAACGTATTCCAGCTTCAGCTCCTGAACCATACAGGCTCTGCAAGACAGCTCTTGGAGTGTTGAGGTACTTTTGGAGATTAATGGCTGTTGCATGGAAAAAGCAGGTGATACCAAAGGTCTGGAGAAGGGCAGGATGCATACTGATCCCCGAGGAGAAAAACTCCTCAACTATAGAACAGTTTCGCCAAATTAGCCTCTTGAATGTGGAAGGTAAGATTTTCTTCAGCGTTGTGGGAAATAGACTCTCAGCATTTCTGAAGAGTAACAACTTCATCGACACTTCAGTGCAGAAGGCAGGCATAGGGGTTTTTCTCTGGATGTTTGGAACATGCTAACGTCATCTGGCACCAGTTGCAAATGGCAAAAAAGGAGAAGAAAGACCTGCATGTTTTTTCCAGATCTTGCCAATGCCTTTGTATCAGTGCCATGATCTGCTGTGGACAGCCTTTGACTTCTTCCACGTTCCAGAGCAGGTAACAAAGCTGATTAAGGCATATTTAATTCCAATTCTGTTTTACCACACAGGGTAATACCACCACGTGGCAAAAGCTGGAGGTTGGCATAATGGCAGGTTGCACAATTTCATCACTGGCTTTCACAATGGCAATGGAAATAATAATCCGGGCATCGCATTGGGTGGTTGGAGGAGAGCATTTGAAAAATGGGTTGCGCTTACCTCCAATCAGGGCACACATGGATGACATGACAACCATCACAATGACCAAAGCATGTACAAAACGGCTGCTGGATAAGCTCCAGGAGAACATTAGTCTGGCACAAATGGATGTCAAACCCAGCAAATCCAGCAACATTTCTATTGCCAAGGGCCGTCTTACCGACGACAGGTTCTGTATAAAGGCCGAGCCCATACAAATGGTCAAGGAAAAGCCCACCAAAAGCCTTGGATGGTGGTACACTGCAGACCTTAAAGACGCCGAACAGGTGGAACAACTCAGGCAAGAGACAGCCAGTGGACTCAAGAAAATCAATAATACAGCTTGTCCTGGGAAGCTGAAACTCTGGTGCTTCCAATTTGGCTTGTTGCCACACCTGATGTGGCCAATTTCAATGTATGAGCTCACAGTGTCTCACGCCAAGAACCTGGAGAGATTGGTGAGTAGATTGGTGAGTACACTGGTAAGGAAATAGCTTGGGCTACCAAGATGCGTTAGCAAAATATATCTCTCTCTTCCCATTTCAAGACTTGTGGAGGAACATAAATGCACCAAAACAAGGTTGGGGATGACGCTCAAAGAATAATGTGATCCCTGTGTAAGAGATGCTGCTCCAACAGTAGCGACAGGGAGGAAACCCAACAACAGCGGTAGCAGATCCGAAGGCAGTCCTCAGACATAGGGACATCGCGGGACCTGTTCAATGTGGCAGAGGGGGACTTGGTTTGGCATCAATCACACCCAAGTGACACCAAAAGAACAGCGTCACCTCATAGTGGAGGAGGTTCGGCGTCAAGAGGAAGCAAGTAGATGCGCCAGAGTGGTCTCTCAAGCCCACCAAGGCCGCTGTATGAGGTGGGAAGGCATTGAATGGCGCAAAATCACTTGGAGTGAGCTGTGGAGTATGGAAACAAACAGGCTAGGTTTTATCATAAGAGCTACATATGATGTGCTGCCCTCACCAACAAATCTGCATGTTTGGTGTGGACAGGATCCAGCCTGCCACCTATGTGCAGCTCCAGCAAACCTTAAACATATTCTTGTGGGTTGTAAGAAGAGCTTGACACAGGGGAGACACAGAGACAACCTGCGGCCAGACATGATTCTATGGTCCAGCTCCAGTAGGACAGTCTTCATAGTTGATTTGACTGTACCTTGGGAAGAGGCCATTAACGAAGCATTTGAAAGAAAGAATCTCCGGTATGCCAACTTAGCAGCGGAGGCTGATGATCGGGAATGGACAGCGAAAGTGTTCCCTGTGGAAGTGGGCTACAGGGGCTTTGTTTCCAATTCCACTACAAGGCTGTTTAAGGAAGCGGGGACAGGCCCAACAGACGGTAGTCAAAAAACTTGCCACTGTTTCTGAGAGAAGCAACCACTGGCTGTGGTTGAAACGGAAGGACACAATATGGGCTGCCAAATGACCACGTTATAAAATGGTTTGGTGTGTTGTAATGTTATGCCATACGGGACCGGGGGCACTGAGTATGCATTAACGTGCCAGTGGGGCTAGAACAGCCTTAGTCAACGGGTTGGCGTGTATGGTTGCGTTGAGGTATGATGCCACCGAGCTACCATCAAAGCAAGTGTTGTTGAGGCTGCAGCCACTAATCTGGATGAGCAAATTGACACAGGATGTGGGGTTCAGAGGACAGGTCCTGTGGCGGATAACCAAGAACTGGCCAGTGGTGCGGAAAGAAGAAGCCAATGGCTGTGGTTGAGGCGGATGGACACAGGACGGGCTGCCAGATGACCTTGTAACAATGTGACACACACCCAGGTCTGATCAACCTGCGGTGGGCCTACCTTGGCTGAGGGTGTCTTGTGATAAAGGGCCGAAACACCCAATGAGGCTGAGGTGCACAATTGACGATGTGTCGCATTGATGGGAACCATACAAAGGGCATTATCAGCAGCACCTCACCAAAAGGCATCTTTCACCCAGGATAATGGATGTGATGAAAGTGGGATCGGACACACAACTCATGAGATGTCTCTCTAATAATAGCAAGGAAAGGTAAGTATAAATATGCTATGTATTTCTATAATCATTTATCCCCCAAACACAGGATGCCTACCTGACGAACTCAGTGAAATCTCAGACCTCCTTTCCTCTATTCATATTCTTGACTGCTCCCCCTGTCATGCATAAGACGTGGGAAATGTCCTATTGGGCAATTCAACCGTGCTGAAATAGTGGGATAAATAACTAGAGATGCACCGATTGCAATTTTCTTTGCCGATTCCGGTTTCCGATTTTATTATAAGTGAAACCTGCCGATTCCTATTTTTGCCGATTCCGATTTTCTATCCAGAAACTATAATTGACAGTATACTGTATATAAAACCATATTAACTTTTCTTCAATTCACATTTTTTTATTTTCATTACATAACAATTACATAACATTACAATTTCCCCAAATTTCCCTAAATGCAGTTCTCCAAGCTGCATTAAATTACAGAATCTTCTCTTTCCCAAACAACTCTTATCACATTTCAGTCACAGAGCTCTTCAATTTAAAAGTTGTGTTGACTATTCGATGATGTAATTAATAAATAAAATAAGATCTAGGGAATGTTTGATGGGTGTGGGCTAGGGGTGTAACGGTTCTCGGTAAAACATTGAACCGTTCGGTTCTCCTTTCACGGTTCGGAACACACGTGCACTCTGATGTCGCATCTATAATACAGTTTTGTGGGGAAAAGGCGCATAAATCACAGGGGGTTGCGTATATGCTTCCGATGAATAATAGCCTACGCTCCACGTGCGTTTTACGTGAGAGTATCTTACCAATCAGCTGTTAGTATGTACCTTTGTTGCTGACGTCACATCACCGTTCCTCGCGTGTACAGCTGCTGTTCAGCATGGCAAGTGAAGGGGATAAGCCGCAAATAGAGCCTCCTCCAGTTTCATACAAGTCTGTTGTCTGGGAACACTTTGGGTTTCCAATACGTTACAGCAGCGATGGTCACAAAAATGTGGACAAAACAGTCACAGTGTGTAAAATTTGTATGACGCGAGTGCCATACTCCCAATGCAATACAACTAATATGACCGGACATTTACGCCTTCATCACCCGTGTGTTGTCAGCTCTCGAGCGCAGGTGAGATCGAAGCAGTTTCAGCAGCACATACTGCTTTCTGCGTTTAAACAGCCACTAAGCTCTCATTCTGACAAACACAAGACCATAACAAAAGCGTTTGGTGTTTTTTTTGCAAAAGACATACAGCCATACTCCGTCGTTGATGATGCGGGATTCCAGCATTTGATTAAGACGCTTGAACCGCGTTACGAAATCCCTTCGCGTGCCCATTTCAGCAGCAAGATTATTCCTGAGTTGTACGATGAAATGCGGAGCAAAATTGAAAACAAACTGGCAAACGCAAAACATGTAGCTTTGACAACTGATAGCTGGACCTCCAGGACAACTGAAAGCTACTTGACAGTTACTGCACATTATATTTCGGACTGGCAATTGGAGAGTGCTGTGTTACAAACATGCCCTCTTTTTGAAAACCACACCAGTAGTCCTTTGGCTGATGCACTCATGAGCGCAGTGACAGACTGGAAGTTAGAGAGGCCTAATATCACCATTCCAGTCACTACAGATAATGCACGTAATATGGTGAATGCCATTAAAGAAGCAGCAGGACTAGGACCACAAATTGGATGTTTTGCGCATATTCTGAACCTTGCAGCAAAGAAGGCAGTAGCACTTCAACAGATAAGCCGTCTGTTAGGTAAAGTCAGAAAAGTTGTAGCATTTTTTCATAAAAGCACAACAGCAGCTAATGCCCTGAAAGTCAAGCAGGAGATGTTGAATATACCTGCACACAAACTAATACATGACACCCCAACTCGCTGGAACACCATTTATGACATGATGGAGAGATATCTGGAGCAGCAGCCTGCCATCTACTCTGCCCTGATGGACAAAAATATTAAGAAGAACGTCAAGGACATTGCTGTGTTGTCTGACAGTGAACTGACACTGGCAGAGGAAATGATTCAACTGCTTAAATCCCTTAAGACAACCACCACTCTCTTGAGCACAGAAACAGCTCTCTCTCTCTCTCAATGGTCCTCCCTCTAAAGACAATGATACTAAAATCAATGGATCCTGCAGATCATGACAGTCCTGCCATAAAAGATGCCAAGGCAGCCATCAGTGAGGACTTAAAAAGCAGATACACAGATCCTGACCTTCAGGACTATCTCAACAGAGCATCATTCCTTGATCCAAGGTTTAAGTCTTTACCTAACCTGGATGCAGCCTTTTGCTTAAATGTTTGCAGTGGGGTCATCAGGGAGATCATTGAACAACAGGTATTTTTGAATAAATAATATTTTATTAAACAAAATATATATACTATGTAAAAGTAGTTTGATAAAGTTTTTAAAGAAACATTTTAATTGCGTGAAAAATGTATTCTATGAACTATTATTAATTTAATATATTTGCAGGGTCAGCCTGTTGCAGCAGAAGCTGGGCCATCCGGAAGCCATAATCCCCCTGAATCCCCACCCGTAAAGAAGTCTGCAATGTCCGAGCTTTTTGGAGATTTTTTTACAGCACCTGACAAGACAAAGACTTTTGACAACATTGTAGAGGAGGAAGTAATGTCATACAAAGCAGAAGATTCCATTGACACAGATGCATATCCACTCGCATGGTGGGAGCTGCATGAGAGCAAGTACCCTCATGTTGCAAAACTTGCAAAACAATACCTTTGTGTCTGTGCAACATCAGTGCCAAGCGAGAGAGTGTTCTCCACTGCAGGAGACATTGTTTCTGCAAGCAGATCTCGACTTGCAACGGAAAATGTTAACAAACTGATCTTCTTGCAAAAAAACATGAAGATCTAAATTGACTAAAATAAAGAATAAAGAGTGACCCAGTGTTCTGACCTTCCAAATATTTTATGTTGGTTTTGAAATGCATTTATGTTAGTAGACTACTTGAAGCACAATAATGCACATGTTCTGAAGTTAGAAGGTTGACTTTTGCAGGGGTAAGAAACTGCATCATTTTTTGTTTTTGTAAAGAAACCTGTTTTTGACAGAAGATTTAAGTGTTTGTTACCTAATAAATACATAAAAATTATTGAATTTGACAGTAGCCATTTTTTCTTGAACACACCGAACCGAACCAAAACCGTGACCCTAACCGAACCGTGAGTACTCCGAACCGTTACACCCCTAGTGTGGGCAGTAAGACACTCGTGTGTGCGTGCCGGCTGCAGGAGAATGGCGGGTCTCCCGCAAAATAGTCTCTCTAAATATATAGTATCAAAATACAATAAACTGTTGTTCATCTATTGCACAAGAGCAACAACAACTAAAATAAAACAACACAATTTTAAAGCGTGTCTAGTTTGTTTGTGACGGCCAATGACTTTAGAACCACGTCAATATATTTATTAGCCTAATGCAACAGACGCTTTATCATAGCAGACTTACAAACGCAGCAACTCAGTGACACAGCAGCCAATATGAGAAATTTTATTTATTCTATTTCTTTCATGGTTTATTAAATGGGGAACAAGTACAAAAATATAATATTAAAAGATCTGCATGTAGAAGCACAGCGCATTGAAATCTATGTAACATTAGGCTTTAATGTTACCTGCAAGCTTTTGCAGCGTCAGAACAAACCGTGAATGTTGAGGACGAAAACAGGACACATTGTGAATGATGCATGCAGAAGCAGGACAAGATAACATATTATTGCCGAGAGTGTGACAGAATCCCGCTGAAGCGGGTGGAAATGACATCCCTCCTGCACGCAGCTCTCTTGGAACAGTTAGACTCTTCCTAAAGGTACAGTGTCAAAATCACATGACCCGCGACTAGTCGACATCAAGCTTTAAATGTTGCATCAGAGCATGAATGTCAACTAGTCAACTAGTTTGTGCAACCCCTACTATGTAATGCGGTCAGCAGTTACAAATCAGAGCGCATGCGCACTTTTGTGACCCCAACTGAACTTCCGGTACACATTCACAAACAATAGAGTGCCTGTAGATTATTTCTGATCAAAACAATTAAAAGAAACCGAGACGAACCGTTACTTGGCTAAACTTATCTGTCCAATATTTTGAATTTAGACTCCAATAACAATCTCAACAGCTTGATTTCAATGTACTATACGGTTTGTTTAAATGCGACCAAACTACAGGACCCATTCAACAAATTGTTTATTTCATAAAATGAACATACAACAAAATTCAACAAATCGTTTATTTAATATAATTATTATACAGTAAACTAATATTACAAATGAATATTAACATAAATTAAATTAAATATACATAGTTACTGTATATTGTTAGACACTAGCCAAACACAAACCCTAAGTTAACTGGGGGTCAGGCGTGCATGCATGCATCGGATGAAACTGTCTATATGAGATATTCTAACAGACAGGGTTTTCTTGACATTGACCAGTCTAAAAAAAGTAATTGAGACTTGTATTGAAAGCTTATAGACCCAGTAAATTTCTTCACATTCTACAGAGTAACACTTTCGTCGCTGTCCTTCTGAAACCTCACATGTCCAAATTCACTGTTTTTCAGGAAATGGAAAAACACTGTACTTGTGTGACGTGAATACTGCGAGTACTTTTTAAATGATTGACAAACACTTTTTAATACTTTTATTGGTTAGATATTTACAAAACCCAGTGAAAAACATAAAAGGTGACCAATAATGATTTATATGACAAAAAATCAAGAAATATGGACATTTCAGAAGGACAGCAGCGATTTGCTGGCTCACATTAAGCATACATGTGTAGCAATGATAAACATAATTATGTTAACTTAAGTCTCTAAACACGTTTCAAGGCCGCTAAACATCCATCTGTTCAGTTGACTGATGCTTATTTGTGGTTATATAAAACAAAGTTTATTGTGGCATTGGCGGTTACAAATGACTTGCCTATGATGTTTTCTGAGTGCATCAAGTTGTGTCTATGTCATGTTGGAAATACCAGAATTTTGATTGTCTGACATGTAAAAAGTGTTCACATGCTCCTAGAACTCATCATTACAACTGAGCTCAAACCTGTAATACCCTGACCACAGCCGCTGACAGATAAATTAAAGGGGTCAAAGTCATCAAATTTTCCAAGTCTTGATTATAATACATTATATTAACCATTTAGGCAATTCCAACACTGTTCAATGATGTGTACTACGCCCCATAAACCCAGAAATTAATAAATAAGTGCCCAAAATACTGCATGCTAAACATTTGTAACCAAAATAGCATTGCATTAGCATTGAAAGGACATATCTGAGGAGCTGGCTGTTCATTTACTTAACCTCAAGCCATCTAAGAGTATGTTTACACGATAAAAAAAGGAAATGTTTTTCCTTTGTGTTTTTAAAAAGTTTCACACACACAATATCTTTATCAAAACGATCTGCATTTACATGGATCCGGGAAATGAATAAAAACTATGTATTATCCATGCCAGGCCAGTGGACGGCGATGTTGCGCTGTAAAGAAACACTATGTGCCTGCGCACACGCAAACACTGTTTTAATCTAAAAGCGCTTTTATTATATTTTGTGTATTAATACATTTTATGTTTATAGTAGTGTGCATATAAACACTATGTCTCCGCTGGTTGTAGTGGTGCAGTAAACCTACTTTTTGCTGGAGATATGATAAGTATGTCACGCGGCACAAACATGCAGCATGGAGGCCAGCATTATTGTTTGGGGAATACTTGTGCACGCCTACAGACTGAACGCGTAATATGCATGCGTATGACACTATCGTTTTTGGAACGCGCCGCCTTCAGAGTTTACACGGAAATTATTATGCCGTCGTTTTGAAAACTCGCACTTTGAGAACCGTTTTCAAAAACTTGCACTTTGAGACCCATTTTCAAAAGTTTGCATTTTCAGTCCCCCAATATGCCATTTTCGTGTGAATGAACAGCTAAAATGCATAAAACGTTTTCCGTTTTTAGTTGAAAACGCTCTTGTGTAAACGGCCTCTTAGATGTATGTGACAAGTAGAGCAATAAAGATTTTTACCTGAAATTGTGGTCCATGGTCTTTCATAAAATGCAAGTCCAGGTTCATATCTTTAAAAGTTCAACATACAGATAGAGGCAACATAAAAGTAATCCCTGCCGCTTCCTTCTATCTATTAATGTCTTGTTTAAGCCAATCGATCGATCTGTGCAAGGAACTGAACGTTGTTTTCAAGATTATAACTGGTAATGTATAGTTTGCGAAACTGTTTCGCATTCAATCGCATTCAGGTTCCCTACTCACTTATAAGGGCAGATCACTTGATGTAGAGACTCTGGAGAGAGATGGACAATTGTAGCACCTAATATAGCCATTTGGAGGACACTTGGCGAACGTAGTAATACAGAAACACAATATTTCTCCTTATCTCGGACGAGCCTTCATATTGTGTTCCTTTCCCGCTGTGTCTTTCAAGTGCGCAATAACGCCCTTTGATACGCACCCTGCCTGCCACGCTGCTGAAACAAGCATACTGATTGCTACACATTATCGATTATAATGTTGAAAATAATGTTACGTTTCTTATTAATCTTGTGATTAGCTTCAGACGATAATATATGGCCAGGAGGCACGGGGATTGTGTTGCCTGTGTCTGCTTTGTGAACTTTTCAAGATCCAGTGAAATCAAAACGAAAGTTTTTTTTTTTAATTAAAAATGAGTGAGCCTTAAGGACGTAAATAAACTGATATGCTATTAAGCGATGACAAAATTTGCATTTAAGAGATATAACCATTCAAAACTGATAGTCTGGCACGTGCGTTAAAACAAATCTAGAAATTCCATGACATCACGCTACACTTCAGCCTTCGTCGAAGTTCTTGTCTAATCAAATCCTCTTTATAATCCGAAGAGTCCCACCCCTTCACTAGCAGAGCTGCTAAAGTGGCACCTCATATCCAGTGGCGGAGCTAGAATTTTATATATGGGGTGGCCAAGGCTACTTCAGGGGATCCACAGACCATGACAGAAAATGTGTGTGTAACCCTGACCTGGCATCAAATTATAAAAAAAATCCTAGGATTGCTGATAAGAGGTACAAGTGATAATTTACTTCTAAATGTATGTAGATGAAATAAATAAAATATAAATAATGAAAATGTTGAAAACATAGTTTAACCCTGATAACTTGTTTAATTTAAACAGAAACAAAGCAGCACCAGAGGTGTCTTTAAACTGATGTGGATCAGAGCAGCATATATCTGATAAAACATAAACTCATTCCATAGGACTGCAAGATCAAAACAAAATCATTGATGCAGATTATTGCCCTTGATGTTGTCATCTTGATTATTACTTTCAGATATTAGGATACATGAACACTTGTCACACGCTTTACACGCTACAAAACAAGCTGAGAAGCGTTTATGAATAATTTTATTGCTGTTTTATTGCTTTTTTGATTCTCTCAGGAACACAATAAGCAGTTATTCAAACGGGAAATATATAGAAAACAAACAAAGAACATCCAACATCAGTAAAACACTCAATGGCTTCAGGTAATACAGTAAAGAGTCTGACTACTAATGAATCTCTTTCTTACATCGTATCTGTACGTGGTTGTTAATGATAAACTTTTTGAGCGTGACGCACTTCAGCACAGCTCTTCTTCACCGGTGAATCATTTAAACGCCTCTGATTGGTCAGAATATTCATACCCTGAACTTGATTGGCTGTAATGCTCAAAGCTGTAGCAGAAAAAGCAAGGCTCTCACTAAATCCTTGGTGTTTTGAGTCTGACGTCATCACGCAACCGTGTTTTTAGGCAATTTTAACAATTATGGGTAGTTTAGATGGTTAGAGTAAGGTTAGGGTTAGGTGTGGGTTAGGGTAAAGGTTTCGTAAGACTTGAAACACCAAGGATTTAGTCAAAACCAACAAGCCACGCCGACGGATCTGACTCGAAGGATTTAGTGAGAGCCAGCAGAGCAAAGGAGCTGTCATCCACATTCGTTCATTTTCACCTAATCTTATTTAGATTGTGACTGTCATAGCTAGTTTTTATTATGCATGGACTGTTTTTCCTCTTTTTGTCTTGATTTTTTTCCAAAGCCTCTGTTAATTTCCGACCCTGATGTAAACAATGTATGTTATGTTGGGAACCGATTTACTATCTGTTAATGGAGCCTAACATAAACTTACACAATGAAAAGTTGTTTAGGAATCCTAAAGCCAAGGCTAAAGAGGCAAACTTATTTCTTTCTTCTAATGTTTGCATGAAGTACACCTGCTTAGAATGTTAAAAGAAATAGAGGATCTCTCCCAACACTGTTTATATTTATATTTAACATTTAAAAGTGTAACGTTAGAAAGTAGGTTGATAATAATAATGGTATGGGTCAACAAAAAAAACGTGCCTGGCTGGGTCGGACTTGAAATGGCTAGCAAGCAAGCGGATACTTTTGAATATTCCATTTGTTTAGCAAATTGCAGCGGTCCATTTGCTTCTTTTCTCTCTTTCGTCAGTCTTTAAAAAGAAATCTCAGATTTCGCGCTGTACAATCCATCGCACAACTTTTTTCCGTTCTCAACTAGACTCGCTTGAATTTCGTGTGCGGTGACGTCACGTGCAAGCATGGACCCCGAACGTCAAAATAAAAGCATTGTTCAACGAGAGGTGAAATCAGATGTCAATCAACATAAGTACTGAATCAAATGTTGGGGTGGCACCCAGGGTAGCCAATTGGATGTCAGGGGTGTTCAGTGCCACCTTGGACCCCCCTCTGGCTCCGCCACTGCTCATATCAGCCACTTGTTCGCACATTTATTATGTCCTACATGGTGAATGACAAAGAATGCACTAGATGGTAGATAGGGGATGATCCAGACAGTGTAAACTTACATTAAAGTCTTAATTTCACGTTAGTGTAATGTGAGCGGTTGCACGTGAGTGTGCTCCGTTTAAGAGACACGATAGCACAAAGCCGATCATATGCGCAATCATACGTGCAAATCCACTGAGAAAATGAAACGTATCCAACCCGTTTCAAGTCTTCACAGAATATTGAATGTTAAGGCTCTATGGAAGAGATCAGACATCACAGCCTTGGTGAGTAAAGGAGAAGACAAACGCCAGTGTCACTCACCAATAGGGCTGTGTATTGGCAAGTGCCTCCCGATACGATACATATCACGATAGATGGGTCACGATACAATATGTTGCTAAGTATATTAGTACGATACACATTTGCGATATATTGCGATACTTTAAATAGAAAATGTAAAAAGTAGAGCTAGAAATACAACATGCTGTGCACCACCTGGGGTAAGTGACAAGTGTAAAAACATCCACACCTCTGCAGAGTGGCCATGATGTGCGATGCATGGACCTTTAGATCAGTGGTTTGGGTTCCCAAACTGTGGATTGCGCCCCTCAAGTGGGTAGCACAGGGGAATAAGGTGGGTCACGCAAGTCACTTGGCTGTTGTGGTGCATTACAGTTAAAACAATGAACATGGGCAGTATAAAACCTCTGGTTCATCCGTGCTGTAAATGTGCTGGTGTCACATCCTTGAAAGCACAATACATGTCATTGTTACTTTTTGGAATAAACTTTTTGTCTAATGCACTGAAGTAGCCAAGTGACTTGATGGGTCATGACTTGCGAAGCTTGCAAACAGCATTTAATTTATATAACTCATCACTCCATGGCTTATTTTTTAAAACCAAAGCACACCCACACATTAGCTCTGAGAGCTCGAAGCGTTCTTATATTTTTCGCCATGCTCGCTTCCACTTACTTTTGGCCGTATGTATATGACATTATTGAAATGTCTTGAAATTATTGAAAATTATCGATAGTAGAGGTATTACTATCGATACACTATCGAAGAAAAAAATATTGCGATAGTTACATGTATCTATATTTTTGCACAGCCCTACTCACCAACATAAATAACAAGCTTCAAATGACACATCACTGGTATTACTGATCTGTAGGGGTGTCCTCGACTAAGGATTTACATAGTCACATCAGAATTGTCACGTCTTGCCTATAGTCGACTGAAAGTCGAATCGCATGCGCGCGCGTGTGTGTGCGTATATGCATGTGGGGACGACACCAGGTGGTTAACAAGGGGTACAGCGCAAAGTGCAGCGGAACATTGATGCACCAAAAAACAACCAAACATTAATTTACAGAATTTGTTTAGAACAGGATATACCTTTATCACATAAATAAAAAACGAAATGCAAAATAAATGTGTTTAGGCAAAATGTCTGTATTGCAGGGGAACATATATTCAAAACACAAGCCACAAAAAGTAAAATTAATGGGCATTTTCCTTAAACATCATGTAACAATGCTGTGCCACTTACTAGACCAGATCTCGCCTCAAAACTATTTATAAAACTACTCGATAATAATGAATTATTTTTTACAAACGGGAATGGGAAAATGACAGAACGTTAATGCACTGGCAGTGGCAGATAGCTTTGGTTTTATATTTAATTTGATTACATTAATGTTTAAGTTGAGATTTAAAGTTTAAAATTTTAATGCTACTATGTAAAGGAAATACTGTTGTAAAAAAGCACATTTGTTTAAAGTGTTTGCAAACTACCTTATTGCACTTTTGTTCATATAGCACAATACACTACTTTTGAATTCATTATTGAATTTTACGTTTAACAATGCGATTAATCGTGATTAATCACAGAAATGTCATGCCATTAATGCGATTAAAATTTTTAATTGTTGCCCAGCACTAAAAATAATAAAACTAACGGATACAATAGGGGTCTTCGCCCCTTAATAATAATTAATTATAATTTGGGGATAGTTTGCCCAACAATAAAAATTCTGTTTCTTTACATTTACTTACCCTCATGTCCTCTCAAACCTGGATGATTTTAATTGGGGAAAGGAAGATATTTCTTAAGAATGTTGGTAACCAAACTGTCTGGTCTATAACAATATACAAATACTAATTCAGCTTCTCAAAAACAAAACTTATGGCTGTTTATTAAAATATTTAAATACATTTTTTTAAAGCTACTCTTGTAATGTCTTTTTGTAATAATGGCTTTAAATTATCTTTTGGAAGTCATTTGTCAACCAGATTAAAAACTGTAATTGCTTGACAGCCCTACTATTAACCCTTAATCTAATATTGCTTCACTAATTACAGATTGGAACTCCAGTACAGCACTTAATGGTCTGTTTACTAACCGTGCCACTACCAGGAACTGGTCTATCTGAGCATCTTTCAGCTGGTTATTAGGATCCCAAACCTTTGTCTCAAGCTTCTCCTGCGCTCGAATATCTGATTCCCCTGAAGAGACAAAGAAACCAGTAATCAACCTTTAGTTGTTAAAATAACAAAATTAACTATCAATTTGGAAGTTCCTTCAATTACCAAAAAGCAGCAAGACAATCCTATATAGGTGTAAACACGTACAATTTTGATTGTCAAGTTATTAGTCAGTCCTCCCTGTAAGATAGATCTTATGACATAATAAAACCACTGATAATCAGAAAATAATATATACATTTCGGGACAGTTCACAGAAGAATAGCAATTTCTGTCATTAATTACTTACCCTCATGTTGTTCCACAACCGTAAGACCTTTGCTCGTCTTTTGAAAACAAATTAAGATATTTTGGATGAAGTTTAGGAGCTTTCTGACCTCTCTTATACAGCAACTCTCATGAGATAATAGGGGTGGGCGGAATGACCAAAAATCTATTTCACGGAATGAATAGTTTTATTTCACGGTAATAATATATTTCATGGTCACAATCTCCTATTTCAATTCTATATCTTATACCTCATTTTTCTTAGATTTCCTTTATTTATGTATTACAGTTCATTTAAATGCTCACCATATAGTTAAAATGTAATAAAGTTATGAGAATGTAATAAAGATATCAAATTAAGTTCTGATAATGAGATTTATTATTCATTTATATTTATCTTCTAGCTATATCATATGTATATACAGTAGGAAGATAGACAACATGTATAACAATGAAGTTTGAATATATGCACAAACAATGAAAGTACAGTATACGACTGGTGTTATAAACTGGTGTTCATGGGGTTTGTACTGTAGGTCTTTATCGCTCTTCACTCTCTATTAGATGCGCACTTTTAGTGTGTTGCGACTCTCTGTCTTTAGGTTTGTTTATTCTTACGCTTGTCTTCGCACTGCGAGTCTCTGTTGACTCCAAACGCGTCTCCCAGTAGCAGCACTCACGTGGCGAGCATCATCGCGTGTTACAATGCAAGTTTCGCCTCGGCTCGCCTAAAGTTAAACTTTATTAAAACTATTAACAGCTTTACAAAGCGACCTGACTTCTGAAATACCTGAGAATGAGCTTTATTATATGCACGCGCAGATCACTGCACCCCTGCACGAGCACTGCGAGTGAGAGAGAAAGCGCAGGGCTGGAGCGGATCACGAAACTACAGACTGAAAGAAGGTCAAAAGAATGTTTGATTTGTTAATTTGTTATGGGTGCATTAATTCACGTTTTTTTTCATCATGACGCCCAACTTGCAGAGCGCCGAGTTAACCACGCCTACTTATTTACATTCCGCGGAATACACAGAATAGAAAAATCTCTTAGAGGCCGTGTCTACCGAGGCGTTTACGCCTGCGGCCGACGTGTTTTTTCAATTGTTTCCTATGGAAACGCCGCGCTTTTAAAAAAAGCCATCAGCTGACGTTTTTTTTCCGCGCTGGTGCTATGCATTTTTCCCACGATCAGCGCCAGCGTTTTACCGGGCGCCCAGAGTTGAAAAATGCTGAACTTTGGGCAGAACGCTGCGCCAGCAGCGGGCGTTTTCAGCCGAGCTCCTGCCGTTTTCAGCCGCGTGGATGCGCCTCGGTGGACATAGCCCCTTACGGTTGACATTTTATTCCGCAGTAACGGAATATTCCGTCATTCCGCCCAGCCCTATGAGATAGTAAAGCAACAGGAATAATTTTCTTTGTAAAACCAACTTTTTTAACAATTCCATATCTTCCATATCAATTTCCAACACACATTTACCAGAGCACATGACACATAAATGTTGTTACTTCATACAATTACGGTTGACTAGTAGTGATGGGTCGTTCTTGAACGATTCGTTCATTTTGAACGAATCTTTAATGTGACTCGGGAAGAACGAGTCATCTTAGGGAGTGATTCGTTCAGTCACGCATGCGCATTGCGCAACATTCTATGGGTCCTGTACTGGAATTCAAGAAGAACGAACGATTCAAACCCGAAGACTCGAGAGGTGAACTAATCAATTCTCTTTCCGGCTCTGACTGCATTGGTTTAGTTTACGACGCTGTCACGTGATGAACGAAGGAGTCAAACCCGAGGACTTGTCAGATAAGAGGTGTGGTGAGCTAATCATAGACTAAAGACCCAGGTAAACAATGAATTAATCTTTTCTGTTTCTTATAGCATTATAGTTTTGTATTGTTTGTAATGTGATCAACGTTTGCATAAGTAGTAGATGTGTTAGGAAAGTAATATGTAACATTTTAATTATATTTTGCTAAAATGAACGAAATGAACGATATGACTCGAAAAAAGATTCGTTCATTTTGCTGAACGAGACTCAAAGATCCCAGTCAGTAAAATGATCCGAACTTCCCATCACTATTGACTAGTCACATGGAATACTTTAACCTCTTGAGACGCAACCATTGGAGGGCGGTATTTACGTCACTTTTTTTAGTCTGCTTACATTGTCTAACTAGATTGCTATCTAATAACGTTAATAAGATTAACAAACGATACATCGTTTGAAAGGTCTAAGGGTCTAGCTCCAGTATATGGTCTCTGTTTTGATATACAGTATATATATGCTCCAGCGATCGTAATATAGTAATTTGTGTAGGAAGTGCAAATAACAACAAGCAGAATAAAAAAAGGGACTTCGTGCCTTTGTTTTGATATAACGATCACGAGTCGAATCCCATCATGCCGCAGCTGTGTAAAACGTCTATGAAAACCATCTAGTAAAATACATCCAATGGAAGTTTTTGTCCTCAGAAGCGTATAATCCGTAAAATATTGATATATAATCCATTGTTTACATCACATCTCGCCTGAACGGAATGGCCTCCATCATTGTTCTTGCGTTCCCACACCAGCCAATGACTTCATGGAAAAATATTGACAGACAAAACGTGTGGCCAATAAGAAGACGACTTCCAAGTGTGGCCTTAAAGCCCCCCAATACAGAAAATGAACTTTTAAATGTTGTTTTAACATATCTGTGTGTCAGGAGTGTGTGTAGAGAACCACCCCATTAATTTTTTTTAAAATCCCCAATAAACCTCAACTGTCCTCTTGAACGAGCTGTTGGTGTAACGGAGGCCAGCTAGTGAAGAGCTGTGCAGTGTGTAAACCTCACTCCCCGACCAACAGAGACGCTCTAGCGACAGACGCTAGAGACTGCGGTCTTTAGCCTCCTTGTCGCAGAGCGGGGAGAGTAGGACCGGTTACATTGGTGCCGTGACCCGGATGGGAGTGAGGTTTAGGGGGGTGAGTGTAACGGAGGCCAGCTAGTGAAGAGCTGTGCAGTGTGTAAACCTCATTCCCCAACCAACAGAGATGCTCTAGCGACAGACGCTAGAGACTGCGGTCTTTAGCCTCCTCGTTAGAGCGCCCGTCTCCCATCCGGACCGACGCCGGTTCGAGGCCCGCGCAGAGCGGGGCGAGTAGGACCGTTTACATTGGCATCTCTCAGTAACTTGATGTCACATTGATTGAGCCTCCCTATGACTGCTGATGGACTCTGCTGTCTCCGCCCTCATCGAGATGTACACTGTCCGCCATTGTTTTCACTCTGGACTACTTACAGTGAGCTACAGGAATGTTTTGTAAACAAGGTCTTTTGTTGTTAGATGCAAGACTGAACATAAGTCTTCATTTACTCCCGACATCGAGCCTCTGAAGACGATGTGGATTAGTTTTATTTCTCTACGGAATGTGCAGAAGACATCAGGTGAAGTCACTTTACACCGGGATGCTTCACAAAAGAATGGTAGTAAAACGCAGGATTCATAATGGGTCATGTTTTCAGTTTTTAAACATATGACACGTTTGTCCCGTGTATTGTCACGTATAAAAACAATGTGCACGTTGTAAAGACATAACGCAAAGTGCATTCACTCAAAGAGAGCATGTTATCGGTTTTTATAGATGTGATGCATTTGTCCCGTGTATTGTCACATATAAAAACAATTTGCACGTTGTAAAGACATAACGCGTGCATTCACTCAGAAAACAGCGTCCAAAGTTTTTAAACAAATAACGTGTTTGTCTTATGTACTCTCACTTATACAAAACAATGTGTTTGGTTTTTAAAGATGAGACAAGTGTTTCTCATTCGCTTAATGACCATTCTCTTCAGTTTTGTTGTTGGAAGCACCGGCTCACACAGCCCTACGCTTTCTGCTGGAAAGGGGGTGGAGACCAGCAGCTCATTTGCATTTAAAGAGTTTTTTATTGCTCACTACCCCTGACGCACCTGTCGTTGCTTCTAGGGCTGCAACAACTAATCGATAAAATCGATAAGAATCGATAATGAAATTCGTTGTTGTAATGTATTGATCAAAGGAGACCGCATGTGGTTGAACTGCATTGTCTGTTTTACTTGTGTATCGTATATCAACAACACTGGAGTCAAAGCGCCACACTGTGGTTACTCCAACACAGTATATACATACAGTATGTGACAGTTGTCAACGAATTGCTTGCAGCTGCACAGTTACAAATCAAGCGCGTCTTCTTCCCTTTTAAAATGACCATTTTAGATGCGTCTCTCCATGCAGCATGAGCTGCGCAGTTTTAAATGTCAGACGTGGTTCTCCGTGGATGCGTCTCTTCGTGCAGCGCGAGATGCACAGTTTTAAAGTCACACGTGTCTCTCCGTGCTGCACAAGGTGCGCAGTTTGAAAGTCACACGTATATGCCGTTATTCTAATGACAAATGTCGCGAGCGCATTATTACAAGGCGAGAGCGCATTCTTGTAATACGAGCGTGCGAATCTCTCCGTTCGCACGCCGATTTCCTTTGCTCATGCACAAAACTGGACGCACGCTCCCAATTATCCGCTGCTCTCTTATGAATTTTCTCTCCTCTTGCTCAGTGAGCG
Source organism: Triplophysa rosa (assembly GCF_024868665.1). Taxonomy (NCBI): domain Eukaryota; kingdom Metazoa; phylum Chordata; class Actinopteri; order Cypriniformes; family Nemacheilidae; genus Triplophysa; species Triplophysa rosa. The sequence goes on from NC_079890.1 coordinate 7,668,999, forward strand.
TGTGCGCACTCAAAATGCGTGCCGTGCGTCCACGAATCCTTTGGTACTCTTGCTCTCGAGAGGTTCTGCTGTGTGTTCCAGGCATTATAGGCTGTCAAAAGTAGTCAACCAATCAGGGATAGGCTTCCACGGCGGGCCAATGAAAACGTTTCTCTCGGTGCATGCATCTCTCCGTGCAGCGCGAGGTGAGCAGTTTTAAAGTCCGACGTGTTCTGCATGCATCTCTTCAAGCTGCGCAGTTTTAAAGTTTAATGGGGAGAGGTGTTTTAAATGACAAAATTATAGATTATATTAGTAAAACCCAATTTGTGGCGTTTGCACTTTGCAAAGTACATAATAGGCTAAACACCCTGATTTGGTGGTTGTTCAGAGGTGGGTAACGAAGTACATTTACTTGAATACTGTACTTAAGTACACTTTTTGAGTATTTGTACTGAAGTATTACTTTTTCTGTTTACTTTTTACTGTACACAGTACTACTGTGTGTATATCTCACACTTCATGGCACAAAAAAATTATTTCCTTGGCCGACCCTCCCCTCACTCCCACGTTTGGGAGAGACTATATGCCCTTTTCACATGACGTCACGCATCTTCCATTCTGCCGCGAAGCAGTGTATCATTACTTCCGCTAGCACTCCAGTTCATAAAGTGGCGGTAATGCACCTATAAGCTGATTTGCCAACCGCCAGTAAAACTCAAGAAGACGTTACTTCCGCTAGCGCCTCAGAATGGAGTTTACCAAGTGGGCTTGCACATCTGCCACAAATGCATCTAGATGATGTACAACGTCTTGCAGACAAATTTTCGCTGACGACAAGATCAAAGCTAGAGCACAAATTCTTCATTGAACAATACCTGTTTGATTATGAAGGTAAGTGTTTTGTTTTCTTTTTGTGTTAGCGAAGGTGCTAGGATAAGTACTTGAATACGTGTTCTGTCCGTTTTTTTTCTCACTGTTGTTAAATTCCAGCGCGACGGCAAAACGGAAGTTCTTCTTCTTCTTGTTTGTTGCAAGACGGCTGTTATGATACCCTGCTTTGCAAAAAGGCGGAAGTTAAGTGACGTCATTGTGAAAAGGGCGTATTGTCAGTTGCTTCTAATATGACACACATGAAACAACTCAACAGGTGTGTTAATTATGGAGACATTCACAACATTTTGGGAGAAGGCTAATGAGTTCAGTTGTATATACTTTTCCCATATCTGATTTACTTATTATAAGCAAAAGATGCAATTACATTTTATCCGATTAATCGAAAAATAATCGTCCAACTAATCGATTATCAAAATAATCGTTAGTTGCAGCCCTAGTTGCTTCAGCATCGTTTCTTTCCGTCTCGTGGCGTTCTATGTGTATTGCCAGTCACGGTTGTGTTTGGAGGCTAACTGCATGATCATCAATGTAATATCAGCATATGTAAAGAAAAAAATGTTTTGCGAACTGCATCATCCTGATTGCCCGTTTAATTTGGAGCTCCAAGTGGCCGTTTTTGGAAAAGGCACTTGTCTGACAAAAAACCTTGTAGGAACCTCACTATAGGAACTATTGTCCACAAACTTGAAACATAACATCTTTAGACATGTGGCTTTGGTATTATTGCATTTCTGCACGCCTCAGACATGTTTAGCATTAATATTTTTTAATGATATAAAAGTGTTAAAAATACTTTTATTTCAATGTACTTCAGCCTCTCTAACTTTTTTATTTTTTAACTTATAACAATTTTAAAACATGTTTTAAAACAATTACATGCACAAAATAAATGGATATCTATCAAAAATCTGCTTATAAAAGAAACCTGTTTTCACGTGTTTACATGCATATTAATAAACAGGCTACGCAGAAAACCACGTTTACATGGAAATTTGAGACTTGCCAGGTTTCTCGCATGCAGTGACGTCACCATCGATAATATGTTTAGTAATTAAAAATGCAGCAGGAAATTGTCAGATGCTGTATCTCTTCTCTTGTCCGCAGAACCCACATATGCAACAATAGTTTTTCATTTTGCCGTTTCTACATCATGCATGGTTCGAGACTGTTACTTCCGTTTGGGACTTTTACTATTGCGCTGTCAGACATGCGCACATAAACAAAACTGAGAGAAAACCAGTAAAGGCGTTTACATGTAGCGCAAAATCAGAGTAATGGGTTAAAAACTACCTCTGACGAGCCAGTTTTGCTTACGCCGTTTATGTGCTTTCCCCGATAAAAGAAAACCATTTTACACGTTTACATGACCTTACTTGTTATCAGCTTATTAAGAATAATGGGAGTAAGACTGTGCATGTAAATGCACTCAATGTCTTTACTACCTTTCTGCGCCTTGAGAGTGGTAGTTGCATTGCTGTCTATGGTGGTCAGAAAGCTCTCAGAATAAGATATCAAAAAATAACTTAATGTGTGTTCCCAAGAACATCGAAGGTATGGTGTTATAAATTGGACAAAACTGTGTGAGCGGGAAAACACAGCATGCAAGCAAATTAAAGCAGGGCGAGCAGAATTACAAATCTTAAACATATAATATAAAGCTGCAGAAAGCGCAAATCCCACACTCGAACACAAAAAAATATGATTGTGCACATAAATCAACAATTGTGAGGGGAAATAACACTCCAGAGTCTAGGCAGGCTGCTCGCGTGCAGGGTTGACAGCACATGCGCACACTGATCTGAACACATGCATGAGCTGGGACTAGCGCTGGGCGATATGGCAAAAAAGTAAACTTGATAGTTTTTTTCTATATTGATCGATAACGATATTTATTTCGATATATATTTAATTAAAAAACTGTATTTAAATTAATCTATTTTAAATACAGTTTATTAACAAACGTTAACCTTTAACCAGTTAAAATTCAATTAAATTAATGCACTGTTGCAACACAGAGGATATTAGGCCATAAACAACATGTACCAGTTCATTCAGTCTCATTTTGACTCAATTGACTCGTTAAGTAAAGGGAGTGTTCATTCAGTACATTCAACCAATGAAAGGGCTCCGTTACTGTGTACATTCGAACGCTATTGGCTCAGCACCTGCGCACATACATAACGCTGCAATAATGTCTTGCTCGAGTAGTGGGATTCATTTAATGCATTCTGTGAACCTTAGTCTTTCAAAAAGACATCTCACATAAACTGTAGTACATTTCTTTAATCATGCAAGCATCTTACATACAAGGATCAATATTTTAATGTGCACACAAACTCACTTCATTACATCTCTAATCTGTACAGGGCAGTGCTGGTTTGTTTCATATGCACCAGCTCATGTTAGCAGATATGTTAACGATGGATATAAAAACGTTTGTGCTTGAGTTTCGAAGTAACTCGCTTGCAATTGCGCCTCAAGTTTGTTTTGTTTAACCGGCGATTGCGAAAAAAAGACACTTGATAAACCGCGTGATGACAACTCGAGGTTAGTTTCACCTTTGTTTCCACTTCCAGTAATGTTTTCCTCCTCATGTAGAGTGTTCTTTGCCAAGTGCAGTATGAAATTTGACGCGTATGATAAAAGCTGCACGCTGACTGACTGTTGTTGCGTTTATTTCTGCGTTCTGTTAGACTATAAGATTAATCCATATCGAGTCAAAATGCCAATAGCTTATCATCGTTTTTGAAATACATTCTATCGCAATTCGATATGATATGGTTTATCGGCACAGCCCTAGCTGGGACTCTTCATGTACACGCATCATTTGGAGTTTGGCACTCGGAGGGCAGGGCGCTACCACTGTCAACAAATGCTATTGGCCGCTGCCACTGCCATTCTTTTGGAACTTCCGTTGTGATTGGCTGTTGTTGGCACATTTTAAATTGATGGCAAGCATCTTTATATGAATTATCAAGTGTATTCTTAGTAAATGACTGCCCATTTGCTTGTAGGTGATTTAAATATCTAGTAGAATTGTATACACCTAAACTGACTAATGATGTTTAGATATGACATCCGATATAAACACGGATAAAATAAGTGATCTTACCGGAGGCTGCAGTGTCAGGCAACTCAGTGCTCACATTAGTTTTTGTGACATCACACCTAACACAAGATGGACAACAATCAAAGGTGAGTAAGTGATTTATGCTTTATTTCTTTAAAGTTAAAAACAATTTTGGTGTCTTGAAGCAAAGTTAGCCGAAGTTTGAGTCTTAGTCACACTCAGGGGTGCCTCACATGTCCTGAAAAGTAAAGCTGCATGCTCTTTGATCGCCCCCTGGTGGCTGGCTGCAGTACAGGTCATAACCCCACCCTCTTCATGTAAACAAATGGGACAGGAGCCAAGCTATAAAATCCACTTACCCTTCAAATATTTTTTTCCCAAAGATGTTTTTTGTTATTTTAGTCAGTTTTTATCACGTTGTATGTCCAAGTTTGGTTTTAGTAAGTTATAAGATGTTTTAAAAAAGGGGTGCGGTAACATGATTTCTTCATTTACGATTAAGTCATCAGGGAATATAGACAGGACCTTGATACAGCGCTCCACTTCGTGCTCACTACGGCGCAGACTCTGGCTCCACTGCCGATTCCTTTTGTGCATGCCCAGGCTCCAAACTGACGTTTTTGCGTAATATGTCAGCGCCTATCGTCGGACGTTTTAAGATCAATTCATTACAATGGAAGGAAGCAGCGTCACGCTGTCCATCTTTTTTACAGTTTATGGTCATACTACAACTGCTCCCGGGCGCCGAAGCAAAAATGGCTTCCCATTAGGGTGTTCACGGTGTGTTACTCACTGTTGTGTGTGCACTTGGATGGGTGAAATGCAGAGCACACATTCTGAGTATGGAACACCATACTTGGCCACACGTCACGTCGTCACTTAAACGAAGTCGTGCCACCTACAGTCTTGGAGTGTGATTTGCTTTTGTTACACGCAAAACATCATACTTTTAAATAAGGCCACTTTTCAGTTCGTACATGTATTAGTTATAATAATACACAGTACAGTACAGTACAGTACAAAAAGCTTTTTAAAACATAAATCTTGTGCAATATTATTGTATAACAATGTGTTTCATTGTATTAGCCTATGTGTTTTTGTTCATGATTTTAGAAATAATGTTTCAAACTTGTGGGCATTTTGTATGAATCTATCAGTTGTATTGTTTAATGGGCATCTACAGCATGCATGCTGTGTTCCAATTGACATGATCCCTAGACAGTGTTTACTGCTGTCTAATCCCTGCACACAGGAAATCAGATGAAGTTAAAAAGCACGGATTTGCACCACACAACTGCCTGCACCATCTTCACACACAGACAAAAGACAAAACTTACTACAAAAATGTCAAGGGTTATAACTGCAATTATGAGATTCGTGTACGTCTTCTTTCGAACTTAAATCATTGCAAAATATCCAGTGATGTTCACTTCGCAGGGCACAGATGGTCATATTTAACAAAACTCTGAAGGGATAAGAGAAACATACAAAATATGCAGGGGGGGGGGGGGTCGCAAGAACCAGGATTAAGAGCCGGTGAACTAGTACTTTTGTATAAAAAAGCAAACAGAAGAATGATTTTAAAAGAAACTATCAAACATTAAACAACAATTTTTTTTACTAAAATTTATCAAATGAACAATTCACTCTCAGGCACATTTTGTCATGACATTCCTGCTAAAACAACTCCACAAATTCAATATTTAGCAAAAAAATGCTTAAATTTAACATACTGTATGTGCTCTCTGCCAAGAAAGTTGAGTCAGACGGGAGAGAAGCTGGATTGCAATAGCATTCCCATCATTACAAAACGAACGTGACAGAGAAGACAGAGGCTGCTGTTTATTTCTTTTAGTGTTCGATTGGTGAAAGAGAGAGTAAAATAAGATGACTGAAGTTATGCAGTGTTTATGATAAAAAGCATTAAGAGTGCTATCCCCGACAAGAAGCACTCTGCATGAATTTATGCAGCAACAACACTGGTAAGATATATCTACAATTAAATCATTTGAAATAATGTTTCGGTGTACCCTTGCTTTGTGATCTACACTCAGTTGTTTAATCCAATTGCTGTTACATTAGACAATATCAAATCAATAAGAATCGTTAACCATACAGAGTGATTTCCAGATAAAAGTGTTCACATACATAACGCCAGCAAACGATCTACACAGTATTTGTAAAGAAAATCAAAATTTAGTCAGCCTTGCTTATTTATTTTGGAAGCGGAATGGGAAGCGGCGACCTGACAAGAGCTGAGATGATAGAGCTGGATAAAGAAAGACGCGGCGACTTGACACGCCTTCACTACAAAATTTCAAGTGCTATTAGGTTATTAATGATAATCTTAAATCTATAATTTACCTTATTAGTAAGTTTATTTATTTTTTGTTTAGCCTTGTTGTGCAAGCACTGTCGAGCTTGTGCAGAGGCAGCAGCTTTTGCCAGAGGGGAACTGGAATCCCCTGGTTGGGCCTGGGATCTCCTGAGGCTTTTTTTCTCGATTGGATTTTTGGGTTCCTCGCCACCATTTGCATACTGTTTTGCACTATTTGCCTGGCCGAGGGGGCTGCTTTAGAATTAGAATTTATAAAGTTTTACTTAATTAATATTGCATATAGGAATTTATAGTCTGTTTAATATTTGACCTGTGTTTCTGTTTCCTTTATCTTAAATGTGTGCTTTCACTGTGCGTGCATGTCTGTGTGCGTGCTTGTGTGTGTGTGTGTGTGTGTGTGTGTGTGTGCTGCTTGTGTGTGTGTGTCCGTGCGTGTGCGTCCGTGTGTCTGCGCGTCCGTGTGTGTTAGTATGTGTGCATATTGTATGTGTGGAGTGTTTTGTATGTGGGTATGTCTGTCTTCAGTGTTTTCACCTTTTTCTTGTTTTTACAGGTATAACTAATTGTTTTGCTTATAGTCAATATGTCTCATGTACAGCTGCTTTGTAACAATGAAAATTGTAAAAAGCGCTATATAAATAAAGTTGAGTTGAGTTATTTTGTTTAATGCATGCACATATGTGTATGTATGATTTGTTATATTACCAGATCTCTGACTATGTCAAAATCTTACAACATAAGATGTCTGGTTTTCTAATACGACTTTTACATCTCAGATAATTTGAATGGGGGGACACCACAGTAAGAAAGACTCCTGTCAGACAGCTATTAAAAAAATGTGCCCATCAGGTGTTAACTGTCTGATAGCGAGGACCTTATTTGCATTTAGCTAAAGGTGACTAAAGGGCCATTCACATTACAACTTTAACTATAAAAAATAAAGTTTTAAAAATCGTTCTTCATTTAGGAGAATATTAGGGTTCACATCACAACTAACGTTAAATATAAAGAGAACGATCTCGTAGGGATCACTTTCAAAAAAAATTTTTCTAAGTGATGAACGATAAAACGTACTGTGAAACAGTTTCTGGCAAATAACGTTTGACTATTGATGTATTGTGATTTTTGTTACATTTTTGGATTTCCAGATTTTTTTTATCAACTGTAATTTTTGGAACCTACTACAAGAACCAAGAATGGAAAGACTGCATACACAGTTTTACAGTTTTACTGACAGCCTACTTATTCATCTCTTCCTTAACATGCTAATAGTCATGTTTCATCCAACATATAGGCTGTGCACGATTAATCACGATTATCAATAAATCATGCTGAAATCGAGCTGACTCGATTATGCAAGGCATCAATAATTTTTTTTATGCGGAGCTTGTCCGTGAAGCACGGCTCTGGGATCAGTAGGAAATGCTGCTTGATCTAAAAGCAGTGCGAGTTTGAGTCGCTTATAACGTGCATTTAAAAAAGCAACACCTGTCAAACATGATCATTATAAATATACTTTATTATCATGAAAATACCAGATGAGGCTTGAGGAAAAGTGATAAAAAACATGTCCTTAGGCATTTCCTAGAACGTGTGTTATGATCTTCTTCTGAAGTGCGTATTTAGAGTTTCTGCACGACAGCGCCCTCTGGCTTTCAGGTGCAGCAGCATTTTACTGTACTTCACTCACAAGCTATATATTTCGGTTAATCGTGCACAGCCCTCATGTAAATAAGTCCTTTTTATTGGGACATGTCTTGCCTATTCCTGTTTTTTGCCTATCTGAAGGTAGTAGTCAACAGACCACAACACAACTAAGCTTCACAGATAAAGTGAGTTTTAAATTGTGGTGTTGTGTTTCCATAGGTATGCCTAACCATGTAATCTCAACATTTGCTGTTGCATGTCTGCCATCAGGGGTGTAACGATACACTAATTTGCCGATTCAATACTATCCCTATACTTGTGTGCCGATTCAATATATATTGCGATTATTGAGTATTGCGGTTACATAATTATTGTGAGTCGATATTACAATTTATTGTGATTTTTGTTTGCTTATTAAAGACTAGGAAAATACTTGATCATACCATTTAAGAGACTGTATATTATGAGTCATATTAACAAAAACAATGCATCACATCTTGAACCATGAAACTTTCAAGGACCAAAACACTGAACTCAGTGTATGGCAGAGTTTGCATACCGTTTTAGTCATATCTAGCGCTGCTTTTCCCGGTAAAGTGTAAAATCCAAAGTGTTTCCACACTTGGGATTTAAAACGTGAAGGTGCCGAATTAATTTTCGAGCTTTGATCCGCTGGCTCGGCCATGATTTTTGCGTCCTCTCGCCAGCTTAAAACGGACATGACATCATCTAATACAGATACAAACATATGGTTTACACCCTCTGTTGGAATAAAAGTGGTAACTCCACCACCAATAAAAAAATAAATCGATTCTGAGATAAACCAATCGATTTTTAAATTATTTTAAAAAGAATTGCGATAGTTAGGTGAATCGATTTTTCCCAACACCCCTATCTGCCATGGTGTTATTTGTGTATGGACCTGTGTATAATGTCCATTTCATTTTTATTTTTGTAAGCCTTACTAGGAACAGGTTACTGACCTGTTCCTTCGTCGTATCTCTGGCAAGGGGATCAACTATTATGAGGATTATTGAACTACATCTGGGTCGTCCTTTCTGCTGTATACCACTCTGCGTTATGGATAATGCTTCACTATCTTTTCCTCCACCATTTCTGTCCAGCTGTCTAGCTGAAATTAAAGATTGGCTTTCAGCTAATTTCTTGAAATTAAATGGCAACAAAACTGATTCCCTACTCATTGGCACTAGATCTGTTTTGTCTAAATCTAACAAAATGTTCCTGCACATTGACATTAAAGTAAACCATCCTTCCTCACAGGTTAAAAGCTTGGGTGTTATCATGGATAACACACCATCCTTTGAAATATCACGCGGACTACATATTTCCACCTACGTAATATTAACCGTCTTCGTTGTTCTCTCTCAACCAACAATACAGCAGTTCTTATTCACGCACTAGTCACCTCACATATAGACTATTGTAATGCCCTTCTCACTGGTGTTCCCTCCAAATTTCTATATAAGCTCCAGTTGGTTCAGAATTCTGCAGCTCGTGTTCTTTCTAGAACACCTTCTACTGTGCACATTTCTCCAGTTCTCCAGCAATTGCACTGGCTTCCAGTAAAGTATCGAGTCGATTTTAAGATTCTGTTACTTACTTACAAGGCACTCCATAATCTTGCACCCCAATATCTTACTGAACTTCTTCAAGTTTAAACCCCTTCACGTGCTCTCAGATCTTCATCTTCAATTGCTCTTGTGGTACCTCGGATTTGACCTTACTACCATGGGTGTGAGATCTTCTAGCTGTGCTGACCCCCGCCTATGGAACTCCATTCCCTTAGATATCCGAAACAGCGATTGCTTGCTAACGTCTAAAACACTTAAGATGTATCTTTTTACTCAGGCTTTTTTATAATATGCTCTACTGAGTCTTTACTGCATTTTATCTGTGTATGCCAAGTGTTTGTTGTGTTTTTTGTCTTGTGCAGGGATTTGTACTTTTATTTTATTCTTTGCCTGTTTGTGAGGTGACCTTGGGTGTTTTAAAAGGAGCCATTAAAGAAAATGCATTATTATTATTAATATGCCAACATGTGTAGCCTGGCATTGCAGAATTTGTTCTTGCATGATGTATTGTTTTACCCTTTTCTGTTAAACCAGCATTGATTATGTTCTCCATTTACAATTTTAGTGAAGTGGAGGAAGAGTCACAATGTGAAGGCTGCGCACTTCGAATGCTGCATACTGTACATCATGATGGTTTATTAATTAAGGTTTTATTTCAGATAAGCAACTGTTACAATTTAAGGTAAGAATGAAACTAGAGTGATTACGTATTTTAAGGAATAAATGTTTTCTTTTTTTACTGAAATTAGTAAATGCGGCCTTCGAAGTGCGGCTGTAGCCGCTGTTCAAATTTTTGGTGGTTTTGATAGATGATGGTGTGGTTATTAATCAGGATTTAAGCAGTTTAATCAGGATTAAAGCAGTAACTTCTGGTAAACATGTAGGATTGTGGGGTTTTAGTCGCCAACAGAAACAGTCTGACAACAGAAACAAAATATATAAATGAGAACAGCTTTATTGTCCATTTATTAGTTTTACAGTATGTGAGAGTAGTTCAGAGAGTAGAAGCAACTGAAGTGCCAACACAGGGCTCCAGACTGTGATTTTTCGAGACATTGCAAGCATTTTTACAAGTACTCGCGCATGTGCGACCTGCAAATTTGGAATTTCTTCTAGTTGTTATTTCAACTAGAGTAGAACGCCAGTCCGCCACCAGTGCAGGCTGTGTGTGAGTCAACTCACTCTTCACTGATGTTTTCCGCTGAGGTGGACAATCCAGATCGTCATTGACAAGTTTACACACACACACACAGCGTGAGCGCATTACTACGAGTTGCTGTTTGCTGTTACGTATTTCTTGAGCCCGAGGACGAATGATCTTATGTACGAGACGTTTAAAATGAAACTAACCGCTGAGGAGTTCAGGAAACGTCTTTTATCTGTGGTTTACTTGAGACAGCGCTGGATCATTTCAAATCCATTCACAGCAAGAACGAAAGACAGGCGAATGCTCTTGTTAAGTTTTATTTGAAGTTATATTTACATGTTGTGAACATGAGGAAAAGTGTCATTAATACACAATAAAATCAATGTAAGAACATAGGCCTTCCATTTTGCTTTAATGTGTAACACTGTAAACATTTAAATATATACTTTTTGAGAAGCACAATTTCTGTTGGTTCAAATGAATTCAGATTACAGTCTCTCTATGTAGCACCAATCAATAACAAAGCTTCTCTGTAGACATTGCCTCTTTTTAAATAAGCAGAACCAAATCTGCTGTCATCAAGTAACTTATTTGTCAGTATCAGTAATACAATTATTTGGGGGGAAAATGTGAATAATTACATTGCAGGCTGATTTTAGGTGTGCCCCTAAATTTTTTGCTTGCTCTCCTAAAATTTTCAGTCAGGGGCTACAGTGCCCCTAGTAAAAAAAGTTAGTCTGGAGCCCTGCAACACTAGTCTGAACTAAAACACAGAGCAATGATGTCACAAATATGCTAATCAGCATGTGATGTCATTCAGCGCCACAAGTCATACAAAATCCTGTTGGAAACACTGTAATTCCTATAAAAAACATGCCTGCCATCAATATGAGAAGGGCCAACAACAACAACCAATCACAACGGATGTTCTAAAAGAATGGCAGCAGCCAATAGCAATTGTTGACAAAACGTTGTAGAGCACCCTGAGTGCTCACGAGTGTAGTCAACCCTGCGTGCGAGCAACCTCAGGAGTGTTATTTCCCCTCACAACTGTTGATTTATGTGCACAATCATCATTTTTGTGTTCAAATGTGGTATTTGCGCTTTTTCTGCAGCTTTATATTTTCACGCAAGCTTCGTCACTTGTGCCCTGTGTTTACATGCTCACACAGATTTTAAACACCATACAAAGGTCTTATGTTTATGGAACGAAATGATGGTGATTAATTAGCAGCTCAGTTAATCAGTTCTTTAAAGCTGGATTTTGGACCAATTCTATTTTTTGTAGGTGGATCTATCCAGCAAGACTTGTCAAACATAAAAGGCTACAAATACCAAATGTCCCTAATAAATGGTAACTGATACATCATTAAACTTCTCAAGTTCTGAAGCAAAGTTCATAGACAGTTGATGCAAAAGGAAAGGATATATCAGAAAGAAACAATTTTACTTATTATACTAAGGCTCAGATATAAAATCTTCTAACCTTCACCCATTTTGTCAGGAATCTCTGCCTGGTATTTGGATCCAACTCTTATTTCCCCCTGGTCAGCCAGCAGCGTCTTCTGTACTGGGTCAAACACCAGCGAGTAAAAGAAACAGTCCTGCAGGAAAATCCACATCAAGACAACTAATTAGCAAACATTAACATCCAATACATTTATTCATTTGGTCATTTGAAACTACAAATTTTGTTGGTGCTCACTTGGGGCCAGTTGCACCAGCTGGACGTACACCCAGTCATAAGACTGATCTAGAAGTAAAATACGCCTTAAGTCCTGTGTAGACTTTATACCTGTTGCACCACAAAGGTGGCATTTACATTATAAAACTAACTATAATGCTTACTGTAACTATAAATATATACCTATTAATGTAGATGACCTACTACTGATGCTTTCAGTTTTATTCCCGAAAGTCTTTTCTCCAAAATATGACTGCAAAGGATGGATGCCCTCTAAGAAGGTTGAATGTGCTGAAGATATTTGAGATGTTTAAAATAAAACTTAATTTATTAGATTACCTGACAGCTTTTGTAGGTGGAGTTCGAAATATTATGTTTCTATATAATTCAATATGGCGGACAGGAAGTATGGTGGAATATGACAACTTTGATATCAATAAACTCTGCTTGAGCCAACAAATATACTAATGTGAATCGAATAACATTTTGTTGATTTTCTCATGTTACAAGCATTTTAATAAAATTAATTATATCTCTTGACCACTAGGGGACGCTGGCCTATAACTTTACAGGTCCTCTCAGAACATGACCTTGATGAACCATACCAAATTTCGCAGAGATTTTCCATTGCGTTTGTAAAATATTTTTATTTACAAAATTTCAAATGGGCGACTCCCACAATGGCAGACCAAGGAAATATTTTGGACATGTCAGATGATCACATTTTGAAAACCAATTTTAAAAACACAGGGAAAGGCACTTAGAACACAAGAAAATTGCTTATAACACCAAATTTTTAGGAGGCAGACAAGATGTGCCACTGATGATGCATACCAAGTTTCGTGTCAATACACAAAAATGTCGCGAAGATACAGCCACATGATACTTTGGAAAACTCGCCTTACAATTCATTGATGCTGAATATGAGAACCATTCGATCAATCAAAAATATTTTAATACATTTTTGTCAGTACTGTCTCCAGATGCAACATACCAAATTTAATGCAAATCTGACAAATTGGAGGAGTTCTAAAAAGTACGTTTAGCATATGATTCAATATGGCGGACAGGAAGTATGGTGGAATATGACAAGTTTCTCAGGTTCTCTCGAAACTTGACCTTGATGAACCTTACCAAGTTTCATAGAAATTCACCATTGCGTTTGTAAAATACTGCATTTTCGGCATGACTCAAGGAATCAAGTGAGACCACTCACATGATTTTAGACCAAAGTTTTTAAAAGTAATAACAGCCATTTTTAATATCTCTGGACCACAAGGTGGCGCTGTGCCGAAACTGAGTATGTTACCTCAGGTAACAGGTGACTGCGATGACCTGTACCAAGTTTTGTGTCGATACACAAATGTTTGGCAAAGATACAGCATCAAATCCATGGAATGCCATAGACTTACATGGCAGAAGAAGAATTAGAGGCAGCAGAATAATAAGAACACTAACGGAAGCAATAGGTATTTACGCCACTTCGTGGCTTGACCCCTAATTACTAAATTGACATTTAGCGCCGCAAACAGTCAAACACAGCTTATATTTACATTCACAAGATGTGCCGGTGTTCGGTAATGCGGTACACCATGGTAGTGAAAATGTAGAACTGGAAAAATCAGTAGAATACTCGATTACTAAAATAATCGATAGCTGCAGCCCTACATAAAAATGTACTCTCGGCACAAGACCATAGATTACTGCTGTGTGTCGTGACTCACGCTAATTTTGCGATCTGAAAATTATCTTTCAAACATGAAATGAATTTCAATTCAGCAGGTTAAAAAATGTTAATACAAATGATTAGAATGAAAAGTAACTTGCCTTGGAAGCGGTCTGAATATTGTGTGTTATTCACACATGATAACTCGCCCCAGGGAGAGCGTTAGCAGCGCCTGTCTCGTTACAGTGATTGGAGAGAAGAATATAAAAGCCAGCACGAGGGGAGGATCGAGAGAGAGAGGTTGGCTGAGTACTCAAGGTAACCGAATGAGCGGACACTGGAGAAGACGGAGAGAGAAAACTTGCATGCCAGGAGGCTCAATTTAAATATTATTTCCTTTTGCTTTAAGTTTTATTATACTTTAATAAAGACTCTTCTCAGCCACGCCGACCCAGTCTCCTTCTTTCCTGCTGAGTGAACCGTATTACAGTGGTGCCGAAAACCCGGGAAGGTTGGAGAATGCCGCCGCAATGCAGAACCCGCCAGCCTCGCCGTTTGCGGAGGTAATCCACACGCTCGCAGGTCTCCATCAGGAGCAACATCAAGCCCTGCTGGGCCTACAAGGAGACCAGGAGAAGAGGTTCCAGAGACTCTTCCAGGCCCAGGCGGATGACCGCGAGATATTCCGGAGCTGGATTGCTTGAGGTGGGAAAACCGAGGGAGCACCAGCGGCCGCCGTCACTGCGACTCCCATACTGCTCCACAAGATGGGGCCCCAGGACGACCCGGAGGCCTTCATCTGGCTGGCCCCGCGAGGGCTGGGCTGCCCGCCTCATACCATTGTTGTCGGGGGAGGCACAACTCGCGGCTCAACAGCTGATGGTACAGAACCTCCTAGATTAAACGGACCTCCGAAAGGTGGTCCTCCAGCTAACCCCAAAGCAGCAGCGACTGCGGTTTCGGTCGCTGGAGCTTGGGGACGGCGGCCACCCGTTCGTGATTGCCCAACAGCTCCGAGATGCCTGCCGCAAATGGCTACTGGATGGCAACAGCGACGTCGACACTACAGTGGAGAAGGTGGTTCTGGAGCAGTTAGTGGGACGGCTGCCCGCGGGGGCCGCCCAGTGGGTCCACTGCCACCGGCCGGCATCACTGTCCCAGGCTGTCCAGCTGGCGGAGGATCATATGGCGGCGTGCCGTGGGGTCGGCGGACCTCAAACCTCTCTCCTCCCCTCTTCCCCTCTGGTCTCTCCTTTCCCTAGGTCCCGTCCGGAGCCGCAGGTAGCGGCCCATGTCCGAGGCAGCCCAGGACCCCGGTTCCTACCAGACGTGAGGGCCACCCTCTGGCGGGGGACGACGTCCGGCGGGGCAGCGCCCTCCCGTTTTTCTACACCTTCTCGCCAATCCCTTGGCCTGCTTCCGGCCACTGGGGCGGCGGGTAGGCCTGGGCCGGTCTGTTGGCGGTGCAGCGACCCGGACCACCTCATCAGGAACTGTCCGGTTATGGAAGTTGGTGCGGTGATCCAGATCCCCGACGCCCCACGGGCTGCCCTCGATCAGGCGGGGTTGTACCAAATACCTGTGAGTATTGAGGGGGGTACGTATCAGGCCTTGGTGGATTCAGGCTGTAACCAAACCTCGATCCACCCAGGCATGATTCAAGCTACGGCATTGGATACGGGCCACGAGGTTCAGGTAAGGTGTGTGCACGGGAAGGTGGAGAGTTATCCCTTAGTCTCCCTGGCGATCAAATTTAGAGGGAAAAAGCATACAATTGAGGTAGCTGTTAACTCACACCTCCGACATCCGCTAATTTTGGGGACAAATTGGCCGGATTTTAGTGTGTTATTAGGTTATTCATGTGTGGGTGTCTCTTGGAGTAAACGAGAGCGGAGGGGGACGGTGGCGCAGCATGGGGAGGCAGAGCCGGACCATCGACAACGGATTCAGGGGAACCGAGCGCATTTGCGAGAAAGATTCTCTCATCGTGCGATGATTTTCCCCTGGATCAGTCTCGAGATGAGTCGCTCAAAAACGCATTTGAGCAGGTCCACGCGATCGACGGGCAGCCTCTACAACCAGCGCACCTGCTCACCTACCCGTATTTTGCTATGATAAAAGACAGGTTGTATTGAGTGACCCAAGACACTCAGTCAAAGAAGGATACAACGCAATTGGTCATCCCAAAGAGCTGCCGGGAAATGCTTTTTCAGGCGGCTCATGCAAATCCAATGGCAGGACACTTAGGGCAAAGCGCAACACTAAATCGTCTAACGGCCCGTTTTTTTTTGGCCGGGCATCCACGAGAATGTGCACAGATGGTGCGTCGCATGTCGTGAATGCCAGCTGGTAAACCCACCGGCCACCCCAAAAGCACCATTGTGCCCTCTGATCCAGGTCCCCTTCGAACGAATTGGTATGGACCTGGTCGGGCCGTTAGAACGATCAACACGAGGGCATCGTTTTGCATTAGTCATCGTTGACTATGCAACACGATACCCCGAGGCAGTGGCGCTCTGCAACATTTCCGCCAAAAGCGCGGCGGATGCACTGTTCTCGTTAATCTCCCGCGTGGGAATCCCCAAAGAGGTTCTCACAGATCAAGGCACGACGTTCATGTCACGGACAGTCCGCGAACACTGCGGGTTATTGGGGGTGAAAATGATTCGGACCAGCGTCTACCACCCACAAACGGACGGGCTGGTCGAACGTTCTAACCATATGTTAAAAACCATGATCCGGAAGTTCGTTCACAAGGACGCCAAAAATTGGGATAAATGGCTGGAACTCCTGTTATTTGCCATGCGCGAGGTTCCCCAAGCCTCCACGGGGTTTTCCCCCTTCGAGTTACTCTATGGGCGTCAGCCCCGAGGGGTGTTAGACGTCCTAAGGGAAACTTGGGAGGACAGACCTACCGCCAGTAAGAACGAAATTCAATATGTAATGGACCTGAGAACAAAACTCCACACGTTGGGGCGGCTCTCTGTGGAGAATTTGTTACAGGCCCAGGACAGACAAAGCCGGCAATATAACAGGGGTGCCAGATTACGATAATTTACACCGGGAGAGAAAGTCCTCGTATTGCTCCCAACATCCAGCTCAAAGTTACTCGCCAAGTGGCAAGGACCCTTTGTGGTTACACGGCGAGTGGGGAAACTCAATTATGAGGTGGTACGACCAGACAGAAATGGGGCACATCAATTATACCACCTCAATCTCCTCAAAAAATGGAGTGAGGCGGACGCAGTGATGCTGGCGATGGTGGTGGGTAGAGAGGATGATCTCAGGCCAGAAGTGGGAGGAAAGACTCGGCCTAGCCCTCTGGTCCCTGGTGGAGATCACTTCTCACCGTCCCAGATCACTGACGTTGCCAGGTTACAGGCTCGTTTTGCCGATGTGTTCTCGCCTCTGCCTGGTCGAACTACACTCATTGAGCACCATATTGAGACCACACCGGGAGTGGTAGTATGTAGCCGGCCGTATCGTTTGCCTGAACACAAGAAGAAAGTGGTTCAGGAAGAATTAGGCACCATGCTGGATATGGGAGTAATAGAGGAGTCCAGCAGCGACTGGGCCAGCCCGATAGTTTTGGTTCCCAAAACCGACAGCTCGGTTCGGTTCAGCGTGGACTACCGCAAGGTGAATGCTGTGTCGAAATTCGACGCATATCCAATGCCGCGGATTGACGAACTGCTTGATCGGCTAGGTGCGGCTCGTTTTTATTCGACATCTGTTTTTTCAGAAGGTTATGATGACAGTGGGTTTCAGACAGTACACTGACAGCGTAATGCGATCGTTTTACACTCCTACATATGCAATATAAGCATAACATCTAAGATATACTTACAGTATATTATAAATCCTTTAAATGTGCTGTTGTGGTTTTGGCCAAAAAAACTCCTGGCAAAAGTGTTTTTGAAACTCATGGAGACTGTTAAAAACACATTAGACACCACTTACATGCTTTAAAGGTAAAAGTGTTACTTTTTCCTGTCAATCCATGTGGATTTTGTCCGTAAAGAATGCACTGTCACTTTAATTAAGCGTTAGCAGCACAGCAAAAATAGACTCTGCACCAAAATGATCGCTGCACTGCTTACGCGCCGCTTCTGCCCCCACAAACACGCACGTGCAGTATGAATGCTCTCATCTTAAAATGTGTGCTGAAAAAAATATGTGCTGCTTACGCTCTGCTTACGCTTGCTGTGTGAAACCGCTGTTAAGAGTTGGGTTTTGCCATTTTTTATGAATGACCCTCATCGCAATACACATGAGCAAACACGTTTTGCACAGGCACTCTGATCTCACTCGCTGTATTTCTCATTTGCACAAAACACAGAGTGATTACAAACATTAAACTCTGTATAATGCAACCTAACAATAAATGAAAAAATCAACAACTGTACCTACACTTTTTATATATTGAAAATGATTCAAACCGAATAAAGCATTGATTGAATGCATAGAGCAAATTTAAATCCTTGTTAAATTAAATTATGAATTTACGACTTGTATTAAATATAATTATTAGTGCCTGTGGATTTAAGTTCTTGTAACTTTGATATTGTAGACAGCGTTTGTCTTTTACGCCTAAACCTCTTCTGCCGAGTGAGGCAATGAGCTTGACGCATCAACTCGCGCTGAGTGAACATCTGTGAATAGACTGCCACTCAGCGGTAAACAAGAGTCAACATACATTAAAGAAGTACCGCCGTGGAAACGGAAGAAGGATCATTCTGGTTGAGTACCTACTGTAACTGTAAAGAACATAGAAGCGCATGCATAAAGCACATCATTCTGTGTCCACAATGGCATGAGCGCTTTAGTGCCGCTCTGCATTGAAGACTTTTTATATGGTGCAATAAACACAGTTGGATAGTCGTAGTTTTACTTTTACTCAAGTACATTTTTCAAGTATTTGTACTTGACCTCACTACATAATAAAGCACATACTGTATGTTTCCTCATGTACATTTAATTAATTTTTTACATGTTTCTACCTTTAATAGAGTACTTAAGTACAAAGGTACAAGGAAAAGAAATGAGTAGATTTTAATGTCCTCAAGCATTAAAAGGTGAAAAAACAACATGTAGTGGAGTAAAGCGTTATGATATATGCTTTATAATGTAGTAAAGTAACATTTTTCTGAGGAAAAAAAACCCCACTAATAAAGTGCAGATTTTTGAAAATGTACTTAGTACTACTATCCACCTCAGGCAATAAAAGATAAAAATATATGCAATTCTACTTTGATCAGGTAAAAACAGTGCAAGTATCAGACCGGGCGATACTCTGGTATTTTAGGTATCGGATCTTTAAAAGAAAAAGTGGTATCAGAGCATCCCTATTTGTATAATGTATGATGGGATATTGTTTTTGTGAAATATATCTTTACCATGAAATATTTCATAAATTAGATTTTTGATCATACCGCCCACGTTTGCACATTTAAGCTTTGCCAATTTAAATATTTAAATCACAAGATAATGCAAAAGAGAACTCAATTTGGTTTTTGTGGGCTGTCTGAGATGTTTTGTGTGCATGCCCAGCCGCATCTCAGACAGCCTGCAAAATACTGAATTGAGCTCTTTTTCGCCTCTTTTACTCTTCAACAGACATTCACACAAAATTATTGTAAAAAGACCATATTAGCAAGTATCCTTGTAAATTACACCTCTGAAGTTATAGTTATATATACTGTAGGGGTGCAACGGATCAAAAAACTCACGGTTCGGATCGTTTCTCGGATCAGAGTCACGGATCGGATAATTTTTCGGATCAGCAAAAAAAAAAAAGACAAGACAAATAAACATAAGTTTTGTCTTTTTGTTTATTAACACTTTTAAATTATTAAATTAAAATATATAAAATCAACTTCGCAATCTTTTCGCTGAAGTGGGTGCGCGACGGGATGTCGTAACGTGGCTCAAGCACTTTCAGCATGTGTTTAAAGCCCTCGTTTTGCACAACCGAATATGGCCTCATGTCAGCACCTATAAACACACCGATAGCGTTTGTGATGGCTTTAGCCCAGTCTGATTGTGCAACAAGGGGCTGCTTAAATGCCGCGGTTATAAGCGGTTGTTGAGCAGCCTTCGTTTACACTCCTGTCAGTGAAACACCGGGGTGATGTCGCTTCAAATGCGTGGCCATGCTTGATGTGTTTCCACTGTCATATGTCTTTCTTGTGCCACAGTGCCTACACACCGTCACAGTTTTATCCACTAACCTCTTTCCTTCATCATTATATTTGACAGGGAAGCCAAAATGCTCCCATACAGGGGATTTAAATGACGCGGGGCGTTCAAGCTCCTACGTTCCTCCGCTCGCCATGACCACGCTGTGTGTGGACTGAACATGCGCACAACTTTTTTTTTCATAAATCAATCCACGGATCACGTGTGTGCCGAACCGAAGATATTGATCCGAACGGATCACGGATCAATGATGATCCGTTGCACCACTAATATACTGCTATATTATATTGCATTTCTGTCAACAGATCCTCCTTAATATTCCACATTGCAGCTTTAACACAACAATGATGGAGTAGAAAACGTCAAAATATTTTGTTTGCATTTTTAAAAAGTTTCACATACATTTGACAGCATTGTCAAAACTATCAGCATTTACGTGTATTTAAAAAAATAGTAAAAACACTGTATATATAGGCCAGTACTTGACAATGTCACTTTGTGAAGAAACATTATGTGCCTGCGGCCGAAGGGCTTTATAACACCCTATTTTTTCCATTATCATTTTACTTGCGCATGCCTACAGACTAAAAGCGTAATATGCATGTGCATGACGTCAGAGTTCCCACATTTTTGTGTTTTCACAGTTTACACAGAGGCAACATGATGTTGTTATCAAAAACTTGCACTTTGCAACCTGTTTTTAAAGTAGGGATGCTCATATTGATCGTTTAACCGTTAACCGATCGTTAAAATTTTGACCGGTTAATACTATCAGTTAAATGATTTAAAAGGTATGTTTATTTTAAGTTTAATAATATTAATAATATTTTTTATGATAAAAACAATTTAATAATACGTTTTTAAATAACTATTAAATCGTACATGTTTTTAGTTAGTGAAAGAAAAACATGCTAAGCATTAACTCACGGAGCGTGCAGACCTGTGCGACAAGGTGTAAATTCCCTCCGAAACGTTTTCGAGACAGATTTGTTTTAAATGTAGACACAAGACAATCGTGCTCACAATGCGCTGTGACATTCTCTGTCTTCCCGGCGTGTCTACGGCTCAGCAAAGCTAATAACGGAGCTACTTGCAAGGGAATTTCGGTGCTAGCCATCAATTTATCCTTTACATAAACTTATCTCATGGATGCTTAGCATCGGCTGCCCGTGCGCTTTGGAAAGGAGAAGAAAACTGCGCGAACGGTGGTTTCCCTGCCTTCTTTTAGACGTGACGTAAAAATCTGAATGTGAAGTATGAGTAAAGTAAAGAGAATAAGTAAAAAATAATGTTTGTATTTTGGGTGGTATAGCAGATTGGATTTATATATGTTTAGCTAAGACTGGCTGGTGGAAAGCAAATGTGACGCGCTTCCCGAGGCGTTAAGTCTACATTCCTGGGACATCCGTGCCATCTGAGAGGGTGTTATCTGCCGTGGTTCTAATTGTCAACAGGCTCCAGACTGTCATCACAACACGTAAACATGTTACTTTATTATGTAAAAATTCCAAGCTTTGGATTGAGGTAGGCCTGCTATTTTTATTTGATGATAAAACTTTCTGATGGAAATAAACTTTGCCGGTTCTTCTGTGTTTTCTGTTACTTTGTTAATTAATTCCGATTTTTTCTTCCCTGTTTATTTTATGCTTTGGATTTATATTATTTTCGTTTTTCTCCATTGTCCAAAAAGCCGCAGGTTCGTGAAAATGTGATAATATATGAATGCAGGTGCTGTTGTTGATGTATTCATTAAAGAGTACATTCCTCGAGATCATAAAAAATACATTTCATGAAGTGTTTAATTTTGCCGTGTTTGAATGTAAGCAATCTGCCAAGTTGTAAATCCGAAGGTGAACGAATAACAAAGTTATTAGCTTATAAAAAAGGTAATCGACTCTGAATCACGCGAACAAGCCATGACCTGTCCGAATCTTTAACCACAATGTACCTACGTCACTAGAAAAATCCCCGCCTACTGACTGCGAAAACTTAACTCTCTCCTCCCCAAACACTGTACTAGCTCGTTCGTGACGTTTGCATCATGTCTAAGAGAAGCTGTGTTCTATGTAGTGAAACTAAGTCAGTCTTATTTTCACTACCAAAGGAAGAACTTCTGAGTAAAAAATGGTTACTATTTATTTTTCAAACGACACCAAAGGAGTATAAACCGAACGTTTTACTTTGCGCGCGTCATTTTACCGAAGATTGCTTCATCAATCTTGGCGCCTTTACTGCAGGATACATTAAACGTCTTTCCTTAAAAGATGTTGCTATACCAACTTTATTTGGACCTGTAAGCTCCACCGAATCACAACCTGTAAGTGTGACTCTTTATTTTTGTCTTTACTTAAAATTAAATTTGTGTGACGTTATCTCATGTCTGTGTTTAGCTAACGTTACCGTTATTTTTGGGGTTGTTACTGTTTGTTTACCTAACGTTAGCTATAAACTCGTTGCGCTAATGTAAGTGTTCAACCATATTAACTCGCAAAGTCTTTATTTCAAGAACTGCGTGGTGTACTATAGTTATAATAACATCTGAAGATACGAACACCGTACACTGTATGCCGTGATAACTAACTGTTACAAGAGAAGTGTCTAAAACAGTCCTTTTTCTTACTGGCATCTGTATAAGGATTAAAGAATGATTCGTCAGACTCGGGCTCGAACTGGTAAGGTAAAATCGACGCCATCTCTCTCTATACACTGTTAATATCCAACCACCTGCAAACCGTAATACAGCAGTAATGATAGGCGGTCCATTTGCGACACATGCTGAACGCGTTTGACCAATCACAGCAGACTAGACCATTTGACCAATCACAGCAGACTAGACCATCTGACCAATCACAGTAGACTACACTATCTGACCAATCAGATCAGACTACGCTGGCGGAAAGGCGGAGATTACACAGATGAATCGCGGAACGAATCATTTGAGAGTCAGTCAAGAAGTAAGGTAATAAAAACTGCTTATTATTATGAAATAATAGTATTTTTATATCATGTATGTACATAAACTTGTTGTCGGACACTCCATAAACCAAAATAAGCCCTTAAAAATATTGAGGAATGTACTCTTTAAGCTGCCGAAACTAAACGGCTTTTCCTCGCAGAAGGTCTGCATTCGTTAAAAATGAGTAAATAAAATATTTCAAATTCACTTTTTATGTCCAGTTTTTTTTCTCATGTGGCAAGTAGCCGTGTAATAAGCTGGATAATGTACAAGCAGCCGGCTGTTATAGCAAAATAAGCCCCTTCCGTGTGATACAAGACTGATCACACTGTCGGGCTTATTTCTGTGATAACAACCGGCTGCCTGTACATTATCCCTTACTTATTACTTACTGATTGGTTGTCTTTGACAGTGTTCGAAATTTCTGCGGGTTAGGCTAATAGTTTTCTGGTGTTATAACCTTATTTATTAAGAAACCATGTATCAAGATGTGTTGGCTAGACGAGGTACGCAACAATGTAAAGAGGATTTTCTGTCATATTGCCGTTTTACCATTTTCTTTTAATTTTACAAACACCCATATTTGCTATACAAAAATTCTATTTTTCCATAAGGTGTTACACGACCAGAATTAAGGATGCCCACACTGGAGTCCCAGGAGCTTACTGGTGCTATTTTGTGCACAGAGCCAAAATGGTTTTAATATTTTATCTCTTAAAATTTCCTTCAAGTGCTCATGAACAACTGCAGGTGGACACTTACCTCTCTTTCTAGGTAACCAGTTAAAACATCAGTTTCATTCAAAAGCGTGACATTGCATTTGCCTCTGTAGAAAAATAAAACATGCAATAACTTTAGTATCAAATCATGAAATATATATATACCACAAAACCAATCATAAGTCGCACCGGTATATTTGTAGCAATAGGTCAAAATTATTATTGATTTTGCTTTTATGGCAAAAATCATTAAGGATATTAAGTAAACATCATGTTCCATGAAGATATTTTGTAAATTTCCTACCGTAAATATATCAAAACTCCCTTGATTAGTAATATGCGTAGCTAAGGTCATGATTTGGACAACTTTAAAGGTAATTTTTTGTAATTTATTTAGATTTTTTGCAACCTCGGATTCCAGATTTTCAAAAAGTTAGGGATGCACCAAATGTTCGGCAACCGAAAATATAAATATAAGAATAAGTGAAATGGCCGAATTTCTGAATGAAAGCGTCTTTACCGGTCGGTACTTGTGTACTTCAGACTGGAGCGGGAGGTCTGACAGACAGTAGCCCCGCCGCTCGTGACATCCTTTGACATCATACAGTGGTCGCGTGCGCAGTCTGCGCACAGATCCCTGGGCTGCACAATAATTTATCGCGATACCACTAAATCCAATAGTAATCGAGCTGGCTGCGATAAGCAATGTGTCGATATTTTTTTAATGGGTAGCTTGTCCGTGAAGCACGGCTCTGGGATCACTAGGAAATGCTGCTCGATCTAAAAGCAGTGCGAGTTTGAGTCGCTTATAATGTGCATTTGAAAAAGCAACACCCGTCAAACATGACCATTATAAATATACTTTATTATCATAAAAATACCTGATGAGGCTTGAGTAACAGTGATAAAAAGATGTCCATAGGCATTTCCTAGATTCTAGAACGTGTTATGATCTTCTTCTGCAGTGCGTATTTGGAGTTTCCACACGAGAGCGCCCTCTGGCTTTCGGATGCAGCAGCATTTTCCCGTACTTCACTCAAAAGCTGTGCATAAATCACGTGATATTTATCGTCGGTTTATCGTGACAGCCCTCAACTTGTCTACGTAAGTTCTGTGCATCCCCGGGGCCACGATTGCACCTTCTGAGAGAACAGTGACAGTCACAGTCAGCTTTTGTGGGCGGCGTTTGGAGGAGAGACGTGAACTGAAATGGTTGTCAGACAGAATTGCTTGTATGGATGTTTTTTTTTCTTTAAATCATTTTGCAGTATAGCCCATAATAATCCAACAGTTTTTGTTTATTCATATTTTTAGCTTATAATGTTGAATGACACTTTTCAATGAAGTGTTCTGTTGCAGGCTTACAGATAGGGTGACCACCCGTCCCGCTTTGCGTTGTACCGCACAGAATTTTCACCCTTTGTCCCGCACGTCGCATATTGAGAAAATGTCCCGCATTTTCATCAGTCTTTTGGTTTTTAGTTGTCACATTAAGAAACACGTTCTTTAACCCGAAACGCACATGAGACGCTTGTTTGCGCCATTGTTTATTTAACTATTTAACAGCGCTGTGTCAAAAGTAGCAACCCGTGCACTCCAGTGTCCAACGAGCTCATACAAATGCAACTATTTTTTAAGCCTGACTTTTACCCAATGTATGAGAAGACAACAGTGATTTCAGTCATCAAGAGGCTGCGTCGTCTGTCAGTAGATCGGGTGGCGATCCTCCCATGTCAACTTGCCGAATAAAAACTTACTAAAACATCATAAACTGTGTATCTTTGAAACTGTGTTTAGCCTATAGGCTGTGGTTAGCGTACCAAAATAAAAATGATTTGCAAATCATTAAATGCATTATTTAACAATTATACATTTTAAAAGGGAATCTCTTTTTCAGTATTTGGTTGTTCTTTATTCCTTTACAGTTTACAAAATGATAACTCCAGGTCTGTTCTGTGCTCAAAATTTAAAGAGACAGTGAACCTTAAACTGAAATTGCCATTAGAATTTTTAATGTTATATAACATTTTATCTATGCCTTAATTATGTTGTAGTTGGAATGGACTAAATAACGAATTATTTTTATAAGCTAAAAAATTATATAAAAATGCTTTCATTCCGTTATTATATCACAGTTTCGTGCTCCATTTCAATGGTGTCCCACATTGTCCCACACAAACGGATTACCTGTCCCACATTTGGTTTGTTGGGTGGTGGTCACCCTACTTACAGAGTACAGTACATTCTTTCAGCAGTCAGTTATAGGCCTAATATAGGCTTTTCAAGAAGGGAGAGGGATCCATTTTTTTTATTTAGCCTACTTGTTTTGCTCAGTTTTATTTTAAGTTATATTGTATTATATTGAAAAGCAAGACAAAATATAAAAATCACATTTTGACCATTCAGTTTATGCAATAGTGGAAAAATTGGCTAATTAAATAGAACAAATACGAAAAGACATGTTTGGTATTCAGCCTTCGGCCAAGTGTTTCATTTTTATTCGGCTTCGGCCAAGAATTTTCATTTCGGTGCATCCCTAGTTATATCTCGGCCAAATATTATCCTATTTGTCCTAACAAACCATACATCAATGGAAAGCTTATTTATTCAGATTTCAGGTGATGTATAAATCCCTATTTAAAAAAAATGTACCCTTATGACTGGTTTTGTGATACAGGGTCACATATAGAGGATACTTTATTTCATGAGACTTAAGACTGTGAGATGCTTGAGTTAGTTTACCGTATGTGTGTGGCTGGGAGAGACTCAAACTGTCGAGACAAAAAAAGTTCTCTGTGCTTGAGCTGGTGTTTTTGCTGTTCAGACATTGACGGTTGCTTGGACTCTTCTTCAAAATCCCCTAAAACACATACAGACATCTATAATGTGTCATAAGCTTAACCTAAATTAGTTCTTATTTGAACCATCTTCCTCTTAAAACTCAGACATCCATTTACACATACAGGCATCCACTGAACAGTCTAGTCATCATTCGTGGTTCATAGGGATGTAACGATTCACTCAGCTCACGATGCAATGCGATTCACGATTCTGATCTCGCGATGCGATTTAATCACAATTTTTTTACAGAACGAGTTGAGGAAAATTTTAAATGAACAACTGCCCTTTTATTATTTCTCTAATGCTGCACAATTCTTTGTAAAATAAAAATATATTTGAAGTCAAATAACAAAACTAAATTGCAGTTTTAAAACAAATTCCAAATCAAATAAAAAATGTGTAATACAAAAGTCTCTTTAATATAAACAAACTAAGACTTTGTCTGTGCTTTTCCTAAGTTTTACTTTTTTAAGAAATATTAGCATATCCACGTTTACCAAGTTTGCAGAAAAACAGCGCCCCCTGTATGGAAGTAAAATAGAGACAAATGTATTTGAAGCAAAAAGACGTGCTGAATAACACTAACTGAAAAAAAATGCATTGTAATAACAGTGATTGCATTTTAAGGTTCTGCAATTCAACATGGTTGCATATTTAAGGTGTGATTTTTTCAAATGTAAAATTTTCACACACAGTTTCACCGTTTAAAAATTCAATAATCAAAATTCACCTTTTAAATTTCGTTAAAAAAATTCAACTTGTTTTAAAATACAACCTTTAATATTCGACAGACAAATTTCAGTTCATATTATTTCAGTTTAAAAATTCGCTTCCACAAATTCAATGGTTCAAATTCGGCTTGAAATTCAAAGTTTCACATCCGGGAATCCCAGGAGAAGCAATAGAGCACCGATTCCGCCAATGCATGATCTCTACCTGCTGCCTGTCCGCTTCACCAGCAGGTGGTCCAAGTCGCTTCTGACGAAGACCAAAGCAAGAAATGCAGATACTTTTTATATGTTTGCAGCACAGTCCACTCATCTGCTCGATTAAGTGAATTTATTTGATCTCATAGATCTCTTCTTATGCATCATCAACATCAGAAATTTTAGGTTTCCTGCTCTGGCTCGAAGGAATTAAGTTATTTTTTACTTCAGCACATCGTGTTCACATAAATACATCATCAGCATTTACAGGACATGTATTGTGTTTGAAGCGGTCAAATAACTGAGATCTCAACTAGGAGCTTATTGACAAATGCTCTGATTTTAATGCGTACTCTCCCATGTGCTTCTGTTTATATGACGTAGCTGCCATCTCAATAAACATTCTTTTTATTTTCCTTGCATGATCTTGTTTTAATTTGAGACTCTCAGAAAATGCTGAATGTTGTTGAATTGTGGCAACGTTCGTTTGTTAATACGAGACAGAAAAACTGATATTTTTGCCAAGCGAACTTCTTGAGCAGGCCAGATAAAATAGACCAGATAAAAATAGACAGCACTTTCTTCAGAACCCGACTAGACCCGAAACGTCTTGTGCAGCCTGCAGCCAAGCAAGATACCTCACGGCGTTATGGATTTATACAGCTGTAAGATGGTTTTTAAGCGCAAAGATAAAAACTTTTGTTGCATGCTGTGTGCGTTTCCCAATAATGTGCCACACACTAACATGCGAGTATGACTACACGCCAATTGCTTGAGTTGCTGTCTGTTCATTAAATGCTAAAATGTCAATCACTCACGGTATATTAACCTAAGTATGTCTTGTAAAGTTTGTGGTAACAAATATTTGTTGTTTACCTAACCATAAAATGTACTTAATTTGTGCCTTTCGGGGCGATTGGAAAAAGCACATTCATTATAAATTACCAGAGACCCGATGCCATATCGGACACGACCTGTGCCCAAGGCATATTTTGTCAACGTTTTAGACCCGAAGCCACTGGGACACATGAGGACCTCTCTAACATACACCTCAACGCAAGTCAGTTTGCATGGCCGAGCAGTGAAAAAATATATTTAATTACTGGTCAGAAAACAATATGAGTGCTCCATGGCAATATGCACAACTATCTGTAGATGTTGCTGTTTGGCGCATTGTATTTCGTATACTTTTATATTAGGCTATAGCCTTTCTTTTTAATTCGCTTACCCAATACTAATATAACATATCAAAACGAAATTACGATTTAGTATAATAATTTTTAATCTATATGCTCATATAATAAGTCAACATATTGTTAAATTTATGCATTTTAAATGACAGAAATACACTGAAACCACATTGGAGAAAGCACGTAATGTACGTGTCTCATGTGTACAGTTCAGTTAAATGATCAAATTTACCCTCTTTGAACTTATGCTAAACATTTAGCTGAACATCCACAACATGTATGGTGGCATGGTGGAACAAAAATGTTATAAGCTTGCAAGATTTGCTAAGTGCCTTTAGCCTACTTCCCTTTAGCGTCCACGGACCACAGCATCACGGCCGGTGTACCGTGCTAAAACGCTTAATTTTGCTTAATCTTCAGACCAGATGACTAAAATTAGTATAGCCTACACCTTTTTAATAACCGTAGGCTACAGAAATGCGGAAGAGCCCTAAATATGAATGCAAAAAGCACAAAATGACACAATAAGAATTTTAGCATGGCCCGCCGTATTTCTCACATAATACCAGAACTAATAGGTATGTCTTTATTGTTGCAGTTTTTCAGTTTGTTTTTTATTCATTCATTCATACAATAGGCTATAATTGGCTTTATTTTGTTTGCGTTCTGAGATTTCAGATGAAAAGTATAGGCATAATTATTTCCATTGATATTTCTCTTTTAAGTGGTGTAGTTATTCGTTTAAGTTACATTTATATCCTACATTTACTAAATATTTTACAATTACGTTTTTAAGAAAAGACTGGACTGTTATTTATATTGTAGATTATTTTACGTTCTGATGAAAAATTGTTCATGGCTTGTTCTTACATCCATTTACACTACTATTTTAGTTAGCCTACTACTATTTTGTAAAATTTTAAAATGTATAATTATTGCTATTTTTCCTATTTAGTTTTAAACCGAAATAAAATGTTTTATTTGAATTTAAATGTTAAGTTTATTGTGATGGTGTTATGTAACTAATGTAATGCTTTAAAATCTTGTTGTCTTGTTTTCTGGCACATTTATTCAGATACCATTGCATGTGTCATTCAAATAGCTTCATGCAATGGTAACACTTTATAATACTGTTTCATACTTAATAGGTAGTTATGCAGGGTCTAATGCAGAACAAATGGTTAGTGCTGCATTAACACTGTAGTCATTACTGATAACTAATAAGGAAGAAAGATTAACTAACCAGTAGGTAACAGCATACCGAAGTTTAAAGTAAGTAACAATTAGTTACTTATTACTTATTTAATAGTCATTAATGACAACTAAATGTTGTATGTCTCCCGCAGAACTAGACAGTAACTAAGACCCATTTAAAATAACTATCCATTAACTACTCATTAAGAGTTGCTAAACATAATTTTGCCAGTAAGCAGCCTATTAAAGATAGATATTTGGTATTAGAGTTAATTATATGAACAGTTTAAATTAATTTTAACAAATTCTTTTAGGAATTTCGTAGAAATCTCAATACTGTGATATTTTTATTTTTATTGATTTAAAACAAATCAATCTATTGTGCCTTTCAACCAAAAATAGTAAAAAAAAGAATCCCCCTCTTAATCACTGTATTGTCACTAATGTTTCTGTGGTAAAACTGAAAGTTTTTCTTGTCAATCAATCGTTACAGTACTAAAATACTACAAATAATGCTGTTACTTTAAGGGGGAGGGGCATGAAAATGACATCACCGTATGCGGAAGTCACTGCAGCAGCGTTCAGATTGAATGCTGCTAAAACGCTAAAGCGCATCTAAAATGAAAAAGACCTGTTGTGCAGTTTACTTTATTGATATATTCAACATGCAATCGCTAATGTCTTTATGCAAACAGATTAAAGCTACAGAAAAGAGAAGCAAACAAGGCGCTCTGATTCACAGAAACAACTGGAAACTAATAACCGATACCTGCATTTACAGTTAATATTTTGTGTCAGATATGTTAAGTTATGCGATAAAACCATATTCAATTTCATATATTGCATTGACTATTGTGTAACTGTAAAGTTTTTGTTAGTATTTATTAAAATGTATCTATTGTGTCCATAAAAGTCAGCTCTATTCAGGTGTGTGTGTGTGTGTGGGTGGGTGGTAAATTAGTCACTACAAGCTTTTGTTTCAACAGTACTGTTTTATTTATTGGTCATACTTGGAATATACCCCAGAACTACTTTTTTATTACCGGGTTATCATGATTTTCACTTTATAATTGTTATAATCCATCATAAGTAATTACCTAATACTAATATGGTAAGACCTGAGTAATTATTAAAATGTTATCATGTTTTTCACTTTATAATACGGTTCCGGATCATAAGTAATTACTTAATACTGTTGTGATAAGACCTCAGTAATTACTAAAAAGTCACTATGATTTTAACAGAATAATTCAGTAAGAACACAGAAATACAATTTTTTTTAATAATTACTAATGGGTTACCAAGAATTTCTTAATAGTTAATAATGAAAACACAACTCTTCAGCTATTGTCCACAAGACTCATAATAAGCAACAAGGAGAGATATGTCAGATATGTTTGTGAGGTAAGTTGGCTAATGATGCAGTGATTAGGATGTGTATTTCTTAAGTTTCTTTTAAATAAATAAAATAGAAAAAAGGATAAAGATTCATTCGATTTATTTCATTTATATGATATGAAAAATAAAATCTTGATGAGGACAATATTGGACAATAGTTTAGAGATATAAAATAATGAAGTTAACTGAAAGTAAACAAAATAGGTTAAAACTATTTTAATAGTAATCAAGATTATATATAACTAGTTTAATTGACATAATTTTTAGCCGCTGTTAATAAGTAGTTAGTAGATAGTTATTTTAAATGAGTCTTAGTTATTGTATAGTTCTGCGGGAGACATACAGCATTTAGTTGTCATTAATGACTATTAAATAACTAATAAGTAACTAATTGTTACTTACCTTAAACATTGGTATGCTGTTACCTACTCATTAGTTAATCTTACTTCCTTATTAGTTATCTGTAATGACTACAGTGTTAATGCCGCACTAACCATTTGTTCTGCATTAGTTCCTGCATAACTACCTATTAAGTATGAATCAGTATTATAAAGTGTTACCCATGCAATTAGCTTATTTTATTTAAAAAACTCAGTCGAACTCTGACTCTGTAACATACAATTTTCCTCATCCCCGAAACGCAAATCATTATTTGATGACTTAAGATCCTGCTTATCAAAAGCACGATTTTATGTTTGTATTTGGCGAGCTACAGAAATTACCTTTTGCGTGCATATGATACGCATGTGTTTTGCGTGCACTTTTTATGTACATACCCACTTAACCCACACCATCTTAACCAAGGGGGTAATCATATGTACGTAAAAAGTAATTAATGCATATAAATAGCAAGCCAAATACAAACATAAACTCTTACTATAGATAGGCAGTACTAGTAGATCGGGTAGGATATTTAAATAATTAAATTAATATTATAAATGTATGACTAGTCCACTGATTCTAGGCCACCTGGAATTGTCCCCGGGCTCCATGTCCGTTCCAGGGCTGATAGTGGTGAGCTAAGCTGCCAGTACAAGAAACAATACATTTTTTCTTGATGATGCATAAGAAGAGATCTATCAGATCAAATAAATTCACTTAATCGAGCAGATGAGTGGACTGTGCTGCAAACATATAAAAAGTATCTGCATTTCTTGCTTTGGTCTTCGTCAGAAGCGACTTGCACCACCTGCTGGTGAAGCGGTCAGGCAGCAGGTAGAGATCATGCATTGGCATCGGTGCTCTATTGCTTCTCCTGGGATTCCCGGATGTGAAACTTTGAATTTCAAGCCGAATTTGAACCACTGAATTTGTGGAAGCGAATTTTTAAAGCGAAATAATATGAACTGAAATTTGTCTTTCGAATATTAAAGGTTGTATTTTAAAACAAGTTGAATTTTTCAACGAAATTTAAAAGGTGAATTTTAATTATTGAATTTTTAAACGGTGAAACTGTGTGTGAAATTTTTACATTTGAAAAAAATCACACCTTAAATATGCAACCATGTTGAATTGCAGAACCTTAAAATGCAAGCACTGTTAATACAATGCATTGTTTTTCAGTTAGTGCTATTCAGCACGTCTTTTTGCTTCAAACACATTTGTCTCTATTTTACTTCCATACCCCTGCCGTTAAAAATATGTACTGCGATATTTATAACGTCTCAACCTACATGAATCATCACATATTATAATCGATTTTCAACCGGCTCATGGTGAATCGTTACATCCCTAGTGGTTCAACATTTCACCCCTAAACTAGTCATTTGAGAAAACCATCATTAGATCTGAGGACTTGAATTGTTCAATTGACCAGTGGAAACAATTGTGATGAAAGTGAACTAAAATAAAAATAAAAAAATTGTGCAAGATGCCATGTTTAATGAAGAATTTAAACAAGCATGTGAATTCAAACCAAAAGTAATTATGATATTTTTTAAAAACAAATGATCATGACAGGAGAGAATCCTTGGGAGGACTTCTTCAGAGAATGTGATTTTCACTTCACCCCTGCACAGAGCCTAAGGAAACCCTGTCATTGAGGGTGGGACCTCAGACCACACCCTTTTCAGTAACTACTGCAATCACAAGGACCCTGGACCCTGCCCCTTTCTTTCTCTCCCCTTGGCTAAGCTTCCCTGCCAGCTTTGCTGGGAAACCCTATGCAACAAACCTAAGGCGCCCATCCCCCACTGAGCAACAACCCCTAAAGGCAAGTATGCATTAAAAATGTCATAGACAAGCTGTCTTTCACCCACCCATGCAAAAGCAGATGACATATCCATCATACACACACAGTCGCCACCATTTACACACATGCACACAAGCGTTTACAACTTTCACTTCTTGACAAAGACACAAACCAGCCAGCGTAAACCTAGTGTTAACCCATTGAGTGCTGCAATCTAGTTCCCATGAAGGCTCCTTTGTTCTGAGACAGGGTTGCCAGGTCCAATAAATATTTCCAGCCCAATGAACCCTCAAAACCTGCCCAAAAGGAATGAAAAGTAGCCCATTTTTTCCCCGGTGTAAAATCAAACTTAACAGCTGCCAAAAGACGTTTCTATTGCTATATTTACTTATCTGAATGCTTTCCTATGTATTGTATTTGTATATTTGTTGTTCTGTTGAACTCAAAAGATGTTTTGGGGGATTTAGGAAAGCAAACAATTCTAGGTCACCTTTGACTACCATTTTTATTTTTTCTGCTATGGTTGTCAATGATGCCAAATAATGTTCAGTTGCTAACATTCTACCAAATATCTTTGTGTTCAACCGAACAAAGAAATTTATACAGGTTTGGAACAACTAGAGGGTGAGTAATTCATAACAGAATTTTCATTTTTGGGTGGAGTGTCCCTTTAAAAAGATCCCATGTGTGCTCGAGGCCACGCACGGAAATGGAGGAGAAATGTGTTTTCTCTTCTTAAGACATGCGAAAACTTGCTTAAGAAATAAGCATGGTTAAATTTATTGCATATGTATAATGTGTACAAGCACCTAAATGTTTTAGTTGTTCTAGACTGCGTATAGCGCTGCTCAAACGTGATATTTGGCAGCCGTAAGAATCAACTTTTGTACACTCACGCGTGATTTCTTTCATTGTGACATGCACCTTAGTATGAAACATTAGTAAAAACATAATTCGGATGCATTGTCTAATACCACCGCTATATTTTCCTCTTTGGTTGAGCTGAGCTCCCGCGTCCCTCCCTGTACTGTACCTGTCAGACGCTCGTTCCCCACACTTTTGAGAACGGGTCCGGTCCTTGAGTTGCCAGGTATTTACTCTGAGTATGAATACACATTAGAAACTCATCAATTAACATTTATCCTTAGAATATAAATAAACATTTTGGCGGCCGCAGTACATTATGAAAGTAGCCCAAAAACCCGCAACCCGCGGATCCATCATTTTTCCCACAACTGCATTTTCAAAATAGCCCAATTGTGCGGGAAAACCGCGACCCTGGCAACACTGTTCTGAGAGCACAAGGCAACTGGCAGCACAGAGGAGCTCATTTGGGAGGGTTAGAAAAAAGGTCAGAAGAATGAGACGAGAGATGGTCATGTAAATGAGAGTGCTGAAGAGTGTGACTCATAGAGATAAGTACGGTATACAGTTCTGTAACAGACTTTAACCTCTAACAACCACAGTAAACTTGAACACCAACCCCTGTCTGTTTCAATGCAAAAACTTAATCAACCTAAACATGATCTGTCCTGCTCTAAAACATCTAGGTAAACACACACTTAAATGCCACACATAACAATAATGTTGTAATGTAGGGTATAATATGAAACACTTACTTGCATTGCTATCAGCCAAAGTGTTCAGGTTGGCAGATATATCTCTCCGCCTAAAGAGACAGACCACCTTGGCTTCTACATTTCCATTGGCCGTCTACAGAAAGAAACATTTCATCAAAATAAAAACACTGCTAAAACATTTAAGATGTAATCTAAAGTTTAATCACTTACATTAATTCATCAACCCGGAGGTTAAAATGTGTATTTATGACATTGCTGAATCCTGACTAACATATGTAAATGTTCTGAAAATATCCATGCACACACTCATGCTTGAACACAGACATTACTTCCATTAGTTTAGCTGTCCTAAAGCCATTCAAAATTAGGTGATATGAAAGTGTTTAATACTTGCTCAGGACTGTGTCAAACACCTTTTTCCTGTGTCAAATGATGATATAGGGTAAACCAGGGGTCTCCAACCTTTTTGTAAGCGAGGGCTACCTTTTTGTAAGCGAGTGCTACATGTTGGAAATAATGAGAAAATACTTTCAAACTTTAAACTGTGTGATGCATAATGTGATGCATTATTTTTTGTTATACTTAACTTCTAAGGTTTATTTTTTTTGTTACAGTCAATTTCACCTGTTATTCCATCATAACCATTCACAGAATAGCTATTAGAGTGCTTAAATGATCTTTTTTTATGTTTTAATGGTATACAAAATTGTTAGAAACAGTTTTCATAAAGAAATTGAATAGAATGATCAAATGTAAAATAACACGGCATAAACTCGACTTTAAATTAAATATACATTAATCCTAACTTCACTTTAAGAGCTAATACACAGACCCAGCATACTGTTACACGTGCATTTTGTTTTGAACTGTTTACATTTGTTAAATCAGGGCCAGCACGTTTGAGACCACTGGGGTAAACAAACCACTAACATAATATTTTAATTAGGGCTGTCAACGTTGATGCGTTAAAGCTAAAAACGTTAATTTTTTCTGATTAACGCGTTAAAAATATTTAACGGCATTAACGCAACATCCGTTTTTTCTGTTATCATTGTCTAGCGTTACATTATACAATCACGCTCTTGTTCATATAAAGGCCTTTAAACTTTTGAGGTGTGATTTTAAATGGTTGTATTGACATTAATGAGGATTATTCTGTATTTCATGTATTTAGCAGTAAAGACTATAAAGTGTTTGGGAACTTTATTTAAGGGCACATTTATTATAATGGGTTTGATTAGTAGAAAAAAATAATATATTTAATTAAGACATCAGTTGCAAAGCCAACAATATTAGAATGTTGGCTTTAATTCATAAAACGATGCTGTTAAAGAAATGTGTTGTTTCTACATTAATTTGGAGATAGAATGTGTTATTAGAATGTAAAAGTATATGTAAAAACATAATGCTGTGTGTGATTAGCTAGTTATTTTTTTTAATCGATTGACAGCACTAAAATAAACATGTTAAACAAAATAAATAGTGTATGTTTAATTTCACTACACGTGTGCGATTCATCGCAGCTAATCATACGAAAAGGGTGCGATTAAAAATGTTAATCTATTGACAGCCCTAATTTTAAAATTATGGTATTTCCTGCATAGAAAAATTGGAACCTCCGCCTCTCGCCAAAATTATATCATGTGTCTACACAAATAACACTGCGTGCACTAGTGATGCGCGGATTGCTCTTATATCTGCGGGCGCTGCGGATAATCCGTGGGTCGGGTGGGTAGGGTACATTCTGATTAATTGCGGGTGGATAAGATCAGTCATTAATTGTGCAAATATTAACTACATTCTCTAAAATATGAATGTGTTTTAAATGCATTTTCATCAGGAAGACAGGCACTAATTTGCAGACTCTCAGTTAGAGCTGCACGATTAATCGATAAAAGATCGTGATCTCGATTCAAACACCCACACAAGCTCATTAATGAAAATCACCGATTCTCCTGTGTCTACGCCCCAATCTGTGCTGGTGCTGCCGCAGAAGCAGAGAAAGCACTATCATCATTAGGTATGAAACGATGTCACAAACAGTATTTTCAACCACACACTATCATTATTTCTGTGTCAAATGATCACAGAAGGACTGGGAGTTGCCAAATCGCACCGTGAGACACGCGTTTACAAGCTCTCACTCTGCCCAAATTGATCTCACACCAAATAACAATCCAACATAAAGTATATACAGCCTGACAACAAAATACTCTTTTGATTGTCTTTCAGGATTTTGTTACATTGTTCTGATAATGCTTCACATCTTAACAGAACAGGTTTGAAACAAAACTAACGATTGCACTTTGTAGCGCGGACAAATTTGTGTGCGCACTTATATCTGTCATTGCGGTAAAAACAATTAATGCGAGTGTGTGGCGCTTATCACTGTATACTGTATATGCTAATAGAGAAGCTGCGCTATTAGAGCTTTTCATCAAGTTGCCCAACATTTCATGTTTTCAGGTTATTTTAAACTGTTGCAGGTGAGAATACTGTGTTGTTATGTTAATCAGTTGTGTCTTTCTTTAAAGACCTCTTCAAACAGTCTGTAGATGTCAGGCAAATTGATAAATCTTTATAATATACACCTATTCCTTTTACAAAATTTCTCACTATAGTAACTGTAGGTTAACCATGAAATATGTAATAATTTTGAAGTAAAGTCCTAAATGTTACTTACCTAAATAAACTATTTTTGTCATAACCTCTAGTAAACGATGTATTACTTTTAGTCGTCATCCAGAATCGAAAAATAATTGTAATCTCTATTTGAAACAATAGAATCGTGAT
Source organism: Triplophysa rosa (assembly GCF_024868665.1). Classification (NCBI taxonomy): domain Eukaryota; kingdom Metazoa; phylum Chordata; class Actinopteri; order Cypriniformes; family Nemacheilidae; genus Triplophysa; species Triplophysa rosa. Next base: position 7,707,005 of record NC_079890.1, read on the forward strand.
TCTCAATTTATCCAGAATCGTGCAGCTGTACTCTGTTAAAAAAAAAAGTGCGTCGCGAGGATGGGACGGGGGTCCATTCTTAAAGCAGAAATAGAGGCGAAACAGAGCCGAGAGAAATTTTAAAAAGGAGAATTAATCAAATCAGCGTCAACTGCACCGCACTTGGCTCCGATGTTTATTAGTTTATCCAGTCATTGCTTTGGCTAAACATATAGTTTTGTGTGTTGCAATGACATTTTAATTCCCATTAAAGTCTGAAGGGAGTAATAAAGCCTGTGTTTATTTTATTAAAAATGTAGGCAAATCTGGGCAAAGACAAACTTTTGTTTTATAAATAAAAGCATTTATTTAAAAGCAGCCTAAAATCAGAAACAAAGAATTAGAATTAATAATGTGATGATCAGGTGCGGATTTCTAGATCAGAGAAAATTATAGGTGCGGGTGGGCGGCGGGTGGATGATTTGTTTGAAGCAGCGGATTTGGGTGACATTTGAGCTGATCCGCGCATCTCTAGCGTGCACCCAATGGACTGTCATTTGTAACTGCAGTTGCGGCATTACGCCACTTTGGAGGCGCTGTTTTGTTATCAGCAAAGTGAGGCGCTAAAGAGTTGCAGTTTAATTTTTTCTAAGATGTATTTTTTGGCTTTTCAGGTGAATATTGTTTCTTTTGCATCCAAGTACTTTCAATTTCTTGATAACGTTCCTTAAAGTAACGTGGCGTAAATTATTGTAATGTTTCAAGCTGTGCAGTTAGCTCGTTGAATCAGCATTATACTGCACACACCAAGTTCACCAGTAGGAACATTGTGATCAGAATGACTTGCAAACGAAAGACTCCTTTGAACCGATTCATTTAAACAGAATATAACTGATCAGTGAATCATTCAAAGCTCCGTGAACCACAAAAGAATACAGGATGTGAATGAGCCTTGCTCATTTAGTAAGACTGGCCGTTTCTTAATATGCGTTCTTCAGAGGTCTTGTGTCATGAAAACGTGAGGAGAACCCAATTGCAGGCAGCAGGGAATTAAGGGGTTAAACAAAAAGACTTTATTTAAACAATAAACACAAAACAAAGACCCACAATGGGGTAAAAACAGGAACAAGGATAATAAACACAAGCACAGAGCGAAAACTAACTAAACACTAGACATGAACTAAACTCAACACTTAAGGTCTTTGCACATACCGTCCGAAATTGTCGTATGCGTTTTTTCGTATTTGGCTCTCGTTTGTACGGTGTCTCTGAATTGTTAAAAAGGCCACTCAAAATGCTTGATACGGATGCGAAAACGCAGAAAATCGAACCCGGTCCGAATTTTTTTATGACGGACGAAAATATCGGAGGCAGTGTGTAAATGTGATTGACACAACGTGAGGTCTTATTTATTTTTTAACGTGTGGAAATTTCGAACGCAAATTTCGGACTCAATGTGCAATGGGCTTTACTGGACTAGACACGGAAACAGCAAAACTGGCACTGAGGCACGAACGGCAGAACACACGGGTGGCACACTGAACACAAGGCAACTGGAAACAATGACCGAGCACAGGACAATGAAACCTTAGGGCATTTTAAAGGGAAGACAAACGAAGGGTAATCAACGAGGGCAGGTGGGAAACATTAGACATGGCAGGGAAGCAATACATGAAACGAGAGGGGCGGGGCCAATGACAAGACACGAGAAAGCACATGGAATGTCAAAAAGGTAAACACCCCATGGCTTCTCACACTAAACATAAGGCTTTGCCACGACTCTGCCACAAGACCAAGAAATCCATGACAAGATAGAGCAGAGTCATGACATCTTGTGTCCTCGTGTTCATCCATCATCGTTCCTACATCATCAATAACCATCAAAGTCCGGTTCCAATACTCAAGAACAGAGAACACATGAAAGTACCCGGATGTGTTCTTGATATCAAGGATGCATCGAATGCAGCCTTGCGCGCGCAAGGAACCCATTTGAAGTCACAGAAGTCACTGCAGCGCATCCATCCAAGTTTGTTCTTCCGAGGCTGCCTCGCAAGACCAGTCTCCAAGAAACACAAGTCCGTTCTTTGCATTGTTAGAATTGAGAAACGGCCATTGTTTAATTCAGTTGGTTATTGTGGGCTGAAAAGTTAGTTGAAAAGGATAAAAAGCCTATATTTTTTAAACAACTTTTCGGTTTGGTTACATAAATGTAATGTTTTATATAACTTAATAATTGTCATTTTTATCTAATTTTAAGGACTTTTATATTTTGTATGTAAAGTGTTTTGGTTAAACCACCTAAGGGTACGGTAGGCCTACATGTGCGTGTGTGTACAAGATCAGCAAAGTACCGCCTCTCAGAATAGTGTGCCAGACCACGACTAACAGGGGGGAAAGTGGCTCCCAGTGGGAGGGCACACAATCAGCATCATTAATACAAAAAAGTCAAAACTACCACATCTGTGCAAAGGCACACTTACAACTCATGCAGGATGCTATTTTACGTACAAGTGAACAAGAATAACACAAATGAAACAATATTACCACACACAGTCACAACAAAAACAACAGCTTGACAATTCTAACCTATGCTGTGATATAATGCTCCTTCGCACCAAGGCTTGCTAAAATAAATGCACGTACCTTTTAAAAAAGCTGAATCAGAATCAGAATCAGAAGAGCTTTATTGCCAAGTGTGCTTGCACACACAAGGAATTTTCTTTGGTGTTGGAAGCTTCTAGTACAGACATTCAACACAATGACAATACAATATAATACGATTTACAGTCTAAAAGATTCTAAATTGTGCATATATAAAATAAAGACTATTTTACAGAAAATGGGGGATAATAACATATAAGAGACATTGTACAGGGTAGTATATAGTAGAATAAACATATTAACAGATTGTATGTACACTTGTGCAAATGGATAATTTAGTAAGTAGAGGTAGTGTTATATACATGTATACATAAGATGTAGATATAATAAGGCACTATAGTGCACACTATAGGAGTAGTGGAAGTGGAATATTGCTCTTAAGGAGCAGTTATCTGTTTAGGAGGGAGATTGCCTGGGGGAAGAAGCTGCTTCTGTGTCTGGAAGTCCTGGTGTTTGGTGCTCTAAAGCGCCGGCCAGAGGGCAGCAGATCAAAGAGTTTGTGTGCTGGGTGTGTGGAGTCAATGATGATTTTTCTTGCCCTGTTTTTCACTCTGGAATCGTACAGGTCCTGAAGTGTGGGCAGAGGAGCACCAATAATTTTCTCAGCACTACGAACTGTCCGTTGTAGTCTTCGTAGGTCTGATTTGGTGGCCGAGCCATACCAAACAGTAATTGAAGTGCACAGAACAGATTCGATGACCACTGAGTAGAACTGGGTCAGTAGCTCCTGTGGTAGGTTGAACTTCCTCAATTGACGGAGGAAGTATAACCTCTGCTGGGCCTTCTTTACAATGGAGTCTATGTGGGACTCCCACTTCAGGTCCTGAGAGATGGTGGAGCCCAGGAACCTGAATGACTCCACAGTATCCACAGTGCTGTCCAGGATGGTGAGGGGAGGAAGTGATGGAGGGTTCCTTCTGAAATCCACTATCATCTCCACTGTCTTGAATGCATTCAGCTCTAGGTTGTTTTGACTACACCAGGCAGCCAGCTGAGCAACCTCCTTTCTGTAGGCAGATTCATCACCGTCTTGAATAAGGCCAATGACTGTGGTGTCATCTGCAAACTTCAGGAGTTTGACAGAAGGGTCTGTAGAGGTGCATTCGTTTGTGTAGAGTGAATATAGCAGTGGAGAAAGAACACATCCTTGAGGAGCTCCGGTGCTGATGGTACATGTGCTGGATTTAAATTTTCCCAACCTCACTAGCTGCTGCCTGTTCGACAGGAAGTTAATAATCCACTGACAGGTAGAGGTTGGCACAGAGAGCTGGGTAAGCTTGGGCAGGAGGAGGTCTGGGATTATGGTGTTGAAGGCCGAGCTGAAGTCTACAAACAGGATCCTGACGTAAGTCCCTGGTCTGTCTAGGTGTTGTAGGATGTAATGCAGTCCCATGTTTACTGCATCGTCCACAGACCTGTTTGCTCGGTAAGCAAACTGGAGGGGATCAAGAAGTGGTCTGGTGATGTCCTTCAGGTGGGCCAGTACAAGTCTCTCAAATGACTTCATGACCACAGATGTTAAAGCAACAGGCCTGTAGTCATTAAGTCCAGATATTTTGGGTTTCTTCTGTACAGGGATGATGGTGGAGCGTTTGAAGCATGAAGGGACTTCACACTGCTCCAAAGATCTGTTAAAAATATTAGTGAAGATGGGCGACAGCTGCTCCGCACAGACTTTCAGGCAGGAGGGTGAGACATTGTCTGGGCCTGGTGCTTTTCTGATCTTTTGTTTGCGGAAAAGCTGGCAAACATCCTCTTCGCAGATCTTAAGTGCAGGTTGAGTGTCAAGAGGAGGTGTTAATGGTATAGCAGAGATAGGGTCAGGGCGGGTGTGAAGGGTGAGACTCTGCATTTCAAAACGACAATAGAAGTCGTTCAGGTCGTCAGCCAGTCGTTGATTACCCATAGACTGAGGGGATGATGGCTTGTAGTTGGTAATGTCTTTCAGGCCTTTCCACACTGATGCAGGGTCGTTGGCTGAAAACTGGTTCTTCAGCTTTTCAGAGTAGCTTCTCTTAGCTGCTCTTATCTCCTTTGTCAGTGTGTTTTTGGCCTGATTATACAAGACTTTGTCCCCACTTCTGTAAGCATCTTCTTTGGCCTGACGAAGCTGTCTCAGTTTCATTGTAAACCATGGTTTGTCATTGTTGTATGTTAAGCGAGTCCTGGTGGGAATACACATGTCCTCACAGAAGCTGATGTAGGATGTCACTGTGTCAGTTAACTCATCCAGATCAGTGGCTGCAGCTTCAAAGACACTCCAATCCGTGCAGTCGAAACAGGCTTGTAAGGCCCGCTCTGTTTCGCTGCTCCATCTCTTTGCTGTTCTTGCTACAGGCTTGGCAGATTTAAGCTTCTGTCTGTAGGTCGGAAGAAGATGAACCAGGCAATGATCAGAGAGACCCAGAGCTGCTCTGGGAACAGAGTGGTATGAAGGCGCCACGTGCGAACATTAAACCTCCTTAAAACTGTGTCCTTCCATTCGGTTGTAAATTTTCCTTTTCCAAAGCTGAACTAACTGAGCCTTCCATTTGTGAGGCATAGAGCGTCTGCAACTTTGTTAATTGCTAGCGGCTTCCCTCCACATGTAGGCCTAAACATACATTAATACGCTGCGTAATGACGCATCATCACAACAACCGGACTAGATTAATCTTTTTTACAAAGTAAACACATCGGCTAGGCTACCAATTTCCACTTCGTTTAAAATTCTTTAAACGCTAAAACTTTTTATTAATTATTTTCAGTATGCATTACATGAATTTAAAACTGTGTCATGTGGGGGGGCACAACAACCCTGTGGGGGGCATGGCCCGCGAGTTCCCCCCTGGCGCCGGCCCTGCCGCCTCTGCCTCATTTTAAGCCAGGAAAAACCCTAAATATTAACGTTATTTTTCACAGGATGATTTTATGTACAAAATAAAATAAATGATAAAATATGCACAAAATGCAGCTTACGTCATCATACGTCAAAGTCAGCCTTCACCCAGAACTTGAATTTCTCATGAACGTGCATACTGCCGTTGCCAGAAGCCATAGATTAGAAATACAATATTAAAAAAAAAAAAAATCAATCTGCTTCAGAAGACATGTGTTAACCCCCCGAAAGGAGTATGGATTAGCTTTATGATGGATACATGAATTTTTTGGAGCTTCAAAATCCAACACAATTACCAAGCTGGGAAGAGCTAGGATATTATTCAATATAACTCCGACTGTTGTCCACTTAACCCCCAGGGGTTGAAAAACGCGTGGCGGGGAACATTGTTTTTCTAATATCAGCAGAATCAACTTAATTATTTAAATATTTTAACTTTTCAGAGTGCCACGTGTGCGTGGGGTGCGCTGATCATTTGACAAGAGAAAGTGGCACGGCTCGCGTTTTTTGACACGAAATGTGAATCGCCCCTAAAGGTGCGTTTAGACCACCAGAGACTGTGTCGCTGTGTGTCGCTATTCTCTTGCTAGGAGGTCGTTAGAAGGCGTTCCACACTTTCTGTTATTAGTGCTTACCTCACCTCATTCACTGGTCTGTTGTATATTACCCACTCAGATGTATATAAGGGTCTGTGTCTGTTCTTTTTGTTGAAAACTCAATAAATAAATCATATATTAAAAAGTCCGGTGACGGTCGGCCGCTGCTTTGGTCCTCAGAGAGGTTCGGGCCAAAACCTCTCTGGCCCTTGTCCAAGTCCGGTGGCACCGTCGGACAAAGGCCAGAGCTGAGGGAACCGCAGCATCGAGTTCCTGAGGGGGAAACAGAAGGGGTTGAAATCCAAGAGAGCATTCAAATGGAGACATACCTGTGGTAGAGACGGGAAGGGAGTTGTGAGCGTATTCCACCCATGAGAGCTGTTGGCTCTAGGAGCCGGGGTTGTTGGATGTCAGACAGCGGAGTCTCCGTCCGAGTTCCTGGTTGGCTCGCTCGCACTGTCGATTGGTCTGAGGATGGAAACCTGAGGACAGACTCGTAGAGGCCCCGATCTGCCTACAGAATTCTTTCCAGAACCGGGAGGTGAACTGAGGACCCCTATTGGACACCACATCGACCGGAAGGCCGTGGAGCTGGAAGACGTGGTCACCATCAGCTGGGACATCTCCCGGGCAGAGGGAAGCTAGGGAAGAGGAATGAAATGGGCCGCCTTGGAGAACCGGTCCACCACCATAAGAATAACGGTAATGCCTCTAGACAGGGGAAGGCCAGTGACAAAGTCCAGGGCAATGTGTGACCAGGGTTGGGAGGGAATGGGAAGGGGCCGAAGCAGACCTGCAAGTGGACGGCGAGAAGTCTTGCTCTGAGCACAGACCCGGGAAAGCCAACACGAACTGTCTGACATCATCGGGAGCCGACGGCCACCAAAACCGTTGACGTACGCACGCCAAGGTTCCCTTGACTCCTGGATGGCCCACCAGTCTGGAAGAATGACACCACTGGAGGACCTCCGAGCGCAGCCGAGGAAGAACAAACAACCGACCCGCTGGGCACCCCCTCGGCACTTGCACCCTGCGACCTGCCTCCGCCACCCGCTGTTCGATCTCCCAGGCAAGGGCACCGACCACTCTATCCCTAGGAAGGATAGAGTCGACGGGATCCTCCCTGCCCGGGCTCTCGAACAGACGGGAACGAGCGTCAGGCTTAGTATTCTTAGAACCAGGCCGGTACGACAGGGTGAAGTTGAACCTGCCGAAGAACAATGCCCAGCGGGCCTGACGAGAGTTCAACCTCTTGGCTGAACGGACATATTCCAAGTTCTTATGGTCCGTCCAGACCAAGAACGGCTGCGTCAAACCCTCCAACCAGTGACGCCACTCACCCAAGGTTAGACGAACCGCCAGCAGATCTCTGTTGTCGATATCATAATTCCGTTCCGCAGGGCTCAGGCGATGAGAAAAGAAAGCGCACGGATGCACCTTCTCATCATGACTGGCACGCTGGGACAAGACTGCGCCTACTCTGACATCGGAAGCATCGACCTCGACAATAAACTGACGTTCCGGATCTGGAAAACAGAGCACAGGAGCAGAGACAATCCGGGACTTAAGTTTCTCAAAGGCTACCTGAGCGAGGGAGTTCCAGGAGAACGATACCTTGGTGGAGGTCAACGCTGTGAGCGGTGCGGCCACCGGGCCGAAACCCCGGATGAACCGCCTGTAAAAGTTGGCGAACCCCAGGAACCACTGCAGAGCCTTACGAGAGTCGGGAACGGGCCATGTGGCGACAGCCTTAATCTTAGCGTCATCCGGTCCCACGCCTCGGGGCGAAATCACGTGGCCAAGGAACGAAACGGTATCGGAGTGGAATTCGCACTTCTCCGCCTTGACGTATAACTGATTCTCGAGAAGGCGCCGGAGAACCCCTCTGACATGTTGGGTGTGTTCCTGGAGAGAGGGGGAAAAAATGAGGATATCATCCAGGTACACAAAGACAAATCGGTTAATCATGTCACCCAACACGTCATTGATGAGGCTCTGGAAGATGGCAGGAGCATTGGTCAGCCCGAACGGAAGAACCAAATACTTATAATGTCCCGATGGTGTATTAAATGCCGTCTTCCACTCGTCCCCCTCGCGAATGCGTACCAGATGGTAGGCATTGCGGAGGTCTAACTTAGTGAAGACCCGAGCTCCCTGTAAAAGTTCGAAGGCAGACGACATTAAAGGCAAGGGGTATTTATTCTTAACAGTAATCTCGTTCAAACCTCGATAATCAATGCAGGGACGAAGGGAGCCGTCCTTCTTCTGTACGATGAAGAAACCCGCACCGGCCGGCGAGGAGGAGGGGCGAATGAGCCCGGTGTTAATACACTCACAAATATACTTGTCCATGGCCTCTCTTTCAGGACCCGAAAGGGAAAATAACCGACCCCTAGGCGGAGAAGTGCCCGGGAGTAGGTCGATGGCGCAGTCGTAGGGCCGATGAGGAGGAAGGGATGTGGCCCGGGACTTGCTAAACACGGATCGCAGATCGTGGTAATCCCCCGGGACCCCGACAAAGTCGACGTCACTAACCTGCAACACAGGAGACACAGAGACAGGAGAGGGAGCAGGACCAAGACAAGACACATGACAAGCAGGGCTCCACGCTAAGACAGAAGTGTTCACCCAATCAATGTGAGGATTATGCTGTGACAACCACGGATGCCCTAATACCAGAGGGTTTGTGGGGGAATCGAGGATGTACAGCCTAATCTTCTCACAGTGATTACCAGACAGAAAAAGGCTTACGTGAGAGGTGACGTGGGTGACGGTGGATAGGGGCAGTCCCGCCAGCGTCACGGCTGAGATCGGCGGATCTATGGAGTGAATAGGAATGCCCCACTTCTGAGCCGTGGCCCCATCCAGGAAATTGCCTTCAGCCCCGGAGTCGATCAGAGCCAATCAAGAGTGGGTCGTAAGGTCGAAGGTGAGGTTAAATGGCAGCAAGGTGCGTGAGTTCGGAGAAGAATCATAGATGGCGCCCAACCGTAATCTCCGTTCTACGGGTGGGCGTCGGCCCTTTGCCGGACAGTGAATTACTAAATAGCCCGCCTTGCCACAATAAAAACAAAGACCGTCCATGAGTCGCTGGTGTTTCTGGGCCGGTGTAAGGCATGACCGCCCGATCTACATGGCTCCGAGTCCGGCTGAGGAAGGTGGGTGGGGTTGGCGTCCCGGCTGGAGGGTGGAGAGGAGCGGCGCTGGCGACGGGCAGTTATCCGACTCTCGACTTGGAGGCAGAGGTTGATCAGCTCCTCCAAACCACGTGGAGAATCCAGTGCTGCGATCTCATCAGCGATATTGGGGTTAAGGCCATTGAGAAAGCGTGCACGCAGCGCCCCTGCATTCCAGTCACAAGCCGCGGAAAATGTCTTGAAGCGAATAGTATAGTCCGTAATCGTGCCTCTTCCCTGGACAACACGTGAGAGCTGCGCCACCGCCTCATCACCACGAACCGACCTCTTGAACAGGCTAGTCATCTCCTCCCGGAACTCTCGAAAAGAACGGCAACAAGGGTCCTGAGCCTCCCACACCGCGACCCCCCATTGGCATGCTCGTCCAGTCAACAAGGTGAGTATGAACGCAATCCTGGTTTCTTCTGTCGAATAACGGCGTGGTTGGAGGGCGAACACCAGAGAGCACTGCGATAGAAACGCCCGACAGGAGTTGGGATCCCCGTCGTAAAGTGGGGGACTGTTGGCATGGGGCTCTGGATCAGTAGAGGCTCCGCGTGGTGAAGAAAATGGTGATCCCGCAGCTCCGTCGGTACTACGGAGGAGTTCCGAAACCTGAAGCTGCAACGCCGCCACTTGCCGATGAAGGGCGTCAACCTCCTGGGCGGCGGCGGTGAGGCGTGACGCCTGCTGTCCCAGCAAAACGCCCTGTTGTTGAAACGCCGTGCGTAAGAGATCCGGTCCCGCTGGGTCGTGATGTTGGTCTGACCGTTCTGTCACGGTCGACAAAGCTGAGAGAGACCCAAATGCGGGAAAAAGCTTTATTAGTGAATGGCAACAGTCAATAATCCAAACAGCCAAGGAATGCATAGCCGCAGGAAGAAGAAAGATACTCCACCGGAACGGGAGAGTACTCCGAAGAGCCTCGAGGTAAGGGGTCAGTAATAGGGATTCGAGGGTCTTCCTCGAATCAACTCTCAGGAGGAGAGAGAAGTGGTAGCTCGTGGCGAAGATCGTGCCCCTGATGCGACTGTTGTTAGGTCGGGTGTGGAGCGAGACCTGGGACGTGATGGGAGAGAGGAGAGAACACACTGGAAAAGCTAAGGAAAACAGAGTCAAGTGAAGCACGTTCGTGAAGGCAAAATGACTAGAGGAGCTAGGACTAAGGCTATGACTAGGACTGTGGCAAGGCTAAGGCTAAGGATAAGGAATCCAAGTGGATATCGAGAAGCAATAGGTGAGCCGCAGCAGCACCTAGGTCAGTCTGTAGTGAAAAACACACAACGGTCAGACACAGGACAAGAAACATCAAGAGATTATAAAGGAAACCTAGACGGGCTGGAATAGTCAACAGGTGTGGGACAATTGTGGTAACAAGCAGGCTTAATGAGGGAAGTGAGAACAGGGGTGTGAGAGCTGAGTGGAAAAACACCAGTGCAAGGAAAACCCTAACGGAGACACGAGGGCGGGAACAGTGACGCAGACTCCGAGCACGTGGTCAGCTGTCAGTAGACAGCTTCCACGTGCTCGACAAAACAAGACCGTTCCCGTGCAGACAATTACCCCGACCTGACCCGGGTCGTGACACCTTTATCTCCTCTCCTTAAGGAAAAAACCTTCCGTGGGACACGATCACATGCAGACCTGTGTTACCGCGTCTCAAACAGCTTCAAATATTAGGTTTGTCGGACATTATACAGTGCTGTGCATACCGCAGGAGTTATTTCTCGTGTTACTTAAGCGGATGGGTCTGCGCAACACGCGCATGAAGTCTAACATAATAAATCACAAACTTAACATTACTCTATATTGTGATGAGAGAGTGTGTGCTTTTCTTACCGTTTACCTCAAAACAGTCGCATCATAATAACGTAAGTGTGCTTCGGTTCAGATCGTAAAGTGAGGACAGTAGGAGTGGGGACAGTAGCGCTTGTGCACAGATGCCCGGCCCTAGGAGCGTAAATGATTTGGGTCTCATCGGGCTAGGATTGAAATGCAATACGACATATTTAACGACAAATGATTTTGTCGTTATATATCCAAAAGCATCTCATTGAGGACAATATTTCATACATGACAACGATCTGGTAACATTTACTGTTACACCGGAACTGTTCATTTACCTGGTCGACAGTGCTTTCTGGCTCTTTAAAACAACTTTTGGCGTCTTTCAATATGCTGTGAGGTGCCCGATAATAACAAATTTCTATGGAGTGTTTGTTAGCTATGACATTCATTTAAAATGTTGCATTTATAGCCTAAATATTGCTTTTATCCTAAAGTATGCATTGTTATTATTAGTGTTTTTTGGGGAGTTTATATAGTTTAATTTAAGGCATTATTTTATTAGCATATTGTTAGAATAATACATATAGTCTTCTCACACCTTAAAAATTCCACGTGTATGGCCCATTATAGGGGTTGGGTCTTTACCTCTCCAGGTGTGAAATACATAAATATTCATGGACATTGACACTCCCTCACATATCGCCTTTCCACAAAGAAAGTGTCTTACAAGATAAATCACAAAAAATTTTAGCTGAACGAGTGAGCAGAATGGTTTACACATTTTTTTTGTAGTAAATTTCCAGTGTACAAGGTCCAGTACTCAAAAGTCTTGGGTACATATGTTTTAGCATGTGTTTGCTGCCTTTATTTCAGTGACTTAAAACAGGTAATTTTTTCTAACTGCACATAAACAGTATTTTCTGAAAAACAAGCATGTACGTTAGGGCTGTGCAAAGATATCAATACATGTAACTATCGTAATTTTTTTTTCGATAGTGTATTGATAGTGATGCCTGTACTATCGATATATTTTTTTAAATCATGTCATATTCATACGGCCAAAGTAAGTGGAAGAGAGCATGGCGAAAAATATAAGAACGCTTCGAGCTCTCAGAGCTGATGTGTGGGTGTGCTTTGGTTTTCAAAATAAGTAATGGAGTAATGAGTTTAATGAGTAAAATAATGCTGTTTGTAGGTTTCGCAAGTCATGACACAAGTCACTTGGCTACTGCAGTGCATTAGACAAAAAGTTTATTAAGAAAAGTAAAAATGACATTTATTGTGCTTTCACGGATGTGACACCAGCGCATTTACAACACGGATGAACCAGGGTTTTAAACTGCCCATGTTCATTGTTTTAACTGTAATGCACCACAGCAGCCAAGTGACTTGCGTGAGCCACCTTATTCCCCCGTGCTACCCACTTGAGGGGCGCAATCCACAGTTTGAGAACCCAAACCTCTGATCTAAAGGTCCATGCATCGCACATCATGGCCACTCTGCAGAGGTAAGGGATGTTTTACACTTATCCTTACAGAAAACCCCAGGTGGTGCACAGCATGTTGTATTTCTAGCTCTACATTTTACATTTTTTATTTAAAGTATTTCAATATATCGCAAATGTGTATCGTATCAAAATACATAGCAATATATTGTATTGTGACCCATCTATAGTGATATGTATCGTATCGGGAAGCACTTGCCAATACACAGCCCTAATGTATGTAGATGTTGCTTGCATATTATCGTTGCTTAGTTTGTGCTAAATACAGTGATATGTTTTATATAACTACACTACTGAAAAAAAGCACAAATGTCAGGGTATGTCTAAACTTTTCCAGGGCCTCAAAACCCCCTCAGATCACAGAGGGTTAAAGAAGAAAATATACCCCTGGGACGGCTTGAGGTTGAGTAAAATATGGGCTAATTTAATTTCTCAGATGAAGTGTTCTTTTAATAGGTACGTTTATCCTATAAACTCATGCAACTGATGGTATAAAATAAAAAGAAAAACTAATTACAGGTAGTTCAACATCAGATTCATTCTGTCATGTCACTGAATGGCCAAATGAGAACATGGAAAAAATAAAGTACATAAAAAAATACATACACATAAAATTTTGTTTAGTTTCATCCTATAATGGATGTTCCAAACTCACCTTGTTGAGTTCCTCTATTCGGCGGATCAGATAAGGGTTACTTGAGGAGTTTTCAAAATACACGTAATCTGTTGAAGACAAAGAAGCCATTGATAAGAGACAGAGCTTCCTTTCTAAACATGAAGCTACTTTTAGGCATAAATAAATCCAAATCGTAAGCCATCACAAAACATTTAGGAATTTTATGAGTTTGAATTCATTTTTATTTAATTGGATTTAAATAAAAAATTCTAGAGAAACAAAATATAGTAAAAATGGATTATTTTATATAATGTATAAAGGGGTGTTGTCATTATAACAACATCTTGAATTCTAACTGTAACTAATCATAAGTTTCACGTGGCATCACAAAGTGGTGGGGCCAGCATTTATGGGACCAAATTGCAACATGCGTCTATCTGTAAAAACAGCAAATCACAAAGAAATGAATTCATGTTTTATAATATCTTCGTAGTACGGACCATGCAATTTCCCTGTTGGAGGAAAACCTGCAAATTTGTGGCCGCAGTTTTGTTATTTGTTCCCTCAGGTAATTTCTGAATTCTGCACCCACAAGTTCATAAACTGTGCAGACGCTTTAGATTCCTTACAAATGTAATAACAGGGCTCTAGACTCATTTTCCCCACTGGTCGCACCAACTTACAATTTGGTCGCACCCTTTTTATAGTAATCATAATGACCTTGCATAATGACCTCAGTTGATGAATCGTTCTGTTAATTTGTCACTCGGTCTTTTAAAATAGTCGGCTATAGACCGCTTCATATTTGCGGTTTAACACTTGCAAGCCCAATAAATCCAAAATAAATGCAAAGAAACTTTGTATTTCTTATTTTATACAGTTGTTATTATTTAGTTTTATATTCAAGTTATACTGTATATTGGCTATGAAATGATCTGACACAAATATAACCTATCACGCTTATCAATCCTCCTTTATTGCACTCTTTGCAAAAAGATGTAATTTTTCCACTGGTCTTCTTTATTTTTACCACATCTAATTAAATTAAATCAGCTAGCTCAAAACTCAAAAGTAACTCAGAACTAAATTATTATATATGTACTTTACTACACATTGTAATAAAAAAACTTTAAATACGTAATCTTACTAACCACTCTTGTTAAATGGTCTAAGCACGCTTGTGTTCTGAGGTGTTTTGAGTGACTGATTTGTTGGGTTCAGACAGTGAGTCTCGTGAGTTCAGTGTTTGACAGACAGTGAGGGAAATAATTATTTGATCCCCTGCTAATTTTGTAAGTTTGCCTGCTTACAAAAAAATGAAGGGTCTATAATTTTTATGGTAGGTTTATTTTAACTGATAGAGACAGAATATAAAAAAAATCTGTGGAATTTTTTTATATATAGGTTATAAATTGATTTGCATTTCAGTCAGTGAAATACAACAATTAATCGGACAAAACAGAAGTGTTAATTATTGGACCAAAAACCACCATACGTAACAACCAAGAATACTGCTTAACTATTGACAGATGTTCCATAAAACCCTCATTGTCTGCTAAGAATCTTGGCGTTCTATTCGATAGTAATCGGTCATTTGAGAGCCATGTCGCCAACACCTGTAAAATTGCGTTTTTCCATTTTAAGAATATATCTAAACTACGTCATATGCTATCACTGTCAGATGCAGAGAAGTTAATTCATGCATTCATGACATCAAGACTAGATTACTGTAATGCACTGTTAGGTGGTTGCCCAGCAGGCTTATTACAAAAACTCCAACTGGTCCAAAACGCGGAAGCTCGAGCACTGGTTACCTATAAAGCAATGCATTAACTTTAAAATCTTGCTCATTACCAATAAAGCCCTACATGGTTTAGCTCCTCATCTACTTGAGTGAACTCCTCTTGTATTAGAGTCCTTCACGTGCATTACGCTCTCAGGCGTCCGGTCAGCTGGTAATACCTAGAATTTCAAAATCAAGTGCAGGTGGTAGATCCTTTTCCTATTTAGCGCCTAAACTTTGGAATAGTCTTCCCTGCACTGTCCGGGAGGCAGACACACTCTGTCAGTTTAAATCTAGACTAAAGACACATCTTTTTAATCTTGCATACACTACACTTCCATAATATAAATCCTCTGAGGGTTTAGGCTGCATTAGTTAGAACCGGAACCAGGAACACTTCCAACAACAACTGATGTACTTGTTGCATCAAAGAGTGCAGAACAGTACTCTACTCTCAGCCAGTCTTGTCTCATTGTTCAAAGGTTACCACAGCGAGCAGGATGCAGTTCATGCCCAGACCTGATGGTAGAGCGGAGAATGGGAAGCGGTGACCTGACAAGAGCTGAGATGATCGAGCTGGATAAAGAAGGACACAGCGACTTGACACGTCTTCACTACAAAATTTCAAATGCTATTAGATTATTAATGATAATCTTAAATCTATAATTTACCTTATTAGTAAGTTTATTTATTTTTATTTAGCCTTGTTGTGCAAGCACTGTTGAGCTTGTGCAGAGGCAGCAGCTTTTGCCAGAGGGGAACTGGAATCCCCTGGTTGTGCCTAGGTTCTCCTCAGGTTTTTTTTCTCGATTGGAGTTTTGGGTTCCTCGCCACCGTTTGCATACTGTTTTGCACTACTTGCCTGGCCGGGGGGGCTGCTCTAGAATTAGAATTTTAACGTTTTACTTACTTAATATTGCATATAGGAATTTATAGTCTGTTTAATATTTGACCTGTGTTTCTCTCTCCTTTATCTTAAATGTGTGCTTTCACTGTGCGTGCGTGTCTGTGTGCGTGCTTGTCTGTGTGTGTGTGTGTGTGTGTGTGTGTGTGCGTGTGTGTGTGTGTGAGTGTGTGTGTGTACGTGTGTGTGTGCGTGTGAGTCCGTGTGTGTGTGTCTATGTCTATGTGTGTTAGTACGTGTGCATATTGTGTGTGTGGAGTGTTTTGTATGTGGGTATGTCTGTCTTCTGTGTTTTCACATTTTTCTTGTTTTTACAGGTATAACTTTAATTGTTTTGCTTATAGTCAATATGTCTCATGTACAGCTGCTTTGTAACAATGAAAATTGTAAAAAGCACTATATAAATAAAGTTGAGTTGAATAGAAATCTTTTTAATTATTTTAGAGAGAGACATTCTCTCTCTAAACAGTGCTCAAAATTGTGACCATTTAAAAGGATAGTTCACCAAAAAATGAAAATTCTGTCATCATTTACTTACCCTCAGATTGTTCCAAACCTGTATAAATGTCTTTGTTCTGCTACACACAAAGGAAGATACTTGGAAAAATGTCAGTAACCAAACAGATCCCATCCTCCATTTACTGCCATAGTAGGGAAACTAAATACTATGGGAGTCAATGCAGGATAGGATCTTTTTGGTTACTGACATTGTTCTGCTAAACAAAAAGGAAGATATTTGGAACAAAGAAATTGATACAGGTTTGTAACAATTTGAGGGTGTGTAAATGATGACAGAATTTTCATTTGTGGGGGAACTGTCCCTTTAAGTGCTCATGAAATTGAACCTGTGCAACCTCAAAATATTTGTGCGGGTGCCCATTTTGTCGCGGTGCAACCTGTTTTCATTACTGTACAGAGCGTTCACTATTACAGCACACAGTATGTGCGTCCTGTGAGCTACAGTGACCGGCCCTGCCATTCACAAAGAAAAGTTTTTCTATACCGCGGTTCT
This sequence comes from Triplophysa rosa, assembly GCF_024868665.1. Classification (NCBI taxonomy): domain Eukaryota; kingdom Metazoa; phylum Chordata; class Actinopteri; order Cypriniformes; family Nemacheilidae; genus Triplophysa; species Triplophysa rosa. The sequence goes on from NC_079890.1 coordinate 7,723,902, forward strand.
AATTTTTCATTGTTTTTCTATGTAAACACACGCCAGACGGACATTTTTGGCCGTTCACGCTTGTCTCATGTATTTGGCCGCATCTCGTGCTTGACCACTATGTGTTTACGCCGCGTCGAGTCAGCAGCGTGTTTCAAACACATTCTCCTCACATATGTGCAATATAGTGCTGTAGTACTCGAGTCCGGACTCGAGACGTTTTTTTATGGTCTCGGACTTGTCTTGGACTCGTTGGTATTTGAACTCGGACTTGTCTCGGACTTGGTCATTGGTCTAGCAAATGTTCTAGTCGGTCTCGTCCGAGTCCAGCGATATATGTTTTATTTTCTCTTTCAAAACAAAACATTGATAGAGCAATATTCTTGTGATCTGAAAACTAATGACCCGAAAACTGTTGTCGACTCGTTCTAGAGTCGAGAGTCATAATTGGTTCAAGTCCGTGCTCATAATTGGTTCAAGTCCGCGGGACTGTCATGCACGCCAGAAAGTGAATAACTGAATTAATTTGTGGATAATATTAAGTGTTTACGGGAGACGCTAAACGGGAACGATTCAGCTGAACTGGTTTGACCGGTTCACTAAAAAGAAAGAACCGGTTCGAATGAATGATTCGTCCGCAGCGAACCAGCATCAATCATTCATCAGGCACGATGTCAGCGAGCAGCGGCATAATACAGATTGGTTTTACAAACCATAATAAATGTATCGACAGTGCGCTTAAAAGGAAACTTTTTGCAACAAAACTTCCAATTTCGTAAGACACCTGGAAAAGCATCACAAAGAGAGGTAAGTTAATGCCATGTTTCAGAGTTAGCATTGCATTTGAGTATTTTAGAAAGTTTGGAAAGTAGGGCTTAAAGATAAGATTGATCGTATTTTTATTGTCATTGTGATGAACATGTTATTTAAGGATGGGCACCGACGTGCTTATAGACGTGCTTATAAACGAGCCGTGGAGCGTCTGCTCTTTCTAGCGGCTCCTCTATCGAACACGCACGTGCACGGGCAGGCGCGTAAAAATAAAATGACCTTATTTTATCTGCTTTTTGATCATTACAAACAATAATGAAAATGATTATCATAGAATAGAAGATATGCTGTCTCTTGCATTACCTAAATTATCAATAGTTAAGTATGTCGTCTTGTAGTCATGATTTTTTCTGTCTCTGTCTTGACTGTCTCAATTGGACTCGGTCTTGACTTGGACTCGAACCTCTCTGGACTTGGACTCGAACCTCTTTGGACTCGGACTTGACTCGGTCTCGACTAGTCCTGGTCTTGGGACTTGTCTTGGACTCGACAATGGTGGACTTGACTACAGCCCTAGTGCAAGCACATAACATGAAGTGTTTATGTAGTTTTAACGGTTTCTCTGAACGCTATGATGAGAAATGAGGGTTCAGTCAGTGGAGGAAGGAGGACTGAGAGTGTGATACGATCGCTTTCCCTCACACATCCAATTTAAGCATATAACATGGTGGGTGTTTGTGGTTTTATTGTTTCAAAATTTTGTGAAATCATGACCATTGTGACTATATAAAACATCAAGTGCATGTTTAATGGTCAAATTGTTACTATTTTGTATTAGAGTATTCAAACAAACCATGGTATTATTCATTTTCGGGTGAGTGCTCCTAAATTTTTGATGGTGCTCCTACAAGTCAGGCCTCACCAAAAGATTTTTAAATATTATAAGAGTTTCAAACTGTGAGAGACCACAGACATGAGGACAAAAAAATCCTAGGTGCGCCACGATGTGACGACGACAGCACACCACAGATCTTCAAACAGAGTCCCGACTGTCCTGGCCATTTGGAGCTCTCGTGGACCGGAGCTCATGTGGACCAGTACAGCTCAATGTGCCACGTTCGGAACTCAAACAAACAGAGGGGACTTCCGACACGGACAAAAGGGCGTTTCCAGACCAGCGGAATGCGATGGCAAACAAACAGTTGGTAACCCTGCAACAAATGCTAGTCGCCTCGTTAGAGCGCCCGTCTCCCATGCCGGACCGATCGGCGGTTTGAAGCCCGCTCGTCATGGATGCGAGTAAGGCCGGAACAGTGGGAAAGCGTTTAGAAATTGAGACAAGTGGACTCAAGTTGCTAATGAAGTCAGTCTGTGTCAGGAATGCGGTACCGTGACCTGAGGACTCTCTTCAAATGCGGTAACTGTCATATTTTAACTAGAACAGTTATACTTGCATTTTGTTAAAAATAAATACTCATATTACATTTAGTGGTTTCTGTAATAGCGTTGTGGCTTGAAAGTATGATTCGTGCAATGACCATAGACTGTATAAAACAGTATAGACTGTAATGACTAATATATTTTAAGATATGGAATCGGATAACTTTCTCTCATGCCCCACCCACTCCCCCGACTCTTCTTCTCACAGCATTCACGCCCATTTTAGTTGCATTTTTCAAAATGACAGTGAGGTATACTGTAGCTGAAAGGGGGGGATTCATGACCCTTTAAGGCGGCACAGCACCAGATATAATTTTATTACAACTTACAAATATTATTGTATTTATATATTCACAGTAATTAAAAAAAGAATATGTTTTGTAAAAAATAGCTGTTGACATTATCACCTAAAAGAGTCCACTGGCTCCACTGGACCTATTGTTTCTGTTCTACCTTAATGCATTAGCACACTCAGACTCCTGCCACTATTGTGATACTAAATATGGCAAATAGGTTGTCAGCCCTCAAGTAGTAACAGATGTTAATAATATGTAAGCGTTTCATTACGCACATAACACATCAAAAGGTGATATGAGCTTTGATATGGTTTGATATGGTTAAACCGTGCTGCAAGGGACAAATCAAAATGGAGGTCCCTCTCCAAGTTCATGAGCTTCATCAACCAGGGAGACAATAAGAGAGGAGTCTGGGCTGCATCGTGGATCAATAATTTTCCTCAAGGAGAATCAGTGTAGCCATCTGCTCTGCAGTAATTTGCTGTTAAGATAGAACTAGTGTTTGGAGATATGCTTCATAGCCAGATCATTCTATCGCCAGCCTGTGAGATTGCCTATATGTGATAGTATTGAGGGGCGAGACAATTTATCTATGACAAGCTGGATTTGTGCACAAAAAAAAAAACACAAGCCGCTTTGCTTTATTGGAAAACATGGCTAGATAATACAGTGTACTGTATGAACGCAATCAGTGCAGTTTAGTACAGCTGGCAACATTGTTACATCCCACCGCAACCTTTTAAATGAGAGAAAGTAAACGATTGCTGTAAATCAGTGTCATTGATTCAAACGCGTCATTGACACCCGTGTGCATGTTTAACTACTAGCGTGAGCAAATGGGAACAAATCACACACTGGTTTTAAACTTGGACCCATCACATTACACTCTCTGGCCCGAGCAAAAGCCTGAGCCACTTGTGCATTACAACCTCTCTCACGCGAGTAAATGCACAATACGTGTTTGTAATATTAAATTGCAACATTCATTGGCAAACAAGCCAACTATTCAGCTATTGTCAAAATGTCTGACTAACGTCAATACAGAACAGGATAGTATCATCTATCGGACAACTCTAGTTAGCACACAGCTTATAGTGTTCAGAGATCTAATGATAGGAGAGTGAATTGTCAACGATTCAATTTGATATCCTGATGCATGCATGCATCATCAAATTTAAGTATAACTGCACAAGTCTGTCTCCCTCGCACTTTAACACTCTGTCTACACTTCACGAGAACGGTGTAATGCAACAAAAGACAACAGAAACCATTAAGAACAAGGCGTTTGTCGCGCCACATCCAGTGGGGACAGAATTTCTGTATATAATAGGTTCGATAGTCTTTTGTCACATCGCACCCCTCGTGTGCGGTGTAGACAAGCTGTAACTGTGGCTCTTTCTCATCTTTATGGTCAAAGCCCTGAGTATACGCTCCAGAGGCGTGCGCTACGCAAGTAGATGCTTTTAGATGCAGCGTGGTGTCTTTAACATGTCGATCGAGCGCTTTACAACTTTAAACAGTGGTCCAAGTTAAAAAATATACATGCTTTTGTCAAAAGCTACGTTTTCATATAAGACATAATAACAACACTTTCTTTTATAGAATAACACAGTAACCACTGGCACATATGATGTTTAATTGCATGTTTTCATAATCGATTATTAGTTTTTATGCATCAATGCAGTAATCATTCTGCATCGCGATGCATCATAAAAACGATTATTTTTGACAGCCCTATCTAATATAATCCATCAGCGCTTTAAGATACTGAAAGGTAAAAAATAGCAAAGAATATTAAAGGACACTAGAGTCCCTTTAGCTCCTAAACTATGACTATGATCATAAGTGCTGGCAAAAATGAATGAAAAGTAACCCACGTCAAAACACAGGAGGTAATGCGATTATTAAACTGGGTGTAAACAAGCTTTGGCCAAAGTTACAACCTCTACTTTACCACTCACATGTCTGTATACCAAATCACAGTTTTTTTTTCATAAGCAGGGTCATACGGATTCTGCAGACTTTTTTGTTAATCCCACCCTAAAATTTGGGGAAAATTTGCAGAATTCCACAGAATAGTTTTAAATGTGTTAACCTTTGTACAGAAATATAAATGTGTTCAAATAGTCTTCAAATGCGGCCTGTCTATGCATTTAAAGGCAGATGACAGCAGATTTGGTTCTCAGGGTTTTTCCTGTATAGAGAAATTGGAGGCAGCCGCCTCCGTCAAATGTCTTCACAAGAAATGATGCGTGGATTTAACAGACTGTCATTAGTGATGCTTTGAAAAAGCATAACTATTGTTATTCGAACATACATCTTATAATTATTCTTGTTCCGCCAAAAGTTTGGCATGCTACTTGTCCCGCAGTTTTTGACGTAGACCCATGAATGAAAACATCACATCGACGGGCCTATTCGGGAATGGTGTGCTATGACTTTTATAAGCGATCGGGTGGGGGGGGGGGCGATAGGGGGGCGAAAAACCACCCGAAAAATCCCATTGACTTAACATTGCGCCCAACTTTGAGGGATCGTACCTCCGAGCGAGGATATCGTAGAAACATGAAAATAATACACGATTTGAAGGGGTTATCAGGCTCTATAAGAACATCACTCACAATGGGGTGTAAGTTGCACCCCTGGGGTGTGAGAGCCTCCCAAAATTTCCGTATACTTATAATGGCGCCCATAGACTCCCATTCAAAACCTAGATACCTATATATTCACATGTTATTTTTTGGCTTTGGACCCATGAATGACTACATCAAATCGAGCGGCCCATTGAGGAATGGTGTGTGATGACTTTTGGAAGCGATCGGGTGGAGGGGGTGCGATAGGGGGGCGAATAAAAACCCGAAAAATCCTATTGACTTAACATTGCGCTCAAATTTGACGGGTCGTAGCTCCGAGTGAGGATATCGTAGAAACATGATAATAATACACGATTTGAAGAGGCTATCAGGCTCTGTAAGAACATACATCACAATGGGGTGTAAGTTGCACCCCTGGGGTGTAAGAGCCACCCAAAATTTCCCATCGACAGGAAGCATGCCCACATACGGCGTAAAACCGTCCCGTGTTGAATATCTTCGCAATACAACCACTTAGAGACAAGGGGGTGGGCTCATTTGACTCAGGCTACCAATCAGTGTCACATGATCATTATGAAGCTATGAAGCCACGCCCATAGCAACCATTTACAGCAACCTAGCAACCGTTCCCATAGACTCCCATTATAAAAAGTCCAGGTGGATATCTTTGGAACACAGTGTCGTAGAAACAAGGGGGTGGGCTCATTTTACTCAGGCAACCAATCAGTGGCCCAGGAAGTTCATTAAGCTACGAAGCCACGCCCATAGCAACAAAACATGTCAGCCTAGAAACCATTTAGCGATACCTATATCTCTGCATCACAACATCGTAGAGACACGGGGGTCGGTTCGTTACACTCATAGCTTAGAGAATCATCTATTGGCAGATGCTAAGCCACGCCCATAGCAACCAAACAGGTTAGCCTAGCATCCATTTAGCAAAACCTATATCTCTGCATAGGAACATCGTAGAGACACGCAGGTTCGATCATTTCACTCATAGGTTAGAGTATTATCAATTGCAGATGCTAAACCACGCCCATAGCATCCAAACAGGTTAGCCTAGCAACCATTTAGCAAAACCTATATCTCTGCATAGGAACATCGTAGAGACACACGGGTTGGATCATTTCACTCATAGGTTAGAGTATTATCAATTGCAGATGCCAAGCCACGCCCATAGCAACCAAACAGGTTAGCCTAGCAACCATTTAGCAACACCTATATCTCTGCATCAGAACATCATAGAGACACGGGGGTTAGTTTGTTTCACTCATAGGTTAAGAGTATTATCAAGTGCAGATGCCAAGCCACGCCCATAGTAACCAAACAGGTTAGCCTAGCAACCATTTAGCAACACCTATATCTCTGCATCAGAACATCGTAGAGACACAGGGGTTGGTTAGATTCATTAGTACTTAAAGTGTCATCACCTCCGCGGTTTGCCACGAAAGCATCACTCACAGTTTCTTTAGAAAATGTACTATCTAGTTTGTAACTGCAGTTGTGGCATTACGAGTTGCTGTTTCGTTATCAGCACACTGAGGCACTAAAAAGAGTTGCAGAACAAGAGCTAGCTGTGTTTCACGGCTGTTTGTTTTGCATCCAAGTACAAACCCGATTCCAAAAAAGTTGGGACACTGTACAAATTGTGAATAAAAACAGAATGCAATGATGTGGAAGTTTCAAATTTCAATATTTTATTCAGAATACAACATAGATGACATATCAAATGTTTAAACTGAGAGAATGTATCATTTTAAGGGAAAAATAAGTTGATTTTAAATTTCATGGCATCAACACATCTCAAAAAAGTTGGGACAAGGCTATGTTTACCACTGTGTGGCATCCCCTCTTCTTTTTATAACAGTCTGCAAACGTCTGGGGACTGAGGAGACAAGTTGCTCAAGTTTAGGAATAGGAATGTTGTCCCATTCTTGTCTAATACAGGCTTCTAGTTGCTCGACTGTCTTAGGTCTTCTTTGTCGCATCTTCCTCTTTATGATGCGCCAAATGTTTTCTATGGGTGAAAGATCTGGACTGCAGGCTGGCCATTTCAGTACCCGGATCCTTCTTCTACGCAGCCATGATGTTGTAATTGATGCAGTATGTGGTCTGGCATTGTCATGTTGGAAAATGCAAGGTCTTCCCTGAAAGAGACGACGTCTGGATGGGAGCATATGTTGTTCTAGAACTTGGATATACCTTTCAGCATTGATGGTGCCTTTCCAGATGTGTAAGCTGCCCATGCCACACGCACTCATGCAACCCCATACCATCAGAGATGCAGGCTTCTGAACTGAGCGCTGATAACAACTTGGGTTGTCCTTGTCCTCTTTAGTCCGGATGACATGGCGTCCCAGTTTTCCAAAAAGAACTTCAAATTTTGATTCGTCTGACCACAGAACAGTTTTCCACTTTGCCACAGTCCATTTTAAATGAGCCTTGGCCCAGAGAAAACGCCTGCGCTTCTGGATCATGTTTAGATATGGCTTCTTTTTTGACCTATAGAGTTTTAGCCGGCAACGGCGAATGGCACGGTGGATTGTGTTCACCGACAATGTTTTCTGGAAGTATTCCTGAGCCCATGTTGTGATTTCCATTACAGTAGCATTCCTGTATGTGATGCAGTGCCGTCTAAGGGCCCGAAGATCACGGGCATCCAGTATGGTTTTCCGGCCTTGACCCTTACGCACAGAGATTGTTCCAGATTCTCTGAATCTTTGGATGATATTATGCACTGTAGATGATGATAACTTCAAACTCTTTGCAATTTTTCTCTGAGAAACTCCTTTCTGATATTGCTCCACTATTTTTCGCCGCAGCATTGGGGGAATTGGTGATCCTCTGCCCATCTTGACTTCTGAGAGACACTGCCACTCTGAGAGGCTCTTTTTATACCCAATCATGTTGCCAATTGACCTAATAAGTTGCAAATTGGTCCTCCAGCTGTTCCTTATATGTACATTTAACTTTTCCGGCCTCTTATTGCTACCTGTCCCAACTTTTTTGGAATGTGTAGCTCTCATGAAATCCAAAATGAGCCAATATTTGGCATGACATTTCAAAATGTCTCACTTTCAACATTTGATATGTTATCTATATTCTATTGTGAATAAAATATAAGTTTATGAGATTCGTAAATTATTGCATTCCTTTTTTATTCACAATTTGTACAGTGTCCCAACTTTTTTGGAATCGGGTTTGTACATTTAATTTCTTGAAATGTCTTAAATTAACATGACGTACATCATTGTAATGTCTTCAGCTGTGCAGTTGGATCGTTGAATCAGCGTATACTGTTCACAGCGAGATCGCCAGTATGAACGCACAATAGACCAAATTAACAGAAAATGTGCATGTCAAGACCATATTTATATATTATACTGTAAGAAAAAGTAGGCTATATATTTTATTTTGTTATTACGAAAGGGCTTGTTACATTATTATGTTGATTTTAGTTTTTAATAATGACACTTTTCCGTATGTTCACAACACAACGTAAAGATTTAAGATTCAAGAGAATTCCCCTGTCGTTCATTCTTGCTGTGAACGGATTTGAAATGATACAGCGGTGTCTTATAACAAATAATATTGTCAATAAGAAGCGCTAAAATTCACAGAATTCCACAGAGTTTTCTGCAAAGATTTGCAAAGCGCTTATTCCATCCAGAGATGGGCAGTATTTTAATTACATGTATTTGAAATAAGTATTTAATTACATTTGAGTATTTTGTAATTTGTATTTTCCTTAACAAAAAAAGTCAAATGTAATTTGTAATTAAATACTTTGAGAGACTGTATTTTGTATTTTAAAATACTTAAATACTTTTTAAAATATGTCATTTTATTCTTGCCTACAACAACTTCACCAGGCAGTGGTGGCACCACTGTTCCGAAAGTGGTGGGGCAAATTTTGATACTGAAATATGTAATAAAATTTGAGCTATCAATAATAATTTTAGCTAAACAGCTTGTGGCACAGCAAATGCAAGCAGAACACAAATATTTAAAAAATATATATTAATTTTATTAAACAGTAAAGAACCCTGTTCTAGACTTTGGTGATCTTTCATTCCATTAAAGGATACTTCACATCTCATTTCCCTTTACTGCCATAGTAGGGAAAATAAATACTATGAGAGTCAATGGGAATGAGATCTGACATTCTTCCAAATATCTTTAGAAATCTTTATAATCTCAGAAATGTATACAGCTTTGGATCAATCTGAGGGTGAGTAAATGATGACAGAATTTTCATTATTGGGTGAAGCATCCCTTTAAATTGCTGAAAATATTTAAGATGATAATATTTTAAGGCATATTTAAGTATAACCTTTAATACCTTTAAAAATGTCAAAGTTATTGATGTGCTGTAGAAAAACAGATAGACATTCATTGCTAGATTTAAATTGATTCTACATGCATGCCTGACTGTTTCCAGAGAAATCAGTTTAATCATCTTTTTGTCTGAGAAAAGATGTAGATGTATACCTGTCATTTGTCTATAAAACACTGTGCAGTTTGCTTTTAACGCTATACACTCTAAAAACAGTTGTATTAAAAACAAGACATTTTGTGTTCATTTAAGGACAAAACATTAATGTTGTTCCTGTAAATGCTAGCAAAAATGAATGGATGATCATAGCGCATCTGGATGAGTGTCAAAGCACGGGTATCCCACCCACCAGCTGAAAATGATTGTTTTTTCAACCGAGTCAGACCTGTCTGTTATTAAGTGCATTTGACTTATTCCGAAGCTGTGCACGCAGACCGATCGGTGTATGACATTAACGTGTTTGCAAGTAGGGCTGTCACGATTATGAAATTTGATTGACGATTAATTGTCTAATAAATCATTGCGGTTATGGCAATTAATTGTCTGTTTTAGGGCTTTGGCGATTATGACGATTAATTGTCTGTTTTTGAGCTTTGACATTTAATTCTCATTCATTTTTGATTCAGCGATTGAAATGACCATATTGTTCTGAATACAAGACTATGTTTTTTTCTTGGAAATACATCGGAAAAAATTGGGTCATCATATATTTAAGGTTTAGGCTTTTACCTGTCAATAATACAACCGCCAAATACTTGTAAATGAAGTAAATTGATCAGGTGTGAATTGAAACCTCCATTAAAATACTATCAGTCATAGAAAAGCTTCTAGTCTGTTTTTTTCTCACTTGCAAGACTACAGTAAAATTTTACTTGTGTGTTAATGAAATTTTGGTAGACTGGTTTTCACACTGAGATTTGCTTAAATAATATTGAATTGTACTGCAGGTAATTTGTATATGTTTTTTTTTTAAGTGATTGTGTTGTGGTGGTACATTTTACAAGTATTACCATGCTTTAGTTACAATATATACACTAAAATATGCAATATGCAGATGCACTACAGCTCCCCCTAGTGTCTTCTATAGAGATGTGCGATAATTGCGATGATCCAAAATCATCGCGATGAGGTCAAACAATTGCGATGAGACGATTATTTAATAATCGTGACAGCCCTAGTTGCAAGAGTTTTTCAAAAGCAACCTTTTCCAATCACTCGCGGTACTTTGATTTAAGCAAAGAAAGTAAAGAAACCGCTTTTGTGCTCGAAGTGCTTTAAGGTAAAGTATCTAGTAAAATCTACTATCAGATATCATTCACTGAAAGTCATAGGACAAAAGGTTAGCGCAAATAGCTGGAATTTATCTGCAAGCTAAAGAGTGACTTGTGTTGTCTAGTGGCTCTCCTGTTTTTGCCAAGTGGTTGATATCCTTCGGACAACATCATGTTGACATTTAAATCAACCAATCAGATTTCAGAAATACGTATACAGTTTATTTTAAGTTTAATCTTCCAACCAGGATTAGATGCTTCTAGACCATTGTTTTTCACTTATCATTTCCCTCTGATTTTAGGGTTGGGATTTGGTGTGGGTTTAGGTTTTATCTATAAAAATGTTGTCCTGACTCTGAGGACATCAACCACTTGGCAAAATCAGGACGAGCGTTGTCTAGTGATGCCTGATCGCAGTAATTTCCGCGGGCAGGTGGTTCAAGTAACAAAAAATAACATTGATTAATTGCGGGTGGGTTAATTAATATTAACAAGATGCGCCACTGCCATAACAATTAATGGGGGGGAATAAAACGCTCAATATGGCCACTCTAGTGAAGGAACTCTGCCCTCCAGTGATATGAGCCAATCGTCAATCAGTATTGACTGACGATTCTCTGGGGTGGGGCTCTTGTGAGGCATGCACAGTAGATGAAGCGATCTTGAAAAAGATGGTTTTTAATGCAATTTAAGCTTAGCAAACCCAAGTTATGGTACAGTTCATGTCAGGTTTAATTATTGATAGGACATATGCTGTTTAATTGTGATTTTTGCCAGCGATTTAAAAAATATCTGCCTTCCCCCATTAAAGTAGATAGGACAGTGGACTTCCTATTAACTACCCAGAGGCGTTGCAAACATGGCTGCCAAGTGGCACGACTTCCATAAACAGACTTTGGTCGCGGGAGAATGAGATAAATCAATAATGATAATAATATTAAAATGACGTGAAGGCCTACATATTTATGTAAGTGTGTTGCTAAAAGCTGTTCTGCTGTTTAGAAAACTTTTCTTTCTTCTGTGTATCTAACTCCACTGTTTTTGTATTTTCAAATGACAAATTACTTGTATATTATTTAAATACATTTTATGAGTAAGTATTTGTAATTTGTAACTAAATACTTTTTGATGTATTTGTGCCCATCTCTGTGTGCTGCCTCATCGAGCATTGGTAGTGTGGAATAAACGAGCAGTGTGGAATAAACGGAGAGCAGAGCGCTGGCGCTGAGCGTGCGGGAAACTGCTTGTGTAACCAGTCACTTGCACAGCTCCTGCTACTAGGGGACCTCGAACCGGGCGTCGGTCCGGCATGGGAGTCGGTCGCGTCCGCTGCTAGAGCACCTCTTGAGGTCGGGAAGTGCACCTTCCCTGAGACCTGCACAGTTTCTCCCTCTCGCTAGCCTGGCTTTTTTTTTTAGAAGTGTGGCGCTTCCGTTGGAAACACTTTAAAAACAAGTAAATTTGCACAGTAATATTTTTGGTCAGAGCACTGTAATCAACTTAAATCAGCCTGCAATGCAATTATTCAAAATTCTCCCTAAAATTACTGTAATACTGATACTGACAAATAAGTTACTTGATGACAGCAGATTTGGTTCTGCTTATTTAAAAAGTGGCAGAGCCTACACAAGCTCGACATTAACGCTTGTCCGCTTGTCCGCTTGTCCGCTTGTCCGGGACAAGTGAGTGTTACTTGCCCGACCGGACAAGTAACTTGAAAAAAAGAACAGTGCGACATATATGTAGAATAATAAGAATATATGCATTAGACAGAGCTGCGTGTTTGTCGTGGTTGTGCTTGTTTGTGTGTGACAATAATCAATGGCGCACCGCACTGAGTCCACGCGGACGCGGAATCCTGTTACTGTATGACGATATGAACACATGAACTTCATCTCCAAAGTTGCTCTGAGAGCTTATTTTAAGAGCGTTTTAGTGAAGCTATCTGCAAACAAGCGTCTTCCCAAAGTCCCATCAAAATAAAAGTCCCTTTAAATTGAACACTCAAAAAATACTGCACAAATGCACAAAAAATACTGTAGTGTACTATTGAAAATTGAAGTGCCCTTGTAGTAAACTGATAAACACTGTATACTATAGTAAACTTCAAAAACAATATAGTAGGAATTTTACTGCAGTTTACTATAGTAAATACTATAGTAACCTACAGTAATTTATGTGGACAAATATACCACTATTGTATACTAAAAAAGGAAAAACACAGAACTTAGAAATATTAAAACAAATTTAGGTAATCTAAAAATGATACAGCCCTAATTTATCCATCTGTATGTAATATCAATGTCTTTTGTCAGTTATCTGCCTATTCATAATGAACTACACTTGCACATTTCTGCCTGTGCTACCAAACTTTAAACCTCTCTAGTACCAGTGCTATGTGCAAAAAAGTTAACCTACAGCCTTAACACTAATAATAATTACTGCTTGCCTTTGTTTTATAGCAGTCACGGAGAGTAGGCCTATAACCAAATTCATGTGGCCAAATCGGACACTAGTTAAAATGCTTATTAGCAAACTTGACCAATCTAAATCCGAAACAATTATATTGATTATATTATATTATAATTCAAATTAAATATCATTTTTTTATCTTTGGACAAGTAATTTTTGTACTCGGACTAGTGAATGTCAAATTTAGTTGTCCGAAGGACAACCACATGACAATGCTTAATGTCAAGCCCTGTGTAATGCACCACAACAGCCAAGTGACTTGCGTTAGCCACCTTATTCCCCTGTGCTACCCACTTGAGGGGCGCAATCCACAGTTTGAGAACCCAAAAGGTCCATGCATCGCACATCATGGCCACTCTGCAGAAGAAAGGGATGTTTTTACACTTATCCTTACAGAAAACCCCCGGTGGTGCACAGCATGTTGTATTTCTAGCTCTACTTTTTACATTTTCTATTTAAAGTAGGGATGTAACGGTATTGTAAATATCGAAGTATCGCGATAGCATTTTTTTTCGATACTATCGTGGTCGCATGACGATAGATCTTCCAGGTAGAGTGTAGTTTTTTCAGCCGAATGGAGCGAGTTGAGGGAAGCAGGAACTACAATTCCCATCAACCCATGCGTGCCCATCATCCTCTGCGCTCTGCTGCCGCCCGCTACAGATCAAGTTGAGCGAAAGTGGCGGATGCCGCTAGTGGCATAGAAACGGCATAGTGGCATTCAACAACAAATTGTTGAAGCTTGGGCTGGGCGGAATGACGGAATATTCCGTTACCGCGGAATAAAATGTCAACTGTAAGAGAATTTTCTATTCCGTGTATTCCGCGGAATGTAAATAAGTAGGCGTGGTTAACTCGGTGCGCTGCAAATTAGGCGCTATTCTGAAAAAAACTAATGAATTAATCCACCCGTAACAAATGAACGTATCAAACATTCTTTTGACCTTCTTTCAGTCTGTAGTTTAGTGATGCGCTCCAGTCCGGCACTCCGCAGTGCTCATGCAGGGATCTGCGCCAGCATTTAAAAAAGCTCAATCTCAACACGTATTTCAGAAGTCAGGTTGTTTTGAAAACCTGTTAATAGTTTTATAAAGTTTAACTTCAGGCGAGCCAAGGTGAAACTTGCGTTGAAATGCGCGATGATGCTCGCGAGCGCGTGCACGAGCGCTTTGATATGACGCGCTTCTACCTCCAGTTTTGGGAGACGCGCGTGTGAGGAGTCACCAGAGACTTGCAGTGCAAAAACAAGCCCGAGAATAAACAAACCTAAAGACAGAGAGTCGCAGCGCACTAAAAGTGCTCATCTAATAGAGAGTGAAGAGGGATAAAGACCTACAGTACAGACCCCATGAACACCAGTTTAGTCATATACTGTACTCTCATTGTTTGTGCATATTCATATTTTACTGTTATATATGTTGTCTATCTTCCTACTGTATACATATGATATAGCCAGAAGATAAATATGAATAAATAATACATCTGATTATCAGAACTTAATTTGATATCTTTAGTACATTTTCATAACTTACCTACATTTTAACTATGGTGAGCATTTAAATGAACTGTAATAAATAAATTAGTTAAATCAATCTAAGAAAAATGAGGTATAAAATATAGAATTATAATGGGAGATTGTTTCATGAAATATATCGTTACCATGAAATAAAATTACTCATTCCTTGAAATAGATTTTTGGCCATTCCACCCACCTCTAGTTGAAGCTAAAGCGAATTATAAATCGCATGTGTGGAAGCATTTCAGTTTTCCCGTAACAAGAAACAAGAAAAGGTGACGGACAGACAAAAAACAATATGCAGACACTGCCAGACTGCGGTGAAGTACAATTCGGGGAATACGACTAATATGAAGAGCCATTTGTTACATCACCCCGAAAAGTTTCATGATGATACAAGGAGAAAAAAAAATAGCAGTGAGTGAAGCAGTGAATGAGGCGAGTACCTGACTGGTTGTGAGTTGTTAAAAGTTGACAAACAACTCAAACTTTTTTCATTTTAATTTTTTCATGTTTCATGTTCTCAATTTTTATGTTATTAATTTTTATGCTATTATATTACTGTTCTTTGCACTTTAAAATTACCTAATTTAAAAATAATAAATGTGATCTTTGTTCAGTCATAGTTTAATAAACACTTATGCCACATTTTTCCAAGTCTTCATTTGTTTTGTTTTTTTCCTGCACAAAATTCAATAAATATCGTATCGTAGTCTTCATATCGAGGTACTACCGTATCGTGAAATGTGGATACCGTTACATCCCTAATTTAAAGTATTGCAATATATTGCCAATGTGTATCGTATCGTATCGAAATACATACCAATATATTGTATCGTGACCCATCTATTGTGATATGTATCGTATCGGGAGGCACTTGCCAATACACAGCCCTAATAGGAGTAGTGGAAGTGGAATATTGCTCTTAAGGAGCAGTTATCTGTTTAGGATGGAGATTGCCTGGAGGAAGAAGCTGCTTCTGTGTCTGGAAGTTCTGGTGTTTGGTGCTCTAAAGCGCCGGCCAGAGGGCAACAGTTTAAAAAGTTTGTGTGCTGGGTGTGTGGAGTCAATGATGATTTTTCTTGCCCTGTTTTTCACTCTGGAATCTAATATGTGATTACACTAATATGTGAAGCATAATCAGAACAATGTAACACAATCCTGAAAGACAATCATAAGAGTAGTTTTGTTGCTAGTCTGTATTTACTTTATGTTAGGGGTGGGCCGATCCCGATACCCTGGATCGATATCATGTCGATACGGACATTTTTTGCTGGATCAGGTATCGGAAGTGGCGGGACAATCCAAAATCTGATCCTGTGCTGAATAATATTATCAAGCTTTGAGAAGGATGAGCCATTAGGAAACCGCTGCAAGAGTTTTCATGCCCTAAATTTTTACATTTTCTTATGTCATGCGATAGCTTTATGTGAGGACAAAACAAAAGATCATTAAGTTCATGAAAACTCCACTACTGCTGTCATCTGTCACTCTCCATTCAACATACTCTAGTGTTTGATGACAGTCAGGACGCTACTCTCTCCAATATGTTCCCATGTTTTCTGCTATTCTGTTCCAATTATTCTGCTATTATCACTAGATAACAGGCTTTGGTTTTGTTTAAAATGATTGTATTTTGCTGAAGTTGGTCATCACTCAGGGTTCTTCACCTTTTACAAAGTCAAATTCCAGCACTTCTCAAGTACTTTCAATGTGTGTTTTCATGCTTTTCCAGTATACAGTACATCCGGGCTATTAAACTGGCGGCCCTTTCATGCTTTTCCAGTATACAGTACATCCAGGCTATTCAATTGGCGGCCTGCGGGCCGAACCCGGCCCTCGATGTAATTTGTTCCGGCCTTTCAAGTAGCACAGTGTGAAAAAGAATCTCTAAATTTAGTTCAGTCGGGAACGGACTGACGCGCGTCTGTTCCATTCAGCACGAGCTGCAGCAGCACAGAGCAGGAGTCACGTGACGTTAGGCGAGAGGCACGACTCGCAAGCAGTCTATCCTGTGAGATACGGTAAACAGGACGATGACGGACTAACTTTTATTAGTTTCATTTCTGACATTTTGCTAGCACAAATAGGACCACCATTTCAAAAATACATAGAATAGCGGAGAATAGCGCGTCGGAGAACAGCGCCTCTGTAGGTTAATATTGTTTCACTGAATTTCTCTTTTTTTGTTATACAGTTTTAAAATACAACACATGAACATGTTTGAATGTAGAAAAGCCTGCTTGGGCGTCTTACAATGCACCAATGTTTTTGTTGTGCAGTATAAAATACAACATCAGCACGTACATATGGGCTCCCATAGTTAACTTAGGACCCTATGATTGAATCGCGGAATGTTGCTGTATAACGCGGAATGGCACAGAATATGGCAAATGTATCATTTAAAAAAGTAGCACCGCACAGCTAACACAATTCAAATTGTGCATGAGTAACTTTAGAAATATTCAGATGGTGTGTAAATATGTAATCTGCAATTGTTTTGCGTGTGCTCGTGGAGCTTTAAGAGAACGCATGCACATGACAAGTTTCACTGTTTCATGTGAGAAAAGCAACTGTCAAACCAAACACCCTTTGCGGCGACCCGTCAAAATAAAAGTCTGGTTAACTTGAACGAGTTATAACACACCCACATTTTACCACACCATCCCATCCCTCTTGGTTTTTTTTTTATAGTTCAACCACTGAGTATAATATTTACTTTAGTAAACTAAAGCCCTGGTAAACTAAAGTAAATGTGCTAGTAAATTATACAAATTAGAATTTATTATGAAAAATATTACTTACATTTAAGTAGACTAAAAAACAAAAACAATTTAATTTTTATTTTTCCCTGTTTGGTTCAACGTATCTACTGCAGGTTTTTTAATATAGTTTATAAGTGAATACTGTAGTATACTGAAGTATTGTTTCATGTGGGCAAATATATTGTATAGTAAAGGACGGAAAACACAGACGGAATTTGGAAAAAATAAAACAGATTTCTTATTGTTGTTGTGTCATCCCTCATATTGCAAGCCATATCTCTCCGGCCCCTCATTTGGGATGCTTTTCATGATCTGGCCCTTGTGACAAACTAATTGAATAGCCTGCAGTACATACTTGATCACAAAAAGTGATGGTATTGTGTTAAAAAAGATCCTAAAATTACATTCTCAACTTAAATTGTTGACTGGCAAATTAAATAGGCCTACATTTTACATGCTTCACAAAAAATGTCATCAATCATTTGCAAGAGCTGGCAGGGCCTGAATTTTATTTTTTAACAAGTGTTTTTTTGCTAGTTTCTAGGGATGCCACAACACTCAATATAGTATTGAACCGTTCGGTCCGACCTCCACGGTTCAATACGAGTAAGTGAATTGCGGTTTTCCGTTTAAATTATTTCCGTGCGCTCAATTACACTCTGAACTGGCTCTGTCCGTGTTTGTCTGTATCTAATAGCAAGTGGTGGTCGGGCGGTGAAGCGAGGCTGCCTGCAACATGAGAAGCAATGTGCTGTTGAGAGACGTGGGTTGGCTTTATTGTATGCCCGTTGTACTAAAGTGATGATCTCTGAATTTGGCACATCAATAATGTATTTTTACACTGCATACGAAAGCAGCACGCTCACGTTGCTCTTACCAAGCACATGCAGAAAGAGCGTCTACGGCACCATGCCAAAGTCTGTTTAATGAAAGTAATGCCACTCAGCGGCCTTTCAGACAGCTATTTACATCATAGCAAATGCGCCTCCAGGCAGCTATTTAGAATTGCATTTCTTTCAATTTATCGCAATCGCAGTGGCGCACATTGAGCACTAATGTTTGCAGTGTTACGTGCACCGCACGTAGTGGGTGAGCTGTATTGTTGCATCCCTACTAGTTTCAGTACAACGCAGTTATCATTTTCACATCATGTTTAAATAAAAAATGCATTTCCGCCCATTGGTGTGCTGGTCTAAAAACTAGGTGTGTTCAGGTGCATTGTTGGCGCGTTGCTATTTTGAGGCAACTGACATAGACTGCGCCACTGACCAACACAGCAATATTTTTATAGTTATTTAAAGAGCGCGTTATATAAGCCTATAGGCAGGTGCTCAGCGTGCGTACAATCTGCTTATTACACACAGAGGGACTTGCAGCAGCACACAATAATGCCAAATATTATGAATAAACGGATTACAATGTAAAATATGATTGTGTACATAGGATAAAAAATCTGACTTGTCCTGTGGTCATGCGTTTCCTCTCTGGAGAAGCGTTCAGTTGCTCTTGCAAATTCCGCCATGTAAATAGCGAATCTGCCATGGCGCCAGCACAACTGGCTATGGTGGGTGAATGGGAGATGACACTCTGATTGGTTTACTGCACATTACGCCCAAAACACACACGACTCATTAAGAGAATAGGGACAACCCTTTTAGATCATGTGCCGGGCACGCCGACCATGTCTTCCATCGTTAAACTAGCAAAAATGGATTCGGACACACCCATAAGTACACTTGCGCCGTGCGCTTTTGACCATGCACTTAGATTCTTAAAATAGGGCCCAAGGAGATGATCCATCCTTCGTCATCTTGAGTCTATCACACGCACACACCATAAAGAGCAAAACAGCTTTTAACGTATGAATCTGATAAAAAAATATATATCTAACTTGGAACTCGAGATTTTCTTTACAAACAGTTCGTTGTGACTTCAAAACGTTAGTGCGCACTGGACGAAAAGCGCCGCATTGGGTCTAAAATTCACAGGTTTTGCATGCACAAGCTCAAGTTCAAAGTCCATTTCTGATGCAGGATGGGTCAGTAATTAGGTTTATTTTTATTCCGTTTTAGTTTAAAAATGTGGCGTTTGAACGTTAATCAATGAATAGGCTCTGTCACTTTAGTAAATCCGTTACTTTATCCGTAAAATCGAATAATAATACTTTTTCTCCCTTACGGAAATTAACCATGGTGAAATGACAAAACATCAAATCAAAGGAAAACAATACTTAAATAACGAAAATATTTATATAATAACTGGTGGGAATAGGCTATTTAGCACATGCCCTTCGGGTTCGTCCATTGGCTACTGCTCTGCAATTTTCAACTACAACTCTTGGGGTTCCCAAACTGCGCACTCGGCTGCGGTACATTACACTTATGAAACAGTTACATGACTAAAAATGACACTTGTTCATTGATTAACGTGTTAATTGTGCTTGGACAATGGATGCGCAAGCGGCGCGTTTGTACACGTTTTTATCCTTTTACAAATGTGCGACCATTTATAGCGGTCACAAATAACAGATACAGTGGCTTGCAAAAGTATTCACCCCCCTTCATTTTATTCACATTTTGTTATGCTGCTGCCTTATCTTAAACTACTTTAAATGATTATTTTTTACATTAATCTACACTCCATGCACAATAATGACAAAACATCTACATTATATTAGTCTAGTGTTGTCACGATACTGGAATTTCTAACTTCGATTCAATACCTAAAGAAATATCGATATTCGATACCATTTTCGATACCACGGGGAATAAACTGCCATAGCAATAAGGCCCTAATAAGCAATAGCAATATAGGCCTTTTTAATTTTTATTTGAAGTTAAATTGAACAAGACTAGACAATGAGGTATATATTTTTACATTATTTATTAATTGTTAATCTAATGTTAATTTTACGAATACATTTACTATTTAAAATCAAAGTTGTATTTGTCAGTATTAATGGACCAGACCCTGTTGAAAAAACCAGCCTATGCTGGTTTGGTATGTTTTGATGCTGGTTTGCTGGTTTGTGCTGGTTTAAACTGTTCATGTGCTGGTTTAAGATGGTCATATGCTGATTTAAGATGGTTCTTAGCTGGTTTAAGATCAAACCAGCATCGATCAAAACATACCTTACCCAGCATATACTGGATTTTTCAACAGGGGAGCTTACATAAATAGTTGTATTTTTTAACTAACATTTAAAAGAGATTAATAAATACTTGATTAAATGTATTGCTCATTCATTGTTCGTTAATGTTAGTTAATAGCCTACATTTTTATTTGGCTAAATTGGCTTTTATTCACATAGGCCCATACTGTAATCATTGATCAGCGCACATATAGACAGAAACGCAAACTTAAATGCAAGAACTGTTGCAGAGACTCCGCACTGGACATCTTTCTAACATTAACAACTTTTAACCGGAGCGAATGAGACGAGTGGATGAAATCATTGAACAGCGCACACACATAGAGCGCTATGGTAAACACTGAAGTGCAAACGTGTATCACACGCGAGAACTGTTGCGGAGACTTTACTCGCACCAGCATTATTTCAAACATCAAATTAACCGGAGCGAACGAGACGAGTGGATGAAATCATTGATGAGCGCACATAAAGACAGAAACGCGTGCATTAAACATGAGAACTCTTGCGGACTGTGTACTAACATAAACAACATATAACCAGGGCGAATATAAAACGAGTGGATAAAATTATTGATCAGCGCACATACATGGATCGCTATGGTAAACACGGGAAGCGTAACGAGCGTGCACCACGCCAGATGTGTTACTGAGACTGGCCATCTTTTCTAACATTAACACTATTTAACTGCCGCAAACGAGTCAAGTCTGTGAGAGGAGGCGGGGCTCTGTTGTTATGCGTTCCCGTTCAGTGTGTGTTAACTCACTGTCGGAAAAGAGAAAGAGAGCGGGAACGCGCAGCTGATATCGATACGTGGGACATGGGTATTGGAACCATTTCAGATTCTTCAGTATCGATACTTATCGAAACGTCGATATTTTTGACAACACTATATTAGTCTACTAAAATCTATCTTAACTCATTTAATGGTGTAATTAAATGTTCCATACAAATTACTGTTAATTGATATAATCCTGTTCCACGTTTCTTGAAGATTCTATTCTTTTATTATTTTGACAGTTGTTGATGCAAAATAATAAAATGTTATTGTGTACTGTTGTACAATAAATGAACTGAATTTTGAGTATGCATTTGTCATTTATATATGAATATATTAATAACTATCTGACGTTGTCACAACGGTATGATTACGTAATCTGATGACCACACTTTCGTTGTGACAACGTAATCTAGTAACGGTTTGACAACCGGAAAAGTGAAATTCCTGGATTCGTTGCCCCAACGTAACTTCGTGACGTTGTCAGTAAGTAACCGTGATGTTGTGACCCTGTCCTGATTGGTACATGGTCACGTTGCGGTTACCTACTGACAACGTCACAAAGTCACGTTGTGGCAACGAATCCAGGAATTTCACTTTTCAGTTGTCACACCACAACGAAAGTTTGGTCGTCAGATTACGTTTCAGTTACGTAACAATCACGTGATATGGTTAGCTGGGTAAGCATTTTAACTAGTGTCCGCTTTGGCCGCCTGAATTTGGTTATAGGCCTACTCTCCGTGACTGCTATAAACCAAAGGCAAGCAGTAATTATTATTAGTGTTAAGGCTGTAAGTTAACTTTTTTTGCACATAGCACTGGTGCTAGAGAGGTTTAAAGTTTGGTAGCACAGGTAGAAATGTGCAAGTGTAGTTCATTATGTATAGGCAGATAACTGACAAAAGACATTAATGTTACATACAGATGGATAAATTAGGGCCATATCATTTTTAGATTACCTAAATTTGTTTTAATATTTCTAAGTTCTGCGTTTTTCCTTTTTTACTATACAATAGTGGTATATTTGTACACATAAATTACTGTAGCTTACTATTAGGCATGTGCCGGTATCAAATTTCCATGCTGCGATTAATTGATGAAGGTTTCGTCGCGCTAAACGGTATTATCGCAGTATTCAATTCTATGAGAAATGCAGGTTGAAAATATAAACCAACTTCAGTGTTTTCCTCTTGATAACAACTTTATTTAAAATAATAAAGAGAACCTCAAACATTTAAATACAAATAAATATAAATAAAACAACACACAGTAATGATGTATAAAGTGAGTTTATTCAAACAGAATAAAGTGCAAACTGCAAAAGAATAACTTTTGTTAACTGCTTTTAAATATACTTATGTCTGTACAACGCTAGTACTACAATTCATATTATTATTATTATTGTTTGAATAACAAGCCAAGCCAGTGTGTTAACTATTATAGCAAGCTAAAAATTTATAAACAGCAAATTCACTCGCACATTGTGACAGTGTATGACTTTATTCCTTTATTCCATCAACGTATAATTAAAATAATTATTCTGCCACACTGTCAAATTTCATTACTCTGCTTACTTTTAACCCAAAATATTTCCAAACCTCAGACTTCACCCTTTTAGAAGGGGGATAAATCGTCGGCAGCGTTCCTCCTTCCGCCATGCTTCCTCTCCTTTGTGATGATCGGTTCGCGAACGAATCGTTCATTTGAACCGGTTCTTTTTAGTGAACCGGTCGAACCGGTTCACCAAATCGGACTGAATCGTTCGAAACGGTTCGGGTCTACAAAAAGCACTTATCCACAAATTCCTTCAGTTACTCACTTTTGACATGCATGAAAACCCATCCGACTCAAAATAAACCAGCCAGTATCAACGACTTTTCAGTAAATCCAACAGTACACTACTACACGCTGAACTGAACTGTTAAGCACGAGCGGAGAAGCTATTCAAGTTATAGCTAAGCTATCTGATATAGTGAGCATGCGTGCAGTGGCATGTTCTATCGAACGCTCCGCCTAGAGCGATCCTCGTTCTCGATTCAAGAATCGGTTGCCACAGTTTTCGGATCACCACTGAACCAACCGAGAGCTGTCTTTCGGACACGTCCGATTTGTGAACCGGTTCAACCGGACAATCGGTTCAACATATAAGAAACTACATTTGCAACATGAACATAAACATTTGAACACAGATCACACTTTTTAATGGTCATAAATATTTGTACAAACATATTCTTTATATTAATGTTGCTTAAAATGCATTACAGAAAACGTTTGTGCAGGTGTGCTTTTATGTTAATTATTGTAAAGGTTAAAAATAATTGTTGGTAAAAATAATAAACTAAACATTTATTTGTTTCATAAGTAATCCATGGTGTTTTCATGAACATCTTATTTAATTTCTAAACAAGATTATATAAATCTAAACATGACGTAATCATCATGTGCGAGAAGCAAGCGGATTCCGGTTGCCGGTTCTTCGGACACGAACCAGTTGCAACAGCTTTTTATTCAGCAGTAGCCTACACGAACCGATGAGCCGCTTCTTTCGGACACGTCCGACTCAGAACCGATGATACTGCGCATGCATGTAATTTTAAAGCAGATAAAAGCGTCTAAGTCAGATATTTTTATAAAACAGAGGTGTGATACTATAAAACACATTGGAAAGATGTTTAGGACTTTATTAATGCTTTATCACTGTAAGTAAACCAATCTGCAGCGCCGTTTACGTTCATGCCATTGCTAGAGCGGTTCTCGTTCTCGAGTCAAGAGCCGGTTCGCAACAGATTTCGATTCAGCAGTACACGAACCGAAGAGCTGCTTCTTTCGGTCACGTCCGACTCAGAACCGATGATACTGCGCATGTGTGTAATTTTAAAGCAGATAAAAAGTGTCTAAGTCAGATATTTTTATAAAACAGAGGTGTGATACTATAAAACACATTGGAAAGATGTTTAGGACTTTATTACTGCCTTATCACTGTATGTAAACCAATGTCCAGCGCCGTTTACGTTCATGCCACTGCTAGAGCGGTTCTCGTTCTCGAGTCAAGAGCCGGTTCGCAACAGATTTCGATTCAGCAGTACACGAACCGAAGAGCCGCTTCTTTCGGTCACGTCCGAGTCGGTCCGACTGAGTGAGAACCGATGAGCTTAGCTAGTGAGCGTGCGTGATTCACCGTGAGGCTACAGAACAGTGTGGACAACTGATGCTGTGCTAATGTTACGAGCGCACGTGAACCGAGGACTTAAAATATATGGAGCAATCTGGCAAAGCGTAAGTTTATTTAATAACACATAAATCGTATTGAATTATGCATGGATCATATAGTTTCTGTAAAATGCTGATGAAGATTAATTATTCACTTTAGTTTTTATCTTTTAAGACTTAAAATGTCATAGTTTGCTGCACTTCACTTTGCCTATTTGGGTGCTTTAGTTGCAAAACGTATATGTAAGAAACAGATCATGACGTGATATGTTAACTGACAGAAGTTATGATTACAGGTTTTGGTTTATATTTGAATGTGCCGAGTGTATTTTCATCCCAGCCGGTAGGGATGATAGACTTGACGCGTTTCGTCAGGGCGAGTGATGTCATTACGTCACTAACGTCAGAGCGTAAGAGAATCGGTGAACCGGTCTTTTGAACCGGTTCATTGAAACGAACTGTCCGAAAAAAACGGTTCGCAGAAAAGAGCCGGACTTCCCATCACTATCCTCTCCGTGTGGTACTGTTTACATCAGGGTGCGCACGCGTCTTTTGCTCAGCAGCGCACACACACACACGTAGGCATCTCCACATGGGGAATGGGATTGTTTAGATCAGAGTGCGCATTCCTACGCAGCATACACGCAGTGTACTTTTATCCGGTTGATTAAAAATAAACAAATACGCATTCTAAAAATCAAAATGCTGATCTATATATTTTCGCGGTATTTGAAAGTGCCCGCGATAACAACATCACACGAACCAATTACCGCGGTTAATCGCGTTACCGAATATCGGCACATGTCTACTAACTATAGTATTTACTAAAGTGAACTGCAGTAAAATTCCTACTATATTGTTTTTGAACTTTACTATACTATACAGTGTTTATCAATTTACTACAAGGGCACTTCAATTTTCAATAGTACACTACGGTATTTTTTGTCTGAGTGTTCAATTTAACGGCACTTTTATTTTGACGGGTCTTTAGGAAGACGCTTATTTGCAGATAGCTTCACTCAAACACTAAAACGCTCGTAAAATAAACTCTCAGAGCAACTCTGGAGAGATGAAGTTCATGTGTTCATATCCTCATACAGTGCAGCGCAGATATATACTCGACCATCACTCGTGTTGTATGTTAAACTGTGCACATAATTCACTCAGACACCCAGAACAGCCAGATGACATTTAAATAACAGGATTCAGCGTCCACGTGGACTCAGTGCGGTGCGCCATTGATTATTGTCACACGCAAACAAACAAGCACAACCACGACAAACACGCAGCTCTGTCTAATGCATATACAGGTGCTGGTCATATAATTAGAATATCATCAAAAAGTTGATTTATTTCACTAATTCCATTCAAAAAGTGAAACTTGTATATTATATTCATTCTAGGGCTGTCACGATTATGAAATTTGACTGACGATTAGGGCTGCAGCTATCGATTATTTTAGTAATCGAGTATTCTACTGATTTTCCATCGATTAATCGGGTATTCGGAAAAAAAGTATGTTTTCTTTATTAAAGAGCAATACTAAATATACAAGAGAAAATAAGACAGGTCTCTTAAAATGAACAACTAATTTGTTTCTTTTTTAGAAAAATTAACATAGTTATTGCTGAAATTGCATACACTAATATCTGTGAAAACTAAACCCATTTAGTACATTCCATTGCCATATTACATTCAAAATGCAATATAGGCCTAATACAAATGTATAAATATGAAACATTAATAAAAATAGAAAGAATAATTTCAAAGGTAAACAACTAACTTAAACTAAATGCATCATGCATAAGCTGATCTAAATTAGTTTTAGTTTCTTTTTTAATATTAAATAGTAATATACACTCACCTAAAGGATTATTAGGAACACCTGTTCAATTTCTCATTAATGCAATTATCTAATCAACCAATCACATGGCAGTTGCTTCAATGCATTTAGGGGTGTGGTCCTGGTCAAGACAATCTCCTGAACTCCAAACTGAATGTCAGAATGGGAAAGAAAGGTGATTTAAGCAATTTTGAGCGTGGCATGGTTGTTGGTGCCAGACGGGCCGGTCTGAGTATTTCACAATCTGCTCAGTTACTGGGATTTTCACGCACAACCATTTCTAGGGTTTACAAAGAATGGTGTGAAAAGGGAAAAACATCCAGTATGCGGCAGTCCTGTGGGCGAAAATGCCTTGTTGATGCTAGAGGTCAGAGGAGAATGGGCCGACTGATTCAAGCTGATAGAAGAGCAACTTTGACTGAAATAACCACTCGTTACAACCGAGGTATGCAGCAAAGCATTTGTGAAGCCACAACACGCACAACCTTGAGGCAGATGGGCTACAACAGCAGAAGACCCCACCGGGTACCACTCATCTCCACTACAAATAGGAAAAAGAGGCTACAATTTGCACGAGCTCACCAAAATTGGACAGTTGAAGACTGGAAAAATGTTGCCTGGTCTGATGAGTCTCGATTTCTGTTGAGACATTCAAATGGTAGAGTCAGAATTTGGCGTAAACAGAATGAGAACATGGATCCATCATGCCTTGTTACCACTGTGCAGGCTGGTGGTGGTGGTGTAATGGTGTGGGGGATGTTTTCTTGGCACACTTTAGGCCCCTTAGTGCCAATTGGGCATCGTTTAAATGCCACGGCCTACCTGAGCATTGTTTCTGACCATGTCCATCCCTTTATGACCACCATGTACCCATCCTCTAATGGCTACTTCCAGCAGGATAATGCACCATGTCACAAAGCTCGAATCATTTCAAATTGGTTTCTTGAACATGACAATGAGTTCACTGTACTAGAATGGCCCCCACAGTCACCAGATCTCAACCCGATAGAACATCTTTGGGATGTGGTGGAACGGGAGCTTCGTGCCCTGGATGTGCATCCCACAAATCTCCATCAACTGCAAGATGCTATCCTATCAATATGGGCCAACATTTCTAAAGAATGCTTTCAGCACCTTGTTGAATCAATGCCACGTAGAATTAAGGCAGTTCTGAAGGCGAAAGGGGGTCAAACACCGTATTAGTATGGTGTTCCTAATAATCCTTTAGGTGAGTGTATTTGTCCACATAAAAATACCGAGTTACCCGGACTTTTATTTTGGCAGGTCGTCGGAAGACTCTTATTTTTTAGTGCGTTAGCTTCACTCAGTAAAATGTTCTGAAATAAACTCTCAGAGCAACTCTGGAGATGAAGTTCACGTGTTCATGTCCTCATAAAGCGCAGACGCAGACAAATTCATGAGCATCACGCGTGTAGCACGTTAAACTGTGCAGTTCATTCACTCAAGACACGCAGAACAGCCAGATGACATGTGTAAATAACAGGATTCGATATAGTTTTACGGACTCAATGCAGCCGGAAAACAAGTTTCACTCGCAAAATAGACTAAAACTATGTAAAATAGCAGTTCACCATTTCAATAAGCTATCACTTATTTATCAGCATGAGAAATACGTGTGAACAGACTAAAATGCATGTGTATCACAGTGAATGCGTGAGACTTGAGAGCCCCGTAACATGAATAGAGTTTAGCGGGCTGTGCGTCAGTAATAACGGTCCGTGGGGAAACGCAGTGCTCCGTGTGTACTGTAGTTAAATGGATTAAACGAGGCGTCGAGGCAACAAAAATTGCCTCCATGATTTTTTGTATTCGAATAACTCGAGTTACTCAAGGAATCGTTTCAGCCCTACTGACGATTAATTGTCTAATAAATCATTGCGATTATAATGATTAATTGTCTGTTTTAGGGCTTTGACGATTAATTGTCTGTTTTTGAGCTTTGACATTTAATTCTCATACATTTTTGATTCAGCGATTGAAACGACCATATTGTTCTGAATACAAGACTGATTTTTTCTTGGAAATACATTGGAAAAAATTAGGTCGTCATATATTTAAGGTTTAGGCTTTCACCTGTCAAATACTTGTAAATTAAGTAAATTGATCAGGTGTGAATTGAAGCCACAATTAAAATATTATCAGTCGTAGAAAAGCTTCTAGTCTGTTTTTTCTCACTTGCAAGACTACAATAAAATTTTACTTGTATGTTAATGAAATTTTGGTAGACTGGTTTTCACACTGAGATTTGCTTAAATAATATTAAATTGTACTGCAGGTAATTTGTATGTTTTTTTTTTTTTAAGTGATTGAGTTGTGGTGGTACATTTTACAAGTATTACCATGCTTTAGTAACCATATATACACTAAAATATGCAATATGCAGATGCACTACAGCTCCCACTAGTGTCTTCTATAGAGATGTGCAATAATTGCGATGATCTGAAACCATCGCGATGAGGTCAAACAATCGCGATGAGACGATTATTTAATAATCGTGACAGCCCTAATTCATTCATTACACACAGACTGATATATTTCAAATGTTTATTTCTTTTAATTTGATGATTATAACTGACAACTAATGAAAATCCCAAATTCAGTATCTCAGAAAATTAGAATATTACTTAAGACCAATACAAAGAAAGGATTTTTAGAAATCTCGGCCAACTGAAAAGTATGAACATGAAAAGTATGAGCATGTACAGCACTCAATACTTAGTTGGGGCTCCTTTTGTCTGAATTACTGCAGCAATGCGGCGTGGCATGGAGTCGATCAGTCTGTGGCACTGCTCGGGTGTTATGAGAGGCCAGGTTGCTCTGATAGTGGCCTTCAGCTCTTCTGCATTGTTGGGTCTGGCATATCGCATCTTCCTCTTCACAATACCCCATAGATTTTCTATGGGGTTAAGGTCAGGCGAGTTTGCTGGCCAATTAAGAACAGGGATACCATGGTCCTTAAACCAGTTACTGGTAGCTTTGGCACTGTGTGCAGGTGCCAAGTCCTGTTGGAAAATGAAATCTGCATCTCCATAAAGTTGGTTTCAATATACAGAACTGTTTGGTCACGAAACAAACTGAATACCTTTACAAGGTTTCTTGTTAATATGGGAATTTTTAGGTTATTTTGTGTTAATATGTCCGTTTCAGAGTAAGAAGGCGTGAAAGAGAACTCTGTTTAGCATTTTGTGCTCTGACTCTCTGGGCGCGCGCATATCTCAAACAACCCGCGAGACCTGAAGGCTTTTAGTGATTATTCTTCATGAAAGCTGCATTGATACACGTTTGGCTTCTATCAATAGCGACTTACAAATAAATAGTATTTAGCGTGATGATTAACGTTTTGTATGCTTTGCAGTATTGTTAGAGATCTTTATACAATAGTTCAGCGCTTAAAGTTTAAACACGTGTTTCGTGCATTAGCTTCACATGCATACAATACTCACAACACATTTCGTTATCTTTGCTGTTTTGTACCTTATCAGGGGAAATTCTTGTATTCTGCATATTTATTTCAGTTGCAAGATTGAGTGCTTCACTCGTCTGCTCTTTCGGTCCTTCGCCTCTTACCCGTAACCAGCGAATTACGTCTTTGGGGGCGGGCCACTCATAGATAAGAGAATGGTTGAAGGAGGGGAGACGAAAATGAGTGACTGAATGCGCGCAATATAACATTTCTGCGCATTAAATTTATAATACGCAAAAATTATATATTGATCAGTTTGACAGTCGCACCGGTGCGACCATTAAGAAAAACTTGTCGCACTGGCAGGAAAATTTGTCGCAAAATGAGACCATTTAGTCGCAGTCTAGTGTGTCAGAGCATTGGTTATGATTTTCGGACGGATCAGGCCTTATCTTAACATTCTTAACGAAAAAGTTGTCAATCGTTCTTTTCATCTTTTCTCATCATCCGCGGTTACATCCACTCTGTTTATCTGACGGGTCTATAGGCTCCTCACCTCTCTGTCTGACTGCAGCACAGCATTTTCACACGTACACACACGTACAGGAATATCTGGACCACAGCCAATCAGAGGGGGGTCCGCCCTTCACTATCTCTGATTGGTTTAGACCACGATATGGGCCTAATGTGTCTGTTGTTGAACCACAGGGAGACTTTAGCAGAGACTTTTTTTCCCTCAAACGGCTGGTCGCACCGGTGCGACCTCAGATTTTTTTTAGTCGCACCATTGAGAAATTAGGTCGCATGTGCTATCAAATTGGTCGCACTCTAGAGCCCTGGTACACCAAGCCTACCTGTTGTCAGTGGAAACGCAAGCCTGATAATGGTTACCCGTAACGAAGCGTACCATACTGTACTGTACCGAACCGTACTGCTCAGTGGAAATGAGGCATTAGTTTTGCTCTTAAAATGCACCAGATTGCAGCATTTACCTTTAAAATATGCTCAATTTTCTTACGGGGGAGCATGCCCCCGGACCCCCCTACAGGAAAATATGTTTAGCCCCCAAGCAAAACCCGCTCGGCAGAGGTAGATTTTTTGCCCATTACTCAGATGTCGTGCT
Organism: Triplophysa rosa; assembly: GCF_024868665.1. Lineage (NCBI taxonomy): Eukaryota > Metazoa > Chordata > Actinopteri > Cypriniformes > Nemacheilidae > Triplophysa > Triplophysa rosa. Next base: position 7,754,871 of record NC_079890.1, read on the forward strand.
GCATGTAAATGCTTTTACCGGTTTTATCTGTTTTGTTTATGTGCGTATGTCTGACAGCGCAATAGTAAAAGTCCCAAAACGGAAGTAATAGTAAAACGCATAAAAGTCCGCTCTCGAATCATGCAATTGATGTACTGCAGAAACGTCAAAATGAAAAACTATTGTTGCATATGCAGGTACTGCGTACATGAGAAGAGATATAAAAATACAGCTTCTGACCGTTTTCCCGCTGCATTTTTAATTACTAAACAGATTATCGACGATGACGTCACTGCACGCGAGAAACCTGGCAAGTGTCAAACTTCCATGTAAACACGGTTTTCTGCATAGCCAGTTTATTACTATGCATGCAATAGGGCTGTGACGGTGGCCGTGACAACCGCACCACCGCGGTGGTAAAGTGCCATGACGGTGGTGAGCTGCCACCAGCGGTAGTTCACATCACTGTGACAAATATAAGTGTAATAAAAATGATAGTTGCAATCAGGATTGCTATTTGTACCCTTTCAGTTGTAGATAGCGGTGCAACGGATCATCATTGATCCGTGATCCATTCGGATCAATATCTTCGGTTCGGCACACACGTGATCCGCGGATTGATTTATGAAAAAAAAGTTGTTCTCATGTTCAGTCCACTCACAGCTTGGTCATGGCGAGCGGAGGAACGGAGGAGCTTGAACGCCCCGCGTCATTTAAATTCCCTGTATGGGAGCATTTTGGCTTCCCTGTCAAATATAATGATGAAGGAAAGAGATTAGTGGATAAAACCGTGACGGTGTGTAGGCACTGTGGCACAAGCAAGACATATGACAGTGGAAACACATCAAGCATGGCCACGCATTTGAAGCGACATCACCCCGGTGTTTCACTGACAGGAGTGAAAACGAAGGCTGCTCAACAACCGCTTATCACCGCGGCATTTAAGCAGCCCCTTGTTGCACAATCAGACCGGGCTAAAGCCATCACAAACGCTATCGGTGTGTTTATAGGTGCCGACATGAGGCCATATTCGGTTGTGCAAAACTAGGGCTTTAAACACATGCTGAAAGTGCTTGAGCCACGTTACGACATCCCATCGCGCACCCACTTCAGCGAAAAGATTGCGAAGTTGATTTCATATATTTTAATTTAATAATTTAAAAGTGTTAATAAACAAAAAGACAAAACTTATGTTTATTTGTCTTGTCTTTTTTTTTTTTGCTGATCCGAAAAATTATCCGATCCATGACTCTGATCCGAGAAACGATCCGAACCGTGAGTTTTTTTATCCGTTGCACCCCTAGTTGTAGATGGCTTCATTTAAAATATTTTACATTAACACAGAAATTATTGGCATACGTTTCCGTTGGCGCATTCGAGCGTGGGCCTGCCCGGCAAAACCCAGGTTATTCTGCGGGTTCTGCAATGGATCTCATTGTAAAATTAACAGTTACATAAAATCAAAACCGGCTATGACCCGCTTGCTTAGTGTTGGAGCGCGCGCAGGTTTTGCCGCGGTTGCGGAGAGACATCAATTCGTTTGCGCTCTTCTGAACGCGCATTTATTGCAGCTGTAAACATTTTAATCTGGACAATGTCAACATGTTAGTTTTCCACCAAAGAGTAGGAAAAAGTAACGTTTTAATGGCAATCTGAATAGGAAAGCCAAGGTAGGTTTAAACAGTTTGTTTCAAATGGAATTGTCAAGGACTGTAAGGGTTAATACGCGACTGACTGAAGTTGTCACTGCAACAAGAGCTTTTTTATTTGATATTTAACTTTCTTATATCATTTAAGTTTTCCTTATTTACTGATGTTTATTTAAATGTTTTATGTGCTGTAGTGTGCCGTTTCACTGATGGATTTGCGCATTATACATGGACGCATGTTTCATCCTCATTTATTTCAGATATCATATTTCAATTTCAAGTATTTAACTATTTAACAATTTCAAGTATTTAAATAAGGTCTATATTTCTCTTCCACTCGTCATGTGGTTGCTACACGCAAATATAATAATATAAATATTATTTATATAAATAATAAATATTTTCCAACCACTGCACCACCGCGGTTGATTTGTCCATTACCACCGCGGTGGTAAAAAACTGCCACCGTCACAGCCCTAGCATGCAAACACATGAAAACAGGTTTCTTTTTAAGCAGATCTTTGAAAGATATCTGTTTATTTTGTGCATGTAAATGCACTCATGATCTCGCATCAGTTGACGGAATAGGCATTTACATTTACATTTACACATTTGGCAGACGCGTTTATCCAAAGCGACTCACATTGCATTGTATTATACATTTGTTTCTGACTATATGCAATCCTATATATTATTCAGACATGATAATACGCCGACGATTAACACCTTAAAGCAGAACTATAGATGCCTTTACTGTTAGTAAACATTGTGATGCGTTTTTGTGGGCGGAGCTTGGTGTGGAGGCAGAAAGATCCTGCTAGGTATCATGTTTTTTTGCTTGCTTTTTGACAATAACTACAAAAAAAATTTAACATGTAAGGGCACTCACTATGTAGGGCCGTAATTGTTTTTGAAAAAGTTAACTTTAACGCAAGGTACCTGGCCGACCTGTATGCGCTCACACAATGGATCCAGGGACGAACTGACAGGATTACCTCCAGTTAAGTGGCCTGACATCTACACCTACCAGACAGATAAACCAAGGGTGTATAGCAAAGATAAACTGCTGTCACGATTATGAAAATTGGCTGAAGATTAATTGTCTAATAAATCATTGCGATTTTGACGATTAATTGTCTGTTTTAGAGCTTTGACTTTTAATTCTCATACATTTTTTATTCAGCTTTGAAATGACCATATTGTTCTGAATATAAAGATTATGTTCTTTTTTTTGGAAATACATGGGAAAAAATTGGGTCATCATACTTGAGATTTAGGCTTTTACCTGTCAATAATACAACCGCCAATTACTTGTAAATTAAGTAAATTGATCTGGAGTGAATTGAAGCCACCATTAAAATTTCTATCAGTCATAGAAAAGCTTCTAGTCTGTTTTTTTCTCACTTGCAAGACTACAATAAAAGTTTACTTCTATGTTAATGAGATTTTGGTAGACTGGTTTTCACACTGAAATAATATTAAATTGCACTGCAGGTTATTTTTATGGTATATGCTTTAGTTTTTTTTAAAGTGATTGTGTTGTGGTGGTACATTTTACAAGTATTACCGTGCTTTAGTTACAATATATACAATAAAATATGCAATATGCAGATGCACTACAGCTCCCCCTAGTCTCTTCTATAGAGATGTGCAATAATTGCGATGATCTGAAACCATCGCGATGAGGTCAAACAATCGCGATGGGACGATTATTTAATAATCGTGACAGCCCTACCCAATACATCTTTAGATGCCTGCGTCAGGCATGTGATCAGCCAAGGACAAAAAAGAAGGAAGATTCTTCAATGTTACTAATTAAATGTTACATGATTAAAATATTTTTCACTTAGCAACACAAAAACAAACTATTATAATTACACAATTCTGATTTTGGAAATATCAGTTCAAATGTTTATTAGTTTAACAGTCACCTAAAGAATATTTAATAAAATAGATTGATGCTTTGTCCAAATATCTTATGCTAATGTCAAATAAGATGGCATTAACAAATGGCACCCCCTGAGGGGTTTATATTAGGCCTACTTTTAATTTTATTGTAATCAGCAATAATTCATTAAACAATAATTGAACACAAAAAGTAAAGAATACTGTGGCCTCAAGAGACTTCTATACACAGCCACTAGATGGCGCATCTACATCATCAATCAGCGTTTGTCAGCATTAATCCGCATGTAATAAAGGTTGCAAATGCTGCATGTTGCGGTTTTAGTTCATTTAAATGTATGCATTCAGTAGAGACTTCAACGTGTTTATATTAAACAGTGATTAGATCGGCCATTTGTATTCGAGCCATTAAATCGCGGAATTGCCTATTTTAGTCTCTGTATACAGATAATGTTATAATGTATATATGTCTCAACTTCCAGACTCGGAATTTTCTGTATACATTACAAAACGCTGTTCAGGTCCCCACTTAATTAAAAATGACACCACGTGCTTTTTTGAGCACCAAAACAGCTGTGTTTGGTGTCTATTTTTCACGGACTCTCTGGAAACATAAAGATAACTCCCAAAATGATGTTCTGAATGAAGCGGTCGCTCTGCATTTATAACAAGCGTGTGCATGACATAGAGAGCGTTGAAAGGATCCTGGTGGCCGGCTGTATGATGACTACGCGCACATCCCCAAACCCCCAATCCCGTAACGAATGAAAATAAATTGAATTCATGCAATTTATGCGGGAGATCCCAGCGAGGTCAAAAAATACGGAAATCCGTATTTATATGAAAAAATCTCCGCTGCGTGTACTAACAGTGGCACATTTTAGCAAATGCATTTAACTTGAACACAAACCTGACACATAACGTGAGCCTTCTCACCGTTCCCTCTCCCTTTATACTAATGCACTTGTGACAACTAAAGAAAAAGAGATGACTAACAGTTTCCTTTATGTTTAGTTTCTGGCAGATAGTTAACTGCTAGTTGTATAACTAACAAAGTTAGCTAGCATACCCTATGCGTTCAAAAGTTAGGTCTGTACATGGAAATTGCATATCGTGAGCCTCAAACATTGTTATTTCCTCCTTATGTAAATCTTGAGCATAGAAAAGACCACTGAAAAAGTCTGTTTGTCGTGATGTGCACGCTCCCATCGTTGCATATACCCGCCCATGTTCTAGGCCAGCCTGACGTGCACAGCCAATTCATCGGAAGTTCTGCAGGTATTGTGAATAGGGTTGGCCGATGTCTACCAATTGGCATCGGACGATGTCTACAGTGAAACCTCGCGATGGACGATCATCCGTGAACAGAAAATGTGAATTTGCAGTGTTTCCCACAGAATTTTGTTAGACCATGGGGTTCCTCCAAGGGGGTCCGGGGGCATTCTCCCCGTAAGAAAGTTTTGCATATTTTAAAGGTAAATGCTGCAATCTGGTGCACTGCATTTTAAGAGCAAAATTAAGTGACTCAATCTATAAGAATACAATGGCTATAGCAGTAATTTAATCATTGGCTCATATATAAATGAGGATAATAGGGCACAACACATGGTAAAAAGGGAGATCACAAACAGTCAAAACATGTAGAGCATGAGCTATCAAAAAATTAAGCAAAAAAGTGTTTAACAGTTGAACTAATTTATTTATTACCATGTTAAAACGCAGGCTGCCCATCGGGCCTTTTTCACAGTGCCACCGTCAGTATCACTTGGACCAGAGCATGCATACATTATTATGATGCGGCGACTGTTTAGCGTTAACACGTAAGAAAAGCACACACTCTCTCAGCACAACAGAGTAATGTTAAGTTTGTAATTTATTATGTTTTCAACTTTAAACACCCCACACCTGCCCTGAACACCTCTCCACACAACCATTCACACCTTCAGCAACCCCCCTCTCTCCCACACCTACAATTCAGATCACTGAAGATGATGTGTTCCAGGTCTTCATAAAGTACAAAAGAAGGAAAGCATCAGGCCCAGACGGTGTTTCACCAGCCTGCCTAAAAATATGTGCTGACCAGCTGGCCCCCATCTTCACACAGATCTTCAACAGATCACTGGAGCTGTGCGAAGTCCCCTCATGCTTCAAACGCTCCACCATCATCCCAGTCCCAAAGAAACCCAAAATTACTGGACTTAATGACTACAGACCTGTGGCTCTAACATCTGTGGCCATGAAATCATTTTAAAGACTGGTTTTGGCCTATCTGAAGGACATCACTGGTCCCTTACTGGACCCCCTGCAGTTTGCCTACAGAGCAAACAGGTCTGTGGATGATGCTGTCAACATGGGACTGCACTTCATCCTTCAGCATCTGGACAGACCAGGGACCTATGCGAGGATCCTGTTTGTGGACTTCAGCTCCGCTTTTAACACTATCATCACGGACACCCTTCAGAATAAACTGGCACAGCTCTCCGTCCTAACCACTGTCTGTCAGTTGATCAACAGCTTCTTGACAGACAGGCAGCAGTTAGTAAAGCTTGGCAAATTCAAATTCAACACCTGCACCATCAGCACTGGAGCTCCTCAGGGCTGTGTTCTCTCCCCACTGCTCTTCTCCCTTTACATGAATGATTGCACATCTAAAGACCCCTCTGTCAAGCTCCTGAAGTTTGCAGACGACACCACACTGATCGGCCTCATTCAGGATGGTGACGAGTCTACTTACAGACAGGTGGTCAAGGAGCTGGCTGTCTGGTGCAGTCTTAACAACCTGGAGCTTAACACGCTTAAAACTGTTGAGATGATCGTGGACTTCAGGAGAAGTCCACGACAGGCCCCTGTTCTCCCCAAACTCACCATCATGAACAGCACTGTGACTGCAGTGGAGTCATTCAGATTCCTGGGCACCACAATTTCTCAGGATCTGAAGTGGACACTCACATTGACTCTATTCTTAAAAAGGCCCAGCAGAGGCTGTACTTCCTTCGCCAGCTGAGGAAGTTCAACCTGCCACAGGAGTTGCTGAAACAGTTTTACTCTGCCATCATCGAATCCATCCTCTGCACTTCTATAACTGTCTGGTTGAGCTCAGCTACCAAATCTGATCTCAGAAGACTACGGAGGGTAGTCCGGACTGCTGAGCGTATCATTGGTACAACCATCCCCACTCTCCAAGAACTGTACTCATCCAGAATGAGCAAAAGGGCTGGTAAAATCACTCTGGACCCCTCACACCCAGCACACTCCCTTTTTGAACTGTTACCGTCTGGTCGACGCTACATAGCACTGAGCACCAGAACGACCAGACACAGGAACAGTTTCTTCCCTCAGGCAATCCATCTTATGAACACTTGACATTAAACGCGGAACACACAACTCTATTTCACATTATTTATTCACCAAATTTGCACATATCAGACCTGTACATACATAATTGTCTATATTGTATATTGTGTTTTTGCTGTTTTGTACATTGCCTATTTCTATATTATTGTATATTATTGTTATTTTTTCAAATTTTTTCATTTATCATCTGTGCTCTGTCCTGTTGCTGTCTTTCTGTTGCACTGTGGAGCTTCTGTCACTATAACAAATTCCTCGTATGTGGAAACATACTTGGTCAATAAAGCTCATTCTATTCTATTCTATTCTATTCTATTCTATTATGCGCGAGTTGTGCAGACCTATCCGTTTATATCAAAGTAACACAAGATAAATTAATGACAGACGCTTTCTCCTGGGGTACACGCCGATTGGTCTGAGAAGAGCTGCTTGATGTCTGACAAATCAAATGCATAGGTACAAAAAACATGACGAGCTTTAGTCAGACTCGGGCTGAGAATCCTGATAAGCTGTCAGACATGGGCCGGGCTAGGGCCTGAGTGTCTCAGGCCAGTGCTTAAATTTGAGGCCCGTGCAGGGCTCTAGCTTGAAGCACGATCGGAACGATGTGGAAAGGGTTAAATGATGTGCTTTTGGCGCTAAATAAGGATATTAGAGGATATAACGCCGAAAGATCATCATTATAAATGTCATGGGAGCGCGTGATTCGTACAGCTCCGTTGTGTAGACGCGCTGCCCACATTGCGCTGAAGCAACAGAGAGGGGGAAGCATTTCGTCTAGCTGTGAACAATGGCACAACAACAAATCAACGGTGCAGAATTCAATGAAATTCAAAGAAATATTTATGTTGTTATAAGAAAAAAATGTGGCTCGTTTTAAGACTGGCGGAACAAAGTAGGCAGGCCGCCATAGTCTCGTCAATGAATGGGAAACACTGATTTGACATCTTGAGTTGCACAGACCGATCGGCATTTAACGCGAGAGAGATTTAAGATCAAACTGCTCCATAAGCTTTTGAATCATTCTCGCGGTGCTTGTTGTCATATGCCAATAGATATGCTGCAAACACCAAAATACACTGATGTGGTATCATATAAAATTCGGGATCGGCACCTCTGTCACGTGAGAGCTGTGTCATATCACCTTGACGTCAGCTGACTGTAGGGGCAGATTTAACTTAATAGTGAGAGTGTAAAAATATGAAACAAATATGCTACCTACAAATTTCTCCATTTGCTGTCGGTAACATCTGTTCCTTTCATTGCACATTTATGAGTTTGAGTTTTCATGAACAGAATTTTGCATGAAATATTTATTTTTAAGCCTTGGAAAATATTTTCAATAAATTATATTTATATAAATATAAAAAATATATATTTTTTATATTTATACATTTATATGATGCATCTCACTCAGACCCCCGCGTCACGTGCAGCCGTGCATGCATACACACACACAGGCGCACAGTGGTGCGGTGTTTACAGAGTTTCTCCTTCAGAAAAGTGACTAGCATCTTTTTGGATAAGCATTAAGCTTTCAGTGAGTGGAAAAATGTCTCTCTCGGCGTCTTCTCTATTCAGTGAACGAGCGGCAGAATCAGCATATTCATGACCAAACCGCAGCTTACTTGTGAGTGAGTGAATACAAAACACCTTTTACAGGCACCTGTCATTGTTACTGACTGGACATTTGAACATAAACATTTGTCTGTAATTATTATTTTATGTCTGGCAACAGAAACATTTAATATATAAATGAATATAAACAACAACAGCTTTATTAGGCATTCGGTTGTAATAAAGTACAGTAAGTTCAGAGAGTAAACGCAAGTCTAGCGTGATGACGTCGTGAACATGCTCATTAGCACGTAACGCCACTTTGCCCCATAGTGACGGGTTATAATAGATTATGACAGATTTTTTTACAAGCCTGTCTGTCAAAATGACAGACAATTAAAAAAGTCTAGCGCAACCTCTGACTTACATTTTTTTTTTAAGTAAGGTGAATCTAAGTAGCTTTTTATGTTTTTATTTTGCATCTAGGAGAGTATTGAAACTAAGTTCAAACATTCTACTTCACATCACTTTTGCTCTTTGGGAAAGTATTATATTAAAATATTCCAACTGGCCAATCAAATCTGTTATTTGACTTTCAGTGACATGCTTTTTATTTATTTTTATTGGTATTTCACGAGACAAAACAAATATACATTTAATGAGATGACCGATTATCGTATGCGTTTTAAATTATATTATAATAACAAATAATTTATTATCACTATTATTAAGACATTTAGCCCATTATTTTTGTGGGGGCAGTAAGGGGACCTGGAAAGTGGATAGGGGGGCGCTGGCCCCAAAAAGGTTGAGAGCCACTGTGTTAGTGTGTGTGTGGGGAGCCATACATTTCTTATTTTTTTCTTTTTTGCATGGTATGTGAAATGGGAGTGTATTTATTCACTTTGTTCTTTTACTTAGCTTTTATAAATTTAATGTTTTGCTTATAGTGAATATGTTTTATGTACAGCTGTTTTGTAACAATGAAAATTGTAAAAAGCGCTATATAAACATATTTGAGTTGAGTGATTACTCATAATTACCCGCAATAGCTGCACCAATGTTATTATATCACATGCTATGTTATATCACATCACAGAAATTACATCTATAAAGCCATGAGCACTGAAATGATGCCCAAATACAATAGGAAAATTTTATAAACATTAATCATTTGTATGGTTTTAATGTTGTAAACCCTTTTAATGACCACTAAAATCTGGGTTCAGCAAGTGTGAAATGTCTTCACTTTTTGATATTACTACAATGGTGCTATTGTTTGACTATTTTAATCTAATAGGTGACATCTGAAAGCCGTGACACCACGTATTAAATGACCCTCTTATTCAGTTGTCAGAACTTTAACAGAATGACGCATTTTAGAAACGCGTGAGGCAAAAACTTACAAGAAAGTCCTGAAAAGCCTGTAAAATTAATCATAAATGAAATAACTCATTTTTTTCCCTCACAAGAAGTTTCCTCATATTTAGCTAATTTGCTTGCAAAGGCTAATATTAGTTAACACGTATACAAATAGACTAGAAACGAGATGAAATTGTAGACACTCAGTGCACGTATCTACATTTGTACGAAAAGAGTTAACTTAAAGCGCATTAAAATATAAAGAGGATCTGACCATAAAAGCAGCCGCAATGAAATTAGCATAGCTCGCTTAGCAACGGGATCCCGCTCATTGTAAAGGCGGAAACAGCCGCTCGGGCTAATGCTAGCCCCCGCGAGCCTGCTGCTAGCGTTAGCCTCAACAATAACACTCACCTCCAACTCGGTACATGTTGGCCGCCATTCTCTCGCTTTCGTAAACAAATAAAAAATTTAAAATCTCCTCGTGGTGATGACAAAAAATACGTATCCAAAAGTGGTGCAGCTGTCTATATTATCGCATGTATTGAAGTATTTCCCCTGACGCAAGACAAAGCCGGGTCCCGGCACGGCCGCTCTGGCGGGTAAAAGTTTAAAGTTTCTGTTACAATGTTTCTCTGGGTAGTAAAAAAATGCTTCTTTGTTCCCGCGCTGAGAAAAAACTCCCATCGAAGCCTCTTTCAGACATTTACGCATTCACACGTCACACATACATGCAGACACAAGCCCTTGATAGCCAGCCAGCCTGTCTGTCTTTCTCTCTCACACCACTCTTCATCCCGTGCTCCGCTCCCAGCTTCATCCTCCTCTTCTTCACCTCCGCTCTGTTTTACACATACTCGCACTACCCCCTTTTTCGACGTCATCTTCGGAAGCTTATAACGTCACTCAGAATATCGAAAAACACATGCGAAGCGGAAACACCAACCCATGCATACAAAAAATAAGTATATTTTTACTGCTTAGTATTCACTAAAAACAGTTGGGTTAAAATTGACCCAACAAATAACCTAATGCTGGGTTACTAGCACCGACCCATTGTTGGGTTATTTTAATCCAATAAATTGGATTAAAGTTTAACCCAACTGTTGGGTTATGAAATAACTAATTTGTTGGGTTATTTTAGCCAACATGTTATTTATTATTTTATTATTCTTGTTATATTTGTTGTTTGGTATTTTTGGCCATTCTATTTATTATTATTTTATTGCCGTGTAAACAACGAATGCACAACATAGATAGCTACCTTTATAATTCTTTATTTCCAAATATACAATAAGTTTTGGTTGCAGTTGTTTTATTAATGTACTTCCTTTATCATAAAGGTACTAGCAATTAAGTATCAATTTACAAGTATCAAATAAATAAATAAACAGAACAGAGGCTAGTCTAGCTCATACAATTATAAACTACCTAAGCAAAAGCTACCAAACAGCAGCACCACAAGACTTTGCATACTCCAAAATATAAATAAACAACATGTGTCAACTGCTGGTAAAAGACGGTCTTCCTCCAGCATCATGCTTCCCACAATAACGAAAACTTAAGAGGAACTGGTTTTATCCCCAAGATGCAGAACATGAAGGTCTTCCATTGCTCCTCCTGATACTGAATGATGTTTGTTTCAACTTCCAACCTATAAACATTTACATTTAGTCATTTAGCAGACGCTTTTATCCAAAGCGACTTACAGAGAGTTCAGGGAGCAATAAGCGATATGTTATACAGGAGCAATAAGACAATAAGTGCTAATACAAAGTTACTAGTTTCAACAAAAGCTAGACCACTACCTAGAGAAAGAGAGAGGGTTAGTTTTTTTTCTTTTTTTCTCATTTGTCTGTCAAGTATTCACAGAAGAGATGGGTTTAAGTAGTTTTTTTAATGTTGTGAGATATGTGGTTGACCGGGCTGAGTTAGGAAGAATGTTCCACCAGGAAGGAGTTGTGAAGGAGAATGAGCGGGAAAGCGATTTACTGCCCTTATGAGAAGGCAATACAAGACGCCGCTTGTTTGCTGAACGCAGGGTTCTTGATGGGGTGTAGGGGTGTAGGAGGGTGTGAAAGTATGCCGGTGCAGATCCAGTGATAGTCCTGTAGGCAAGCATTAGTGACTTGAATCTGATATGGGCTTCCACCTGTAGCCGGTGGAAAGAGATGAAAAGGGGTGTCACATGAGCACTTTTGGGCTGTTGGAAGACGAGGCGTGCTGCTGCGTTCTGAACCAGCTGGAGTGGTTTGATAGCCTTTGCAGGAAGACCAGCAAGGAGAGCATTGCAGTAGTCTAACCTTGAGATTACCAGGGCCTGGACAAGGAGTTGTGCCGCATGCTCAGTGAGATAGGGTCTAAACTTTCTAATGTTGAATAAGGCATATCGGCATGACCGCATTGTTTTTGCAATGTGATCATTGAAAGACAGCTGTTCATCAAATATGACTCCTGTTTTGGAAGGAGTGATTGTGGTATTGCCAAGTTGGATGGTGAGATCGTGTTGCACCGTGGGGTGTGCCGAAAACACGAGTAGTTCTGTCTTGGCAGGGTTCAGCTGGAGGTGATGCTCTTTCATCCAACAGATAAACAGATATTCTCTTTTGTAAATATGCACACATACATAGTATTATTATTACAATAATTATTTATAATTAAAACTGTATTGTCAAAAATGATGTACAGTCATGAGGAAAAAAGTACAAGCACACTTCAATATGATGAATAATTCATAGATCTTTACATAGCCTGATGACCTGTAGGGGTCACACTTTTACTATTGACTTTAATTGTGAAAATTAGTACACAATGTTAATTTCATGTGTCATATGATATATTATATTAATTTATTATTATGTACACATCTCATTACGTATTTGTTTAAATGTAAAAAAAAACTATTTAGGTCATTTTTCACATGACTGTATAACAGGAAGTTTTCAGACATTAATTTCTGTCATATAACTTCACACCGTTATATGTAAATAATAACTTTATTAGAACACAGCCTGAGTTAGGCTCACATGTCACATACACTCGGCTAACGGCACACCTCTCACATAACATCCTTATGTGACGTAACACCCTCTTACGCCAAGCAGTATGGGTAATGTAGTGAACTCCACATCATCACATCTCCCCCTTTCACAAGTAACACAGTTAACCCATAATAATAACATAACCAATGTAATATTAAACACTGTTAAACCCCTCTAGTAGTTTCTTGCATATACACTGTACCGACAGCAATATATACTTCAATCAGAATAACATTTCCAACTAAATACAATTAAGCTCTACCTTAATATCACCTGCAAAACACAACATTTATGAAAATACTGTTTTCTGAACAACAACCATTTCACCAATTTTCTCCAGGTATCATACCAATAACATTTAAGCATTTCAGTAAATAACACTTTAGTAAATGACATCTAAGTATGACTTACTTTCCTCATTCCTTTTCTTTCTCTCTTAGGAAAGTGACCCACACTTAAGTCTCTATACCGAACTGGAATTTCAATTACTCTGCCACTAGAGGTTGTTCTAGCAACAGGAACAGTGTCCAATGTAACTTGCTCTGAGTGTCTGACAGGTTCTGAACTTTCCTGATCATGCCTTGGTTCTTGCCTTGGTTGTGACAGTTGCAAATAACTGTTCATGTCAATTCTTACAGAATCAGTCTCTGAAGATACCACTCCCTGTAAGTGACGTCTGTTTCTTCTGAGAACAGCTCCATTCCCGGTCTGTACAAAATATGAACGTGGCTCTTTAGCAGTCCTCACAACTGTACCAGATGTGCACCACGTTTTCTCTCCATCCAATTTTAGGCGAACTTTATCTCCAGGTTGTAAAGGAGTAAGTGTACAAACAGAATGTCTTTTGTCATAGAAACGCTTGTAATCCTCTTTCGCACGTTTGTCTTTTTCAGCCACTCGTTTTCTGCTGATGTGATGTTGTTGCAAAGTTTTCTTCAGAACAGGCAATGTAGTACGAATCTGCCATCCCAGCATTAGCTGTGCAGGGCTTACTCCCGTAGCTGCAATTGGAGTAGCTCTGTAACTCAAAAGAGCCAAATGAGGATCTGGCTGATGCAGAATGTGTTTCGCTGTGCCCACGGCTCTCTCAACAGCACCATTCGATTGTGGGTAGTGAGGGCTGCTGGTCACATGATAAACACCCCAAGTTTTACAAAAATCTGTGAAGTCCAGACTACTGAACTGGGTAGAATTATCTGAATGCAATTCTCTCGGAATTCCCCATCTCACAAACATTCCTTTTAGCGCGGAGAATACGCTGCGACTACTAGTGATATGTAAACGAGCAATTTCAATGTCTCTAGAATACAAATCTACTACTACTAGATAGTTTTTACCTCCATTCTCGCACAGGTCCGCTCCGACGGTTTGCCATGGACCAGGAGGAAGAGAAGTTGTGATAAGAGGTTCCTTTCTTTGTGTGGGCTTATGCACTTGACAAAAAACACACTGTGAAACTTTGGCAGTAAGGTCTGCTGCAATTCCAGGCCACCACACTGACATTTTAGCACGTTCCCTGCATTTGTTTAGTCCTTGGTGCCCATCATGCAATTTGTCAAGAATTCCTTGTCGTAGTGCTGTTGGAATTACAATTCTGTCACCTCTTAGAAGCAATCCCTCAGCCCATGAGAGTGACGCTCGTTCTGTATAATAATCCTTACATTCCTGTGGTATGTGATGTGGCCAGCCTCCTTTTATGAACTGCTTCACTTTCTGTATCACAGGATCTGCTAAACTGAACTCACGAATTTCGTTTAGCTTAGGTTCAGACACTGGTCTTGTTCTTATCACTGCTTCTACATAAACTTGTACTGCCTCTTCTGTGTTAGAGAGTTGTAATCCTTCCAGCGGATTACGGGACAGTGTATCTGCCACTACCAGCGATTTTCCCGGTACATATACAGCTTTAACGTTGAACCGCATCAAACGTATCAGTAGGCGTTGACAACGCACAGGAGTTTTGTCCAAATCATAAGTGTTAATCAGAGGTACCAACGGTTTGTGGTCTGTTTGTAGTGTAAACTCACCAAGACCCAGCAGATAACAGGCAAGTCTCTCGCATGCCCAAACTGCAGCCAGACATTCTTTCTCGATCTGGGAATATTTCAACTCATCTGATGACAGTGTTCTAGAACAAAAAGCAACAGGAAGTGTCGTGTTACCGTGTTGTTGTAGCAAAGTAGCGCCTAGCCCAAAGCTGCTCGCGTCTGCAGATACAATGGTAGGTTTTTCAATGTCGTAGAAGGCTAAAACAGGAGCTGACGAAAGCATAGCCTTTACGTTGTCGAAAGCTTGTTGTTGTAGCGCATCCCACACCCATGCTGACTCTTTCTTTAACAGTTCATTTAGTGGGTGAAATGTTGTAGACATTTTAGGCACAAACTTTCCGAGATAATTCACCATTCCCAGCACTTGTCTAAGCTGTGCGACATCTTTGGGACATGGTAGATCTGTGATCGCTTTCACTTTGTCAGGGTCAGGTTTAACCCCATCACTGCTGATGATATGTCCAAAGAAGCGA